>NC_134573.1:150341852-150645423 GCF_050947875.1 Dermacentor variabilis
ATCTAACGGACAAAAACATGATTTTCTTTAAATATAACGATAGTTCGGTTCGGTCGTCTGACCACGTGACAGACGTGGTGAGATGGGCTGTCGTTTTACGCTGCAACATTAGCTTTTGGTATCGAACATAACCGATATTTGGCTGTTTGCGTATCTTCACGTACCTAGTGGACATATGTCTTCTCAAACAAATTATTCTTGTTTGTCTACGCTCGTGGTTGTCAAGTCATGTCCTGCTTTTTCACGCCGCTTCGAAGTACGTATTTACGTAATTGTACCAACAATATGCTCAGTTTACAACCCTTCTAGAATTCTATTCTTATATTTTTAGCATTTTCTACCGTGAACAGTGTAACAAAATATTTCTTTAAAAAACCTATCGAGTCTTGATAGAACTGGATGACACATTTCACGGGTTAAAGCACAGACGATCAGGCGCTCTCAGACAGACATTTATTCGTGACGAAATACAACATCTCATTCTCGTTCTCAGTCAGCAAGAGTCTGGCCCCTGTCTGGCCATATGGCCTTTAGCTCTTGGTTCCTCGTTTTGTAACAAAGAAAGAAAAATAAACTTCAAACTTCAAATTTCAAAAAGAAAAAAGAACTTTGTGGCTTCGAGTACGTCTTTTCCCTGAAATTTGGACGACCCCGCGTGACATCCTAAATTAATAGTGTAAATTGTTCCCGTGCTCGGAGAGTTTTCTAGCTGCGCGAGCACGTCAGAATGCGCACATTTTCGAGGAATCACCGATTGCTCTGATTTGATTCAAGTTCATTTGCGTAGGAGAATTCGAAGGAGGAACCATTTCTATGACTTCACTTGGCTCTGTCAGCAGATGTGCTCAATGCGGTTACCTCTAAATTTACAAATCGATGACTTTTTAGGGCACACACGTTTCTGAAATCGACTAAATCGCATCAGGGCTGCATGTCACAGAGAAGCGTGTATATATACGCCTCGTCCCTGTATCCAAGTGTTCAGCAGGATGCGATTAACCCTGGTCTCTTTGTTTCTTCAGCTTTAATTTTCTCATTTGCTTGTGTTTTTTTTTCTAATGCTACAAAGCTACAACGCTTAGGTGTATAGTTTTTGGGCCGTTCCTTTTCAATTCCGTCACCTTTGTCTCTTTCATGAACCACAGACGAGAGTCCTTTACATAAATAGCAGCTTTGTAGTTCTTCAACGTGACGGTTGTACACTACTTTCGCTATCCTCAAAGAAGCACAATAGGACTAACAACAACGCCGGCAGCAGAATTATACGAAACATACCCGACTACACGGAACATACTCGATCGCGGCACACGATCGCAGCGTGACACCTGGTGATACACTCAGGGTCCTGCGCCTGTCGTTGTCGCCAACAGGTGGTAGCACTCTGTGGAGTTGGAAGATTTTTTTGCAAGCGGTGCTGCCATGCTCCTGCTGTGCAGGCGAGCGTCGTCGACAAGGGAAAGACAGCGAACGGGCTAGTGGCGCCACCCATTAATGCGTAAAACAGTTACGAAGGCGGGAAAGTTCGGTCCAGACGAACGATTTTCTCGGTATTGTTGCACATTCACCTCCTTACACCGCAAGTGACGCTTCCAACGAAGATCATGATGCAGAAAAATAAAAGGCCGTGATATGCGGCGGCAGAGCCCCAATTAAACCTTACAGGCTATCACCCTTCCCGTTGACGTCACAAGTGAAAGCGAAGAGGTCTTCTGTTATGGAGTAGGTGTGGCGTCACACTGCACTCGACTAACGTAACCTAAAATTAGCCCGGTAGTGAACAACACTGTGCTCTAAAACGCAACTGGGACTTGTAATGACAATCGCGACGCATGAAACCAATTAATGTAAGGATGCCTTTTAATTAATTCAGGGCAGGGAAAGCTGAAGGTTCGTTATAACACAACTCACCCCATGGTGAAGTATATAAACAGCCCGCGTCATAGCTCATATGTGTCGCTCCTAAACTTCAGACAGCTATAGATAAGTGGAAGAGGGCATACAACGCCAGCAATGTACATTTGTGTTCAGTGCTTTATCAGTGAGCATACACAGATGTTATCAGTGAGTATACACTGATGGGTCCATCCAAGAGGACTCAGAGAGTTGCTCCGCTGCGTTTCAATACCCTCTTTTGGGAGCTACGTATGGTCGGCCCGGCTGGACTGTCTGGTTTCGTCAACGGTTGTCAAGGGCGGGGCAATAGCTGCTGCCATACCAAAGTTAAAGATGTTGCCTGCAGAAGATGTCGTACTCCTTGCGGACTCGAAGTCTGCTTTGCAACAACTTTGCCGTGGTTTTCCGTTGCCCAAATTACCACGCAAGTCACTGTCATTCGTGAAAGACCTCAACGATACGCGCTTCACAGTGACGTTTCAGTGAATCCCCTCTCACGTTGGGACTGCTGGAAATGCAGATCTAAGCATACGCTCTTTCATACGCAGCACTCACATCCCTCAAAAATCAAAGTACCAAAAAGGTATTCAAGTTACGAAATCGGGCATCAGTGTTGGAAAGCTCAGCTTATATAAATAAAAGGCCATTTTATGAAAACTAAATGGACTAAATTAGTCAGGAACCACTCACACTGAGAAGCACATTAGGTCCTATGTCTTGCCCTTGTAAGCAGCTTGTTGCTTGCTTATTTTCGAGATATTGGCTTGCTTGGCAAGCTTTAGAAAATGTCGTGTATACGCATTAGAAAGACGAAGCTTCATTTTTCACATATAGCCTTCATTTTGAATGCAACATAGCGAACATATATGAATACCAAGGAAATCTTTCTCGCGTCTTTTTTTCTTCCGCCCTCTCACTCTCTCACTTTGGGCTTTTCAACCCCCCAGCCCCTTCCGGATGTAGAGTAGCATGTAAGCGACTTTACATCTGCGTACAGAATTCTATGCGTTCCAATAAAGAGCTCTCTCTCTATCTCTCTCTGGATTCCGCCAGATGCGCCCTGCGCCACCAAGCGGTTTCGTCGAAAGAAATCCTCGCTACTGCATCGGATAAGGACAGGATCTGCATATAACCCTTGCCTGGTTATTAAAGGCGGGACATGCCGATTCTCCGCTCTGTATGCGTCATGCAATGAGACAGTAGACACCTATAACGCTTCCTGTGGTCGTGCCCAAGCTACAGTGGTGTCAAAGGGACGCTCTCTTAGAGAATCTACAGAAGCAAGGCCTACCACATGCGTGCCCGTGTGTTTCTGCAGAAGGATCCACAGCCCGCAAGGAATTGCTTCACGCCTTCTTATATTTCTAAGAGACACTGATCTGTTCGACGTGAGGTAAATGCTCCGGTGACACTGCAGGACACGCTCAGGCGGAGCAATTGCTGGCCTCGATCGTCAGGCTAAACCCGCCTGCCGCTACAACACAACACCGCCACTATATTATCAGTGATAAACATGCCCTTACCTGAAATCAGACAGTCAAGACCGCTTGTACGGAGAAACCACCAGTAGACATGAGCTTAATTCGGTGACATTCTAGATTTTGACAATGATATGCGGGCACATTGGGAGCTTGATACATAGGCTAGATATAGTATCCCTGCATATGCTCCCCGCAAGGGACATAAAGGCTAGGCTGTTGTCAGGGTAAACGAGCAGTCAGAAGGCGCTGACAATACAGGCATTGTCGAGCCATCCTTTGATACCTTAGTTTCATAAATCTAGCGCCTGAAACGATCCCTTTCACAGTATTTTGTTCTCGAAGAACCTTGGACTGGCCTACCCTATCTAAAGAAGCTTTCGAAGAAGCTCTCTCTCTCTCCACACACACACACACACACACACACACACACACACACACACGCACACACACACACACACACACACACACACACATATATATATATATATATATATATATATATATATATATATATATATATATATATATATATATATATATCTTGCGTCTTACGCCTTCGTGATGCCGTCACGTCATTTCCTTAAATGAACATTAAAAAATAAAGCAATGTTTCGCCAAATGGGCGAAGCCAATGAATGCGATAGCAGCATGTTAGAATATTACACGAAGTGTAACTGTAGTGTCAGTATGAATTGCAGTAAACGTAAACTGACCAAGTAAAAACGATTTGTTGTGCTAGTGGTGCTCTGCTTGAACCCTGCCATCGGACAATTTCATTCATGTTTATTAATTAAAGCCAACGTCTTTCTCAGCGGCTTTACCATCACTTTTCCGTATCGAGTATGTTTCAAACCTCTTTCATGGGCCGATCCCCAAGGTAGTGGACAGCCGCGCCAATGAAATTACAGCATTTTAATATTTGACCTCTGTTGTTGTTTCGCCCTTTTAAGATGTAAGTCTGAGGAGGTTTAAGACGGAAGGCACGCGCTGTCGGTGTTTTGTTTGATGGCATTTGTTTGCGGGTTGCCATTCGCAAAATTCTGAGGAATAACCCTGTCACTAATGTAAGACCTGGTACAAGCAACTTTAGGGATAGAATGGTGCGGCAATACAACCCGCAAAAACTGCATGTAATATAAAATAGCGTGGCATATAGCATACGTTTACCTAAATGTATACGGAACATCACGGCGACGACAAAAATTCCCTTGGGGTGTCCACAAGAATGCTACCGCAATAATACATCGGGATATATGTATACGACGTGCATGACAGGCATGCACGACATGACATACTTTTTTTTTCCAATTCTGGGGTTCTAAGTTTTTGCATTTCGCCGCCATTGAAATGCGGCCGCAGTATGGTATGGTAAAATTTTATTGTATGCGGCCGCACTGGCTTGGATTTAATCCCGCCAATGACATGACATGCATGACATGACAAGAATGTCAAGCCTTCATGACATGACAGACATTGACATGTCATACTATGACATAAACATCATCACCTAAGCGCGACAGAGGAGCCCGGCTGCTTGCACGACTCATAGATGCCGTGTTTCGCTATTGGCATTACGGTGTGTCGCTACATTGCTTCAGTGCTACTCGCTGTAACCTTGACACTCGTCGTGAGACTGGCCCTGGGAAATGTTTTCTTATTCTTATTCTTCCTCCATACATAGCGCGTAGCCACAGTGGGGGATTGTTCAAGCATCGCTTGTGGCCTCTTTTCCTGTGTTTACCACGTCGTGCATTCTGCTTCGTTTAACCATGACCTTCGGGAGCGGCCAGCACAAAGCCCGTACGCACGGCCCGATCCCGTATGGCAACGGTTTAACTTAAGAAATGTCGTTAGTGTTCGTTTGTGGACATGTCACCGCAGCATGGACAGCAACTGGGCAGAGTCGGAATTCATTCTCTATTTTAACGCACGCAGTGTGCCGATCACGCTAACTGTTGTTTTGCTTAATAGATCATTGAAAGACTCTGCACACGTTCGTAATGATTCGTTGTGTCACTTTCCGATCTAAAATAGTCTATTTTTGACCATTCGCATATTTGTATATGTATACCGCCTACTACGACGCCTAGTAAATTAATATCATTTGATACCTAAAATTATAGACTGAGGTAGTCGGTAAGCTACGGTTAAGCTGTACAGACAGCCCATGCAGATAACGCAAATTAAACTTTACACAAATCTAAGGTGATAACGAAACCTTCCTCCATGACGAAAACGAACACGTTTAAAACTGCGCGCCATTTTCTTTCCTCCGTGCTGCACGCACCAGCAGTCCAAATGATGAGCTAGGAAAAAAGAAAGAAAGAAATTTTAAGGAATGCAGCAAATCATGACCATGCATGCACGAGGAAAGTGACACGTCTTTCCTTTCACGAATCACGGAGCAAGACCCAAACACCAAATCATGGCCAAATAACGAGAATTCTCTACCAGTAGCCTATAACTAATGGCAACAAGCAACATTGTGGGCAACAAAACCATGTGTTTTGCATAGAGTTTGTTTTCCGTGTTTTCCATCGGGCGGGCAGTCCATGGGAGTGTGCAGGTGGTGTGATAACTTACTGACGTGAGGTCGATATACTTTGCTGATCTACTGTCAAGCGCTTGTTCTTCTATTCCAGCCTAAAAACAGCTGTGCTTCTATCTGTGTTGGAGTGAGGGCTGTACAGAACGACGCAATGATCGTTTACCGGTTGCTCGAAACCAAGCGCATTATTACTTTCGGATCGCGGAAACTGCATACATTACCGGCAAAGATGAAAGCATGGCAAGCCCGCAACTTTAATGGCATCGACAGCGTCCTTCTGGAAGAGACGCGAGTTCCACAGCTAGCGTCATCGAACGAAGTCCTAGTTAAAGTCCACGCAGCCAGCGTCAACCCACTTGATGTGGCGATGTTAGGCACGTACGCACTGCTTCCGTTGCACACGTAGCTTTTTTTGTTCCTAAGGATGCTTAAACGCGAAGGAGTGCTGATGAGACGGTGAAATGCTGTTTTTCACAGATGGATACGGCAGAAATGTTATAGACGTTTTAAGGACGCTTCAGTACTTCCCTAACAGCAGGGAAAGATTTCCTATGGTCCTGGGCAGAGATTTTTCCGGTGAAGTCGTCGGTGTTGGACACGGCGTGAAGGAGTTTCAATTTGGAGACGAGGCAAGAATAACGATAACTTTTCTGTAATTTACGTGCGATATCGCAAGTGAACAGCCATAACTGCACACTTCATCTTCTCGCTACACTTCAAAATTATGGATGCTTAATTTTTGACCTCGTCACTCAGTTTGCTACGTTGTTTTCTTTGTAGGTCTGGGGTGCTACAATGGCTGGCCGACAAGGATCTCACGCAGAGTATATTGCAGTACCTGCAAGCGTTGTAGGAGGCTCTTATTGATTTTATATGCAAATTCGTTTCATGTAGCAGTACAAGAAGCTACATTATGACGGAAACTTTCGCATCCTACTTACTCTGCAGATATCGAAAAAGCCAAGAACAAAGTCCCACTTGGAATCGGCAGCATTGCCGTATGCAGGTTTAACTGCATGGGCTGGAATCCGCACCGTGGGCAACCTCAGCAGGTACACAACTCGAAATAAAAGGTAAGGAAGGCGCCCAAACCATAGCTTTTGTTTATAATGAGGTAGCTGTAAGACTGCCTCAAGGGTGTGTGAATAGTAGTTTTTGAGACTAAATTGGACAGTGGCCAAAGCGAATCAAATCTAGTAGCTTCACACACAATAGTAGCTGTAATCTTTTTTGACAGAATTGGCAGACTAAAAGTGGCGTAATCTAGCATCTCTCTTGTACTTCGCCACCTTTGACAAAGTTAGTTATAGCTACCTCTTTTCCACCTGAACAAAGTGCTTGTCGTTCTTATGCCGGCTGTTTAGAGAGTGGTCAGTGCAATGAAAGCTAGATTCCACAGAAAAAGTGCTAGCAGTCAGCTTCGTCTGTTGTGCTTTATTGTATTTATATTTCTCTTTCTTTTCCCTCGTTGTAGGTGCTTAGTTTTAGGGGCCTCTGGTGGCGTCGGAACGTTTGCAGTACAGGTGTGTTTTGTTCCTGCATACTTCGTAAACATTGCTAAATGAAGTTCAACAACCCTTACAGACACCTTGGTCCAAATATCATACTTGTCCCTAGACCGGCTTTGCATGACTGTTTCCATTTGAGAGTTAAACCAAACTTCTCTCCTTCTCTACAAAACATTGCATTATTTTTGCTCAGTTCAACACTGTACTGGCCACTGTTACAATGTTACACGGGCACACGACTCATTACCAAACATTTCACAAATAAGGTCATCAGGTATATATGATTCTTCCTGCTAAACCACATCTCATTATACTTAGTGGTATGGGGAGGTGTATATTTTGTTACTTTCTTTCAGTTTTATTATTTAATTTATCCAACCGAACTGACGCTAAACCTATAGCTTTCTTCCGCTGAAGTTTCACATGGAGGTGTAATTTCATGGTGCTGTTTTGTTTTGGCTGAGAAAGACTATAGACTGGATCATAAGACAACTCCGGGAACACGAAGAAGCTTTTATTAATGTGACACACTCTCCGACCGTAACAGGCAACAAAAAGCGAAGACACAGGCAATGATGGGGTCACTACTTTAACGAGGCGGATCAATGAGCAGCTGAAGGCATAGCGCCCTTCCTTTGGTGATGCGCCCGATATTGTATAAGTTATCACTTCAGCTTTGCTTCGGTTGATAGCTATGTTTGATGCTTGGTGATGTGCAGAGCAAAAGTGCAACAGCGCACTTTGTCTAATGCTTTTTTTTTGACACATTAAGAGCAGCCACCTTTATATGTTCATTTTGGCTAGGCACTGATGTCACGTAAATGTTTTTTATTTTCATTTCATTTTTAATAAAGACGTTCCATCACCCACTCGCACAGTATTTGCCTGTTTCATCATTAATGAATCAGTAGGCATGTCATTGGATGATAGCAGGCATAAGTGTAGACTTTCTCAGCAAGAAAGCAGTGGTGCCCTCTGTCAGGATTATGCTGAAGCACAGTGAGTGCCATGTCTCACTGTAACAGCCACAGATGACACAACTGTTTCTTTTACAGAGGCATTTAGTGTTTCAGCCTCTTATCGCCACTGACTTGTGGTTTCAATATTTTTGGTATGAAACAGACAAAAAAAAAAGTGCATTACACAGGGCAACCATTCTTTTCAGTGTAACAAATACTTTTATATCCCTCATATCTGCAAACAACATATAGTTACAACTTACCCCAGATGAAACATGAGTGTACTGCTTAAAAAAAAAAACAGCACTATGCAAAATGTATTGCAAAACGACACCTCTGTTTGAAGTTTGAGCCCGAACAAGCCAGCAGCTTAGCTGAAAGGACAACTTGGCTATGTTATTCATATAACATTTGATTTCATAATGCCAATGTCTTAAATGCAGTTACTTCCTGTCTTTTGGTAGTGGCCCTTTGGCTAAATTATAAAAGTGCTTGTGCTTACACAGCTCTTAAAAGCTTGGAACGGATCCGTCACAGCCACATGCAGCACTGGAGCGGTAGAGCTGGTTTCAAAACTCGGGGCAGACACAGTTGTGGATTACACTGCACCTGATTTTGAGGCACAGCTACTCCACGGCCCAAGGTATGTATTGCCAATTTTAAAACTCACTTGCTGCACTATTTATTCTCATTTATATTATTGTTGGCACAGCTTTTTATACTTTTGCTTCAGAAGTGCTTGTTTATAGTGTCATTAAAGCATGCTACGCTGTTTGGAGAGAGCTAAACAACGGTTGATAGTGCATAATAAGTAGCTTTGTTGAGGCCAGTCATGGCACGTGTTTGTAGCAGAACTGCATCTCACAAGAAGCACCGGATACACAGCTGCTGACCACAACTGCAAACTGTCAAAAGGGCACAGAAAAGTACCTTTATTGTATTTTTCCATTAACTTCATAATCTAGAATAAACACACATAAAGAAAAAAAAAATTTTTGAGCCACATCCGTCAATGTCTTTCTGTCACAGAATAAGTGTTTCTCTTGCATGTCTTGCCAGCTGGTCTGCACTGAAGATGTCATTTCCAAAAATGACCATCCCAGCATTCATTTCTGTTCACTAAGCACAAGGCTAGGAAGACTAGAGTCAAGAGCATTTATAAGTCCTGCAGTGATGCTAGCAGGAAACAGCAATCAGGCAGTTTTACTCATCTATGTTTAGTCATTAGATTTTTGTCACTAAACAAACATTGAAATGTGAACATAACTTGAATAGTTTGTGTTAACTGAAAACTATTGTGCTGTCTTTTCTGCCATGCACCTCTGCCAAGTATGTGGTGGTGAGCACATCAATAATGATAATGTGTGAAAGTCACACATTTGTGGATTAAAGATTGTTGACTGGAATTGAAAGTGAGCATTGCATGCAAATCATTCTGGTTAGTAAACTCCATCTACATAAACATCTGACGCATCTAACATAAACATTACATAAACATCTACGTAAATATAAACATCTGCTACATCTACTGCACATCTCCATAAACACCTTCCGCCAGCTACCAGGGTTGCATGCTGGGCCTATATAAAGCTGCTGCAGCTTCACAAAGTTGTTATTGATTGAAGTATATTCAGAATGACTCCATAATATTGGTTTCTTGGTGCTTATGTAATTGGTCTAATTAACAGGGATGCATATAAAGCAGCACCAGTGCAAGAAGTGCTCACTAATCATAGTTTTAACTATATGTTGACCAATGTAGTGAAGGTAAAGCTGCAATGTAGAAATGCCAGCCTAAACAGCTCTAAAATGGGTCTAGAGCACTCTGCCTTTGCATTCGTGACGCTTTGCGCAATTTGCACACACTTTTTTCTTTTTTTTTTACAGGTTTGACTTTATTCTAGATTGCGTTGGTGCTCATCAAGGCTTGTCACCAACCAAGTTGCTTCACAAAGGGCGCCTTTCGACCTATGTTACTGTCGTGTCACCTGTGTTAAGAAACACAGATGACATGGGGCTTTTCTCCGGAATGGCACTGTCTGCTTGCCAGGCCTTACAGGTTACTGTTAAGGTGAGGACATTGATTTTGTTTTCAGCGTGGCAAAGATTTGCACATTCTTATTTTCCACTTACTAGCATGATAGCGTTTGAAAAACAAAACAGATAATGGCTAAGCTAAATAGTACTTTAAGTATTATGGTCCTTAGCGCAGTCATGTTCACAACAGGAATAGGTGATAAGATGGAAAATCCAGCAATTAAAAGCCCTCTAAATCGCCTCTGACACTTTCAACACATTTTAAATAAACACATGCATTGTGTACAGAATGCTACATCAATCATCTCGCTGAACCTGCTGAACATGGCAGCACTAGGTACCACGACGAAGCCACAAAGTAAAGAAAGCAATCCCCTGCTCCTCTCAGGAAATTTGTGGTCTCCTCTACAGATTGCATTACGCCAGCAGGGCCATGTGCATGCCAGCACCAGGATAAAAAACTGTTGATTGGGCAGTCGGTGAGGAACGAGAGTGTCAACATGACGAGGGAACCGGCTGTGTGTTTTAAGGAAAGAGGGGGCTCGCCCATTGTGTGCCACTGATACTTCCCTGAAGCTTCCATTCAGCACGGTGTCGTGCTGAGAGAGATCAGAGGCAGACAATGAGGAGCCTTTCTTCTTGTGTGTTGACGTGACCCGTAGCCTTTGCCGCACTGTATGGTGTTGGTGACAGTATGTTGTTAGGAGAGTGCCTGTGGGGAGGGTAAAAAAAAGAAGGTGCGCCACATAGTCATTCGTCAAATGCCTGCAACTTTACTATTGCAGCATCACTTGGAAAAATTCTTGTGGCTGTATGTTTATTGTAGACTGCGAACAGCTGGTGATAAATGACATTTTTTTGTTGATTCATTTAGCAGTCATTTAAGAGATAAAATTACAACACTCTAAATTAGGGACCAAATGCAAGTAGATGGTATTCTTGTTCAGATTAACAGTAAGAAATGGAGGTGCTCAGGTCGAAAAGAAAAAAAAAATTGTCACCCACCTGACAGCACAGTGCAAAGCTATAAAAATCTGCACAGGTCATGTAATACCTAGACCAGGTGACCCATGACCCAAATAAATTTGAAGGGGAGGGGAATAGTGTTTAGGGTGGCAGAGATAGAGAAAGTTGTAGTTATGGTGTGGGTTCAGTTGAAGTTGACGCAGAAGAGCTTTTGAAAGGAAGCTAAATAACATAAACATTTAAAAGAAAGCAGGCAACCAATACACATGGTGAGCTGCTTTTTTTTTTGTTGTTGTTACTGTAGCTCTGTACACATATGTAACAGCCTACCTACAAGCCCCATGTTAGTGTGCCTGCCAGAGAAAAGTTATTTCTCTGTTTCCATGTATGTTTATATAGGAGCTCTCGAGCTAAAGCTTTTTCTTAAGGACTTCGTCAGTAGTGACACCAGTATAATGGTGCATCTTATTTTAAAAAATTGGGGATAACGAATTTGCTTCGTTGCAAGCGGTGCTCTAACAGGCCAGATTTAAATACCAGTCTGAATCACACTTTTCTAGAGCGGTCGAGTGGCCAGCTGCGAACTGCTCCAGTGCCTGCAGCTGCTACCTTGTGGTAGCTAGGTTCCAAATTTGTCCTATAGTACATGGTCTCAGCATGCGGCATGACCATGCATGGTCTCACCGCAGCATCAGCCTGCGCTTACTATTTGCATAAGATGGCAGCGAAATCGGCTGATTGACCTTTACAGACAAGTGTGATTTAGGCTGTGTATTTACACATTATTTATTTAGCAAGCCCCTCTTCTAGTTCTGGCAGCAGTCACATGTGGCATCTTTCCTTACACATTCTGCTATGCACTCGAGATTAGAGTATTTCCATTTTATACTGGCACTTCCTTGTGTCGTTTACGTTCTTGGCCAGTTCAATCTGATTAGGGAACACGTTTCTGTATAATGTGCAGGAGCTTGTTGATGGCCGCAGTGCTCGCTGGGCTTTCTTCTGCACCAATGCCGATGCATTGAAGGAGATTGCCGAGCTTGTTGACCTCGGCAAGGTAAGTCCCACTGAATACAGTTGGTCATTTATCTAATTTTTTTTGTGGAACAGGGCTCCTACAGACAAAGCAACTGCAAAATGCAACAATATATTGCCATGTACATTAACAGCATATTTTGTTGTAGCCGTATTGTTAGAATATATTTGGCACAGCAGCCGTGCCTTTTTTATGAATGTGCGAATTCGGTGGTTATAGTTTGTGGATATTTGAGTGAAATATAATTGGTGTAAAGCTATTGGCAGCCTTCAGAAATCAACTGGGCTTTTCATTCCAACTCGTGACTATCCTAGAAGATGAATAAGATTTGTAGCTGTAAAATACAGCAAAACACTTCTTGCAGCTGTTTTCATAAAAATTACAAGATATGTTAATAAATGGTTCTCAGTTAAAGCCGCTCCACATACATCCCAGAAGGGGCCCTGAAACACTTTTTTTTTTACTAATCATAGAATGGCCTCACTATTGAAGGACGTCATCTCACAAATTTCATGCCGCAAACATTTTTCGAATCCTCCAACTATAAATAAATTATCCCACCGCTACCCAGCTTTCTCTCTCTTTTCGTCTCTGCTTGTCCACTGGAAGCTACACAACCGAAAGCCAAGAGGGCAAAGCCCTGCTTGAAAGGGCCCGAACCACCCCTTGGGGTTGGTGAAATAACATAGTCCGGGGTTAGCATACACTGCTGTGAACATCTCAGCCAAGTTTTGCTGCCATATGGAGTGCGTGGAGCGCGTAAGCGAATCGCAAAGGCATCTTCTCACAAATGCTCTCTTTTCAACAGAAAGCCCTGTCCTTACTCTCTTCTAGATGCGCTATTTCGTCATTCCCTTAGACGGCAGCTTTTGGACGGTTTTTAGCTGATAGCTGACATCAAGCTATGGTTGACTACATGGCGTAGATACCGCGGCCGCCGCAGGGTGCCGTCACGAGTCCACTGGCTAAGCGCACTGTGGCTCGATGAGGACAACCGCGTTTGGATTATGTCTAGCACGTCGTAGGCACCAAAGGCAGAAGTCGTGGAGTCTACAATAGCATCCAAAATGAAATTTGAACTGTATGCCACGGTGACATTTAGAAGGCGGAGCATTGTGGGCATGCCCCATGGCGCCGTAGCCTTCGCAGTGCAAAGCATTGAAAAAGGAACGGGAGCACAGCAGAGGTCATGTTCGATTGCCGGTAACTCCGCTTCTGCTGAACACATTGAAGTACTTTTTGCGGCAAAGTATTTCTGAAATAGCCTATTTTCACTTAAAATTTTTCCATTTTTATTTATTTTACTGTGCCATTGTTTCTAAAATGGGAAGTTTGCTGGACCGATGCCGATTTGCCAAGAAAGTGGGTCTTGACATTGATCTTAGACTGTATTACTTAAGAAATCCAAGGGCTTTCTAGGGAAAAAAAAAGAGCTCCTGAACTTTCAAGGGCCTTGAAAACATAGTTTTCAATTTCAAGGGTTTCAAGTACCTGTGCACACCCCATCAGGTTAGCTCAGATGGCAGCATGATTGCCCGGGAAAAGTGTTTGTCCCGAGTTCGATCGCTGGACCTGGACAAACTTTTCTTTAGGTGAAAAGCTTCCTGTACGAGAAACACGTATGGGTTTTTTTTTTTTTTTTGTAATTTCAAGCCAGGTGAATGGCAAGTTTCCCTTTCATGAACCTTTCGTCACGTTGCGTGCTTCTGCAGGACTGATTTGCCATGGCTAACTTGAAGTCGACACAGTACCACCTCATAAAGCCTTTCACAGTGTCTGCAACTTTTACATGCTTGAAATATTGGTATAATCAAGTGCAGCTTGCTTTCAGTGAGCTTATCCCATTCTGTCTGCCATATTAATTATTTAGCTATTATTTCTTGCTGCTGCAGCAGAACATGAGAGCAAGGAAGTGGACTGAAGGTGGAAAATGATAAGAGCATGCTGTAAACAATCGAATCAGCTTGAGACTCAATTTTCTTCAGATTTCTTTTTGGTTAGGAGGTTTATTCTATGTGCCAATATGTAAGTGATTGCAAATATATACTAGATGCCTGTGTTGACTTTGTTGCAAGAACTAGTAAATATTGCTGGCCAGTGCTTTCTTAAAAGCATTTGTGGACAGCTTCCTTACTTGATCGGGTCGAACTGCTGTTGCATTACCAGTAGCGCCACCAGTACTAACACCAGCTAAACTCTAAATTTAAGAAAACCTCCAGAGTAGGTTTAAGAGGACTTGTGCTGACGTTTGCGCTTAGTTTTTGTTGAACTAAGCTATCACACTGGACAAGATGTCAGGCTTGGCGACTTCCTGTCATGCCATTCATCCCACTGTGGGGACCTTGCCTAGACAGGCGTGGTGCTTGTTTCACAATTGTTTGTAGAAGTTCGATGATGGTAAGAAACCGAGAGTGAATAGAACACAATTATTCTTTTTCAGGTGACACCTGTCGTGAGCAGCACCTATCCTTTTCTTGAAGTTCCAGCAGCCTACCACAAGATAAAGGAAGGCCACGCCAGGGGAAAGATAGTGATCTCGGTTGTTGAGCAAGAACCTCCTGTCCACAAGCCCCAGAAACCGCGACTCTAAATCGCGTAATTTTAAGCCTCTACTTACAGAAGTACATGCAGGGAATGTTCACGAGTTGCTCGTCGTGTATAAATGCAGATTAAGCAGTCATGACAAATATGTTAGACGAATATTTCCGTCACGGAATGTTTTTATTCCCCTGCTGTGGCTTTAGGATGTATTATATGACACAAATAAAATTCGCACCTCTTTGCAGTAGCGAAAAACATCTTTGCATTAGCAGGCGTTCAAGGCACGGGTCGTCCAACAAACATGGCAAACAATGGCAACTGAAACAAACACACTTTTATGCCCTTTACCAACAACAAAAAACACTGCCTTCTCTATTTCAGAATCCCTCCAGGTGACCAGCAAACATGGCAGGACAAGCATTTCAGGTCTATCCAATCACACATCAAACACAACAGGCCACCATTAGGTATGGTGGTCAGAACACTGATAACATTGATGGTTGATGGATTAATGGGGATTAACATCCCAAAAGAACACTACAGCGATGAGAAACATTGTAGTGGAGAGGGTCCAGAATAATTTCAACCACCTGGGTATGTTTATTGTGGACATAAATCTAAGTGCTTGAGCATCTTTGTATTTCACCTCAGTCGAGAATTCAACCCGCACTTTCATGCTGAGCAGCAGAATGCCGTAGCCACTGAGTCGTCACAGCAGGCAAGATTTGTGCCGCTTTATGGAAGACCAGTTACTGAATGTAATCGTAAGTGATGTCAAAACACAGAGATGCAGCTGTGAGCATTATCAAGTACCTGAATTCAAGATTTTGCTACAGCGGCTCTCACTTTAAAGGCAAGCTGCAATGAAATTTCACTACGAATAAATCGATTTAAATTAGTACATACTGTTGAAGCAATCTTGTCAAAGGTGCAGTGCTGGTAATTGTCTTTCTTATTAGCAGTCTTTAAATAGCACCCAAGTAGACCATGCCTGCACCTGGTGGTTAGCAGATGCAACATAAATCCAAGCATGTCGCTTTCAAGATTTCTCAGCATGCCGTAGGCACCTCCTAGCATAAGTAAGTTTAAAAGCACAAATATGGGAGCTACAGGACACCATTCACTAATCATGTTGACTGACACATTTGAATGCAGAACAGCTGTTGCCTGAAAAATTGTCCCAATTTGAATTGTCCATGAAATACAGAGGTACATGTCACACCTATGAGCTCCATAATCATGACAGACATTGAATCTGAAAATCCACGTCAACTTCACTTGGGAGAAAGGAAAAGGCCACAATGCATGTGGTAACCCAAATGTCAGAGGAGCACAGCTGTTGCAAGATAGCTCACGCAAGCACTTGAAAATTCGGCACAATGCTGTACATTAGAGAGAGCTGCATATAAGGACATACCTCAGCCACACTTGTTTTTAAAGAGTTTATTTTACCGTAGGAACTAAACAAATGCAGAGTGAAGTAAAATTTCTATGACAGCTACTACGAATTGTCACAAGATGAATCTTTTGAAGGCAGCAGTTTGTCATGGTTGTTTGGTTTCCATTCTTAAGCGCGTGGAAAATGCAATGCTCTTACTAGGCAATTGTGGTGCTCTATTCATACGAAATATGTCAATCTCAAGTTCTAGTGAATTTTTTCATTTGAATTTCTTTATTTTGAGATTATTTTTGTATAATAAATTGGAACAAAATGCAAGACTCAAGCATCTGGAAATGTCTGTTTGTAAATGTCGTACGGAAGTGTCCTCATTGTCACAGCACACTGGTTTCCCACTGGTGACGTAAGCAGACTGTCGCCGCAAGAGGCACAGCTTTGTGCTCGCTGCAGCCTCCCAGTTTTGGTTTCGCGCATTCTGGTAGCCGAAATGAGTCGTGCCACAGTATTGTAGATAATCAGATTTTTCTAGATCCAAAAGTAGATGTGACTTGTACGGAGAGCTCGCTTCAATCCCAATTGCAATGAGCCCGCTGAACTAAAGGTGTTAAAGATCTTTAATGGATTTTGTTAAACTAATTACCCCGTATCATCCGTCATCCCGTGTCGCCACAAGTGATGGCATGTCTCTAAAGGAACTGTCCTTTTAGTTCAATACGGCTATTATATTACTTAGCCTTTGTGGAAATACCCAGTATAAAGAAATTTAAAATGCATGCACTATAAAGCCCCCCATGTCACACATGAAAAACCTGGATATTTCCTTGCCAGATGACGCGCCATGTGACTATATGTTGCAAACTGCTTTCGTCCACAACTCACATGGACGGAAGATGCCGAACTATTTTCCACATTCTGATTCTGATCATCAAACACGGTGGATGTATAGTATACACTCGCCTAAGGGCCATACTCCCCCCCCCCTCCCCAATTTTGAAGAGGTATGGCTCTTGCATCAGGTTAGGCCATTCAAGCACCATTTTCCATCTATTCGTGATCTCTTATCACCTTAACACAAAATGCTGTTGTTTTCATAATGCATTTGTTTGTTCACCAATGCACACAACACACCTGGCGCCTATCTAGTTTTTCACTACTGCTGCTGTCACCGTTGCGCAGGCTCAATTTTGCAGTGCACCTTTGGGTATAGTACACTCGTCCTCCATACGATCCATCTGCTGCTTTAAAGCTTTTCACTGCAACATCCAGACACCCCACGTGCTCCAAATTTAAGAGCACACATGCTTTGTCTTGTTCTCCAAATTTTTTTCAACCTTTTTTATTCTTTAAATTTTGGGCTGCCTGATTGGGGTTGCAGCTCCTATACAAATGTGGCCTTTACTCGGGTGTATATGGTAACCTAGAATGTACTGCAAATCTGGTTCGAAGCACTGTTCTTTTTCCTTTCCAAGAGCTTCCGCTCAAGCTTAATTGAATTTGACATTAATTTGTTTGGAATAGGTTCTCGCCCCACTCAGTAAAGGTATTCTGTGGCTCTGCTACTAGCATTTGTGGATGATGTGGGGTCTAGAGTTGTAGAGTTTTTCTGGCTGCAACCTCTGCTCGCCTCATTCGTCATGTGAATGCTCTTCCCAACCAGATGAGCTGCAGAATCATTGTCTGCAGAACAGCTGTCTAAGGAACTGTCTGTCATATGGATGCACTTTTATACTTGCAGATTTTTAATCACAGAGTCAACTAAAGCATTCACATTGAAAGAAAATCTGCCAGTGACATGCAGAAATATGGCACACACATTTTGCTGTCATGCTGGAATGAAATGCAAATATGACGGAACTATCACGAAGTTGCACTTTCCTGCATACATTCACCAATGTCAGCGACACTGGAACAATCTGTTCACAGATGCTTAGTTCGGGAGCCTCAGGGCTTTCAGTGCCCATGCACGGTACTGCCACACATTGCAGTTTCAAGTAATTAGGCATTTACTAATGCTACAGTACTTTGTTTCTTGCCATTTGCATTTCATTCTGGCATGTTAGAACACTAAAGAAAGCTCTAACAAAATTTTTTTATGTCGGCAAGTCCATTCTATGACCCCAAAGAGCACCATAATAGTGCAGACTACCCACAACAAGCCAATCCGAGACTGTACTCTTGAGCATGCTCAGCATCACTCTTGCAAGATGTACAGTTCAGCATAACACTTCACAGTAGCAATAAGTGCTCAACAGCACCACAACATTTCTACTGCCCATATTGTGTTTGCACTTGACCAACTACATGCGAAAATGCCATCAACGGAATTAATGCACCCACGTTTCAACCTAACACTTCCATTTCATTTGATTGAGCCAATCAGAGTCAACTGAGATCGATAACAGCACAAAAGGCTCACACTTTCCAGGCAGATGAGGAAAGAAGCAACCAAAGGAAATAAGGGAGCCACGACATTTGAAGTAGAGTACCACTTTCTTCCCGAGAACACTGCCTATGGGAGCATTCACTGCGATTTACTTAACAAAATTTGCCAATGAGCAATAACTAAGCTTTGTTAACAATTTTTTCCAATGCAGTTTATAACTAAGCTTTGTTAACAATTTTTCTCCAATGCAGTTTTGGCTTCACAGGCTGCAAGTCTAGCAAAGCCACCTTGTTTTCTAGATGATCAAGTAATCAAACGATTACCTTTTAACTTTCCCAAGCTACAGCTAACAAAGCTCATTTACTCATGCATCATCTCATTCCATCTCAAGACTTCCAGAAATTACAACTACAACACGGGAAGAAAGCTTGGTGCAATAAAATATAGGGCATGTCCTCGGAAACTACATTAACAGCATTACACAAGCAACAGAATATTTATTATTCCCAGCAAGAAAACAACGTTCTCATCTTTTCATGTCTGTGCTCTTTTCAAATACCAAAGAAGGTGACAGCGCAGCACACAAGTGCGAGTTACTAAACAGTATGATAAAATGGCACTTAGAAAAGTAGTGGACCATTTACTCGCCATCCAATAGCAGAGCATTCTGACAGGTCCAGGCAAATCAGGTGACATTCTTACTAGTGATCACAGGGCCAGCAGTATGTACACCCATGACCATAAGTATGTGGACCATATCCGTGGTGAAAAGAAAGTTTCCTGGCAAGTCAGATTGGCGAGCTGAAATTGACAAATGCACTACGATGTTTGCAATGCCAAGCCTGAACTGTAGCCTTTAGTTTCAAGTCCCAAGGCACCAAAAGAATTATGCTTTTTTTCACAGAAACCCTGGTTCACATACTTTTGACCATGGATGTACAGATTTGACAAGCCTGTACAAGCCTACAAATATACAAAAGCAATGGCACAAACTACAAGCTCTGAATGTGAGATCAGAGAATCGCTGTCAAAAGGTATGGTTTCGTGGTTTTTGTCTCAGATGCAGTTCATATCTGTTCTTCAAGGTGGCTCTGAATCCTCCTCAACTCTCGCATAAAAACGCGATTGAAAGCATCGCCATTGTGAGAGGATGTAGAAGCCGACCTTGGCTTTACAGTGCCCTTTCTTTTGTGTGTCAACTTCGCTCCCGTGCTATTTGAGAAACCAGTCTGTAAAAAAAATCAAAGCATGAGTAATGCAGGTTATATAGCTAAACAGAAAAAAAATTTCAGTTTCTTAAACTGCAATGAACAACACGAAATCAGTTGAGACAGTTAAGGTACCCTTTCAAAACTATTTTCATGCCCATGGCACACAAAGTTTATCACTAAGGCACAAAATGAGGGCCCAGCTTCCCATTTTTGAATTTCACAATCGAGCCGTAACGCCGGTACATTGGTGTCATGTCACAAATTTCACAGTATACAGTGGAATCTCGATAAATGAAAATCGCTTAAACAGAACTGCCTCTTAAACAGAACACCATCCTCGTGGTTGGTTCGTTTTGTATTCGTGGAATTGTGTTCAGCTTTGTCTCTTTGCAAATGGAACTCCTGATAAATGGAACCAATTTCCCTTGTCCCTTAAAGTTCCGTTTAAAGGAAGTAAACTGTATTTTCTCGTACTTGGGCAACGTTACGGTAGAGAAAGTTTCCAAAACTTTCTAGGCTTCGTGTTGGTTTTGTTCAAAATGCAATGTAAGCTTTCTTTATTGACAAACAGTTACCCAAGAAAACACAAGGAAATGCTGTCAAAATTTATGATGCCATGTGAAGCTGGCGCAGAAACTTCAGAGTGGTTTCGGCACCCATTTCCGTGTTTCCTAATGTAAACAGCTTTTACTCGGGACGAGAGTGAGCTTATTGGCATTCTAGAAATGTTATATGAATACAGCCTAGCTTAACATTCTTTAAGGGGACACTTTGTGTCCCTTTAAAGCCATGAGTGGGACAGTAATGAGAGGAAACACGGGGGCATAGAATGAGACCTGAAATGCTAAGCTAAGAGCACTCCCCAATACATAAAAGAGGTCCATGCAAGCCCCATATGCTGTATATAAAATAATCCCATATGATCACAAGGAACCTTATGGGTTATTTCGGTAGGACAGCACATATTGCATGGGATCCTACATCATTAGCACATGTTTATTTATTGGGAACTTTGTAATTAGTTTTTTTTTTTATGAATAACTTTCATATTCTTTCAGCAACAACAGACCCTATTTTGGGGGTTTCTCAACACACCCTACTCACATGTAAAAGTATTATTGGGTGGCAGGTGTGTTAACATTAAAGACTTACCACATTTACTTGATTCTAATGCACCCTCGATTGCAACATTCACCCATTTTGCGCGACCAAAATAAACGGGGGGAAAAAATGCTCTCGATTGTAACACGCAACCGTTTGCCCTGAACTAAACATGGAAAAGTCCTTTAGAGTACTGTGCAGCTCATTCTTTCAAACAGAAATACAACATTCTCTCATTTGGAAAAAACAAAGATTTACTCCCAATGCAGTAAAGTTGCGATAAATAAAAACAAGTCGCAGTTTCGTCTAAAAGGCGAAGCATCGATTACGACAGCAAATTAGTAGACAGCTATACGAAAAGTAAGGATAGTACTGTATTTACTTGCATAATGATCACACTTTCGTAATGATCGCACCCCTGAACTTTCTCGTCAAAATTAGATTTTTTTCTTTCCCGTGTAATGAACTTGTTGCAGCGATATGTCGTGTGCCAAGACTAGCTAATGATGATCGCGCTTACCATTTGTCAAATCTTACGTGAACGATTCTTGAAGGCATACCACGCAGTCTGCACGCAACCAACATTCTTAAGCAGAAGCCCCATTTCATTCCTTTTATCACTTTCTGCACTTCCATGAAAAAATGAAAAGCTACAACCAAACTTGCCTCGGCTTTATTATTTGTAGGCTTCATAATGGTATTGGTCAACAACAACAACATAAAGGGCGCCTTTCGATTCTTCTCGTCTGCACTCATGGGCACGCAACAAATCATGAGTGGCAACGATAGTGGCCACATTTACACTGATATGTTAGAAGTATACCCTATTCATATGCTTGTAACGCAGCTAAGATATTCGCCCACCCTTAGCAGAAACGTGCCGTATTAGGATAGCAGTGAGGACATGTGCCGCAGTTTCCACAGCATGCCAGCCATGTGTTTCTATGTCACTGGCAGCTAAGCGTGCCCATCTCTGTTTCTGTCCCCTCAAAGTGGACATAGCTACGTTATTGTCGCAAACTTGCAGATATTAACTATATTATTCGTTACTGATACGGAAGAAACTGTTTCAATGCGCGTAATGTACTCATGAGAAGAAAAATAATCGCGTTCAGTGCATTCGGCTTGCTCCGCCGGCCGCCATTTTTGTTTTGGTGGCCCGCACAGGCAGCGGCAGCCACCTGCTTGTCATCCCGCAGCAAATGCGGGATGAAAAAACAAAATGTTTCTTTTTGTGGGAAACTTAACCGGCGTAATGATCGCACCCCTGAATTTGCATCAATTCTTTTTAATAAGAAGGTGCGATCATTATGCGAGTAAATACGGTAGTTTTATCGGCCATATAAAATTTCAAACATTCGCTTACTACCTAAATTAGCAAGCATAGTGTCACGCACACACAAGCAAACATGAATACGTCTCACTCAATGACCGTGATAATTATCAAAACACTGGAGCGAGGAAGTGCGGTAGCAAGAGCGGGGGAATTGACCTTTGTGCGACCTCTCGCTTCAACGCGAACTAAGCGACGACAACATGGCGCAGCGCGCCTAGATACGTAGACTCTTGTCTCCACCGCAGATTGCTTTCAAGATACGGGCCACGCAGCCACGCTGTACGTAGCAGCCGCTGGTTCAGAACGCCTCTCCTGTTTGCGCCAGTCCTGCACGCAAGTTTCGGGAACTCCAAACGCCCGTGATGCAGCCCAATTTCTGTCTGTCTCCACACATGTGATCGCTTTCCTTTTAATTGCGGCATATCGTGATGAACTCGGCATGTCTTTGCAGGTGGCACTTCCATGCTGATAGAGCAAACGCAGAAAACGGGAAGATGGACGGTACACTAACCTAAGCAAAAGGAAGCACTGTTTAAGCACACCTACTGCAGCACATGGAGGAAGCTACGGCAGCTAGACTTCAAGCACGTATGAGGTGGCCATTTTGAAATGCCGATGGCGATATGGTAACGCAGATTTAGGGTCGTACTCGATTCTAATGCGCATGTAATTTTTGGAACCGTTATATCGGAAAAAAAGTGTGTGTTAGATTCGAGTACATACGGTAAACTAAGCTAGGTTTAGACAGCAGACCTTGCAGATTCTCAGTAGTCTGAGCCACATAGGCAGAGGTAGCAGTAATTACCCTGAAAAATAATCAATTGCTTCATACTTTGTTTGTGCATAATGTGGGTTCCACTGTCGAATACTGTGGCGAAACAACAATGTGTACATAGTTCTAGCACTTCTACAGAGTGGAGTGCACACCAAGCGTGCACTTTATCACTGGGCTGCAAACTTGGTGGCAATGATCACTACTGAGTGATATACAAGTCCGAAGGCAACTTGCACAGACCAACCTCATCCGTACATTTTGCAAAAAAAGCAATGAGAGAAAAAACAACAACATATGTACTAACCGCGTAAATGTACGACCCAATGTTACAAGAAAATTTGGCAGTTTTAACTGTTGTTGACACCTACGTAATGGGAAACATTGTGAGACGCTGACGCGTGCCGAGCTGGTGGGGTCCCAAGTGGCGAGAGGCACTCCTTCATTTTTCCGGCTTTGGCAAGCTTACGTTTGCGCTCCTTGAATTTGACCTGGGCGAGCAGCTTCTTCTAGCGGAGCAGTTTGGCTGGAAGTTTTGACATACCCACCCGGTGCAAATCGTTTTAGGTGGTGTGAGACGCCAACATGCGTCAAACTGGTGGTGCCCGAGTAACCCGAGACGCAGATTGTCACTTTCCTATTGTGTAGTGTTTTAAGATGGCAACGGGACACCGAAACGAAATAGGCTAGTGGACAGCACCGGAATACAATGCCTGCGATGCCACAAGAGTGAAACACGACGGTCACTTCACGCCGCCTGCAGCAAGTAACGGCAGTGTGTTCGCGTTACCGCCTATTAAAAGCGTGCAGTACACTTTCAATGTCACTAAGCTCCACACGCTGTGAAACAGATAGCTGAAGAGGCTTATCGCAGTAGGGTTGGTGGCAACAGCTGAGTGTGACAATCCGGGATGAAATTTGCTGGTACCATAATAAGAAACAGACAGCACCGCTGCTGCAGCGGGCGACTGCTGTTCTCAATCCCACGTGCCTCACGCCTTTTCTTGTTTACACGAGATCTAGCGACCGGAAAATGTATGTTATGATAGCAGTTTGGCGTATCTTCTGGGAACATATGAACTGGCAAGAAGGATGCTTAACTGTAGTGGGTCATTTTTGTGTTCTCAATAGCGAACATTGGTGCCAGGAAATCTTATGAAGCAGGATTGTATCAACAAGGTTCTACTGTACATATGTAGATCATCATGGCAGGCTTTATGAAGAAGGCACAGACACAATGTTTTGTGTAATGAAAAAGGTGGAGTCATGACTGAGGCAATATATGAAGCACAATAAAAGTTCTTTGCTTGTCGATTAATTAACAAATGACTCAAATCTAATTCACTATACGCTGCTGAGACTCGTGAGGTCAAAAATTTCAGTAGCATGACATAGAATCATGCCAGAACAAAGGCTGTGACCATGGAATCCTTGGACAATTGAATTAAGCAGTTTTACACAGCATCAGAGCCACAGTGAGCCAATCAAACTTTTCATAGTTGTTTGATTAACTCGAATTAACGAACAACATATGAATCATTCCTAACTCTCAGTGATTTGATCCAGCTATGTAGGGCTCTACATTTAATGCTCTGCCAGCATTCGAATTCTGGTCGCATACAAATAGTACAAGGAACTTTTGTTTATAGCCCTACCAGTAACACTTTCACTTATATAAACACCATCACTAACATTAAAGAGAACAAAGCAAAATGTGTCCAGTGATGCTCGACATACCTCTGGTTTTCCAATGTCTGCCATTCTGGCCTGAATGCGGCTGATTAGCCGCCGGCACTGGCACTTTAGAGAGTGTCGCGTGCCAGGCATTTGGGCCTGATTCAACTGCTTCAACAGCTGCTCCCCTTGGCTGCAAGAACCAAAAGCAGCAATCAGAAACAAAGGTAGGCAACACAGTGAACACCTTATGTGTGCAATGCAATCACCATTTGAAGACAATGTGCTCACACAACAGTAACAACAGTGAGGCCACAAGTTGAGAGAGCTAGTTACCTTCACAACTCTGCTACTTCTGATGGTAAGCTATTGTCCCCAAACATTCATCAATGGCCGCGAATAAAAATATAGGGCAGAGAAAACTTGGAATTGCTAGAGGGCCATAACACGGCCGGACGTTATTTTTCAAGAGTTAATAGAGTTTACAAAATAAGATGTTCTAGAGGCAACTCTGGTGCTGGTGCCTACAGGAACTGCAAGTGTGGCAGTTTGGTCAGCATGGGAACATAATGGGCAGTACATGTATTTGGCTATGCATTGCCCTTCCAGATTCAAATGAATTTGTGACTGCAAATTGATAATTTTCAACAAAATATTGTGTTATATATACAACAACTTGCAGTGACTATGAATGTGAAAAGAAAAATATGATTGCTTGGAAATTAGGACGATAAAACGCAATGAATAATGCCACAAGAATGTTTGAAGCAACAAGCATGAAGATAAGCCAACCCAGGTTATAACTATTGTTCCCATGGTAGCTAAATTATTTGCAGTGATAGATTTTCCTCTAGTAATTTTTGTAGTAAGTCTATGCCCAGGGGTACTCTCCAAATCCTAACCCTGCGGCATGGCACTGTCAATGCACAGACAGAATGCCTCTTACAAAAGCAGTACCACTGGTTGCAGGATCTTTTCAGTTCCTCACATGCTCATTGAAATTGTACTGTAATGGCGGCGCACGAGCAGTGACTGTGCGGCTGTGCTTGAGCTACTGCCGACTACTTTTCCGAGAGATGTCGAGCTGAGTGCTTCCCCTCTGTTCCCCCACACACCACCCCGCCGACAGAAGCCGGAGGCTTGAAATGCCCTCACAGTTCAAGGCATACTACAGCGACCCAGTTCGTCGTCGTGCCACTCCCAGTCCACTAAACACGCGGCACAGCACGCATGCCAGTTTGGAGCATGTATTTGACATAGCAATGAAGTGCATGTCGATTCCAGCAAATCTATGGCGTCCGAACATCTATTCTCGCATGCTGGTTGTGCGGCCTACAAAGAAGGTGTCGGTTTTACCCAAACATCCCAGCCAATTGGAATTCCTTCGCTCTGTAGAAAAGACCGTGTGGTTTACAATCCTTAACCGGTAATTTTCTTTTCCCCTGCACATAATGCGATTTCTTTCATATTTCAGTTGGACTTCACCTTTCACGTTTGCCATTTTTCTTACATCTTGTTTAACTGTACTGTAGAGGGATTCACTAGTGCCATGTATCTTATTTAATCCTGCACAAAGTGCCGTTTTATAAAATATATATTGTTTTTTTTTAAAGCCACTACTGCCTACTGTATGTAGCCTCTGGTGTAATAGTTCCTTAGTGTTTAATTATTAATAGTTCTGTAGCATTTAACAAGTTAAAGATCAAATTTTTATACACTTGTGTTTCAAACTTGGTTTCTGTTCTCAAACATTAAAATAGGGCCCTACAAAAGTACATAACTGTGTTTCAAGCATTCTAAAAGTGCCCTCCTAAAATTTTGATTAACCGATCAATCTATGAAATACCTTGCATCGAAATCAATTAATCAATTAAAGGTTAAAATGATGAGTGATTAATTGTTAATGGAATAAACAAGTTAATCTCCAATCCCTAGTGCCTCCACATGTTTATAGATTGAACAAAATCCTGCTAACGGCCATTATGCACTGCATCCACTGAGAATTATCATGGGAGAATGCATTTCAAAGGCGCATAGGCTGAGAAAGGACTTCTCGTTTATACTGTGTTACCTTAGGGGCTAATGGTGCACCTGACAACACATTTCATTTGGTATTTCCAGAAATTACGCTTGCCAAGGACACCTGCAACAATGGGTTTTGTTGGACAGGTTTGTTCATTGCTAGTAGTTGTGGTACTAGTAGTCATAGGTTGGCATTCTCGCACATGACTACAATGACTCATACTTGTTCCATAGTGATCATGCAGACATAAGATGAAGTGCGAGTGAGTGGTGAAATGGGTGCGTGGACTTCAGTAGGAATGGGAATGAGTTTCAGTGAACCTTAGTGGATGTCAGTATGAAAATGAAAGTCGGTGACATTGACTTTGAGTGGACGTGAGTATGGATGTGACAGACTGTCGGCGAGTGAGAGTAGGCTTGAGTATGAACGCGAGCGAGTGCTGATGTATGCGAGTGAACATGAATATGAGCATTAGTGGGTGTCAGTAAGTGCAGATGAAAGTGAACATGGACGTAAGTGAGCGGTGGCGAGTACGTGTGGGCACGAGTAGGCACATGAGTGAGTGCCGAGGAGTGAGCAAACGTGAGTGCCACTGAGTCAGTGGTGGAACAGCCATTTCCCCTTTTAGCACAGGCCTTGGTGCAGCCAAAAATCTGATCTGGCACAGCGACAAGCAGTTTTTTGCAGCATCCAACACACATCTATGTACCAGGTAGTCTGAATTTTAACTGATATAGTCAAACAGTATAGCACAGCCAGCTTTATGCGCATCAATGAGGCATTCAAGCACAAAATGCTACCTAACTACTAGTCTCATTCATTATTGATACACTGATGTTGCCTGTGGATTTATAACGGTATAAAGCCATTTCTACCATTTAGACTTGCAACAGCCATTGCGCATTCGGCGCACTCCAAGACAGCAAGAAAAAAAAGTTTGCAGAACTAGGGCATGTCAACAAGACCATAACACAGGACATGCACGACTAAACTGAAGTTATTGTGAGCTGCCGCCTTCGACTTCTCTACAACACAGGTTTCCTCTAATGTACACTAGCTCTCCTACATAACTGCACCATGGTACATGTGAAAGCTGCTTAAATTTAAACCATGGAATCTGCTTTTGCGATCATGCAAGGTTGCAAGGAAGGTCCCCCCTCATAAGCAAATTTTACGTCGGAAGTTTCGAACATGCATTGCAAGATAATTTTGAAGCGGCACAACCAAGAACTATCCTAAATAATGTGTGGCCAGGCATTATCTGAGGCTTCTTTATGATCTGACATCCTCCTTGCGCAAGCTTCAGGCCATGCTAGTACAAGGAATATCGAACGGCAGCACAAATGGCACATACAGAAAGCTCGTACAATGGCAGTAGCTTGAAACATCAGCAGAAGAGAAATGAAACAAAAGTGCAAAATCAGCTAATGATAATGTAACGCGATCAGCTATGCCATGGCTATGGGCACTCTGTTGCCTTTCAGGATGATCATGACGACAGCGGCATGCTTTAGGTTTCATTTCTACTACCGAAGTATTATCAACTGAAGGAGACTTTTGTTCTAATGCTCCATATGCGGCGCAGGCTTGGCGCAATGTTCTGCTAATATGCCGTTTTGAAGCAGGATGGTGCAAATGACCGCTTTAACACAATTTGTGCCGCTGTTCTATCAATATTGAAAATAGCCTGAAAAAACAACTGGTGAGTGAGCATGAGTGACCATCTACTTACTGTGCCAACCTAGTATGATGGTAATAGTCGTCGTTACAAGTAGTAGTAGCAGTGGTAGCAGTAGCACTAGTAGGGGTAGTAGTAGTAGTAGTAGTAGTAGTAGTAGTAGTAGTAGTAGTAGTAGTAGTAGTAGTAGTAGTAGTAGTAGTAGTAATACAGTCGAATCTAGTTGCATCCGACACAAAAATATCTTCGTTATAAGCATATACTCGTTACACACTGATATCGGCGAAAGAAATCTTAGATTTACTTTCATTTTAGCCTTCATCAATTTGTTATATCTTTGTTTGTTATATCAAGGTTTGACAGTACATAGTAGGAACTTTACAGCCTGTAAGTGGGTCCGTGTCCAGAATGGTAAAGGGAGGAGGGGAAGGGGGCATGGGGTGCCCAATGTGCTAAAGGTATGCAAAAACATTGTTACAAAACAGTTATTGCCTTTGATGAAGAAGTCTACTGTAGTGGTGAAGATGACTGTGACACAACCTTGCATGCACTTACTTGTACGAAGCCTTTCCCTTGACGCTTTCTATGCAACAACATTATGGAAGATCCTAACACAGAGCACCATATGTCGCATTATCAGAGTACACCTCGCAACAGCACACACCGCTACCTGATATCTCTTCCAGAATGTGTGGGACTATTTGTGTATCTGTGTGTCCTTTACATATTATTCCTCTGGTCAATTTAGAAAAAATTTTAAGAACTCCGATAAAGCCTTTTTTTTTTTTTTCCAAGTTCAAAAATTTCTGGACATTCCTTAATAGCTCAAGTGAAAAAGAAGCAAACTCACTGCATTAGTTGCACAAGGTCTCTGCTAGCAGCATCAGGTTGAGATGCCGCACGCAAGTCAATCTCACTGTTGCTCCTGGGCAAGCCCGCTTTCCCTACAACACAAACATTTCGATGTGTGCCATCTGCAAAGTCCTGCCCCACACTCTGTGGCTTGGCCTTCTTCAGGAGAGACACGAGGTTCTGAAGATTCGCAGGGAGTGAATGACTCGCTGAAGTGCTCTGAAACAAGGCAAAAGTAATGCAGTACATTGCTTGACTGGCACTGTTATGAAAAATTTCATAGTTTGATTTTTATGCAACAAAAGTGCACGTGTTCTGGCAATAGGCTGAACTCTATGATTATTTTCCCGGTTCAAGAGACACCTGCTCCTTGGCCTATGGCAGCTGTGTGCAACAGTGATGTTCTACGTAAGACTTGTTCTCCTCAGCACATTTCAATTGTACAGCTATGTACTTGCCACAGTTTAGTCTCAAACATGAAACATGCAAATCTTTAGAGGGCCCCTCACCAGGCCCTGCTATAAATCGTGTTTGTTTACTAGACGTTGTGAAATGCCATCCATGGTCGAGATAATGTAATGATTCTATTCCGATGGTATTCAGTTTCATACTTCAACTTTGTCAGTGATCCATGTGCTGTTCCACCCATGCTATCATTGGCTCTATGAGCCGTAAATTGTAGATAATGAGAAAGGAATATAATCAAGCAAACAACCTTTACATTATACTGTTTCAGGGAGCATACTACTACAGGATTTTTTAAAAAGGGTTTAGCAATAACCGCAATATGAGCAAATGCAATGCTGCAACATGATGATGCAAGGAGCTAAGCTATTCTCACCCCAGCTCTCTTCCACTACCTGAACCAGTGCACACAGGCAACATTGCTTGCTTGCCTACTCTCATACCAGAGCTGAAGGGCCATCAAATTTACACCACAAACCTACCTCCTGCTTTCCTGTTTTTGCATCCTTTCTTCTTGCTGTGCATAGCATTTTTGGAAGCAGTTTTACGCATACTGCCAAGTAAATACAGCGGAAACAACCAAAGCCATCAGTGGACCCTGTGGAGGATCTCAGGGAGGGGGTCCTCCCCCTCCCCAAAGCCACTAACTAATACACACCCCACCCCTTCCACCTCCCTTGACTGCAATTTTTCAGCACGTGAAATTTTTTAAGCCACAGAGGCAACCATTTCTGTCTGCGGCAAGCAAAGCACCCCTCACTCCTACTTTTTGTTGGGCACGAAACTGGCTAACGCAACTGCCGCCTTTGTGGAAGCAAGCTAATCACTTCCTCCCCACCTCCCATTTTGCCCCTTCAGAGAGCAGAAGGTTGTTCATACAAGCGAGGCCATCAGCGTGGCAGCAAGGAGGGAGCCTTCCCTTCTCCCTCCTTTATTCAGAGACATGTGCTCCCTTACTCTGCACTGCTACGTTAGGAATCTGTACTCGTATGAGTCACCTTTCAGTATCAATAGATCTCGAAACCATTCAGCATCATTTAAACTCGCGCCTTTTATCGCAAAGAGTATGCTTTACTCATGCTTCAAAAGAGGGCAGCACAAGTGGCCTTCAGCGGCTGATATAAAACAAACAAATTGGCGGCAACCAACTAATGCAATGCATGGCGACCAATGCACAAGCTTTTCCAATTCTTGCAAATAACATTTCTTGTACATGGAATACAGCGGGTAAAATTTATGCCACTCTTCTTTTTGAATCACTTAACAAAATTCCACCACACTGAAAGCCAAAATTGGCATTTATCATACGTGTTCAAATCCTGTCCACATTTGTAGGCAGTTGTGAACATAGAGCACTCGGTGCCCCATTTGTGGGCACAAGTTGTGGGTGTGTTGACTTGGTGTGTCTTTTTCCATGTTTTGCAGCACGTTATCTCATGGATATTGTTTCAACCTCCTCAGATGGGTTAGTGCTTGATTTTTTTTATTTATATACACTAAAATGTACAGTCCTCGCTGATGACATGAAAGCCAGTGGCCTAGACAGAGCAGTGCTAATAGAGCTTGTGGAGACACTGTGCAGCAGTCGCATATTTTCACGAATCGATATCTTACCGCATTGGAGATTTCTAATTGCTTACTTCACGAGAAAAAGTTTGTGCATGGAAGAGTAAATCCGAACTGTACTGAGGGCGCTGCTGTAAACCTTCCCAATGAACAGCAAAGTAAGCCATGGAGAACTGACCTCCCTGGAGCCTAGGAACATAAATGTGTATCTGGTCAAATGGAAAGATAAAGGCATAAATTACTCTTCCAGTGCTGTCGGAATAGACCCTATGTCTTCATGCAAGTGCTGGTTGAAGGATGAAATGAAAAAAAAAAATTAGTACCACACCCAGGAAGTGTATCAGAATATAATCAATTGATGAGGGGAGTGGACCTCACCGAAAGGTGTATTTCATGTGCTAGGACGAAGGTCAACTCTAGGAAATGGGCCATTAGGATGCTCCCACATTTTCTTGACATTGCTGACTGCAACGCGTAGGTTGAATACTGTCGTGACAAAACGGCTTTGCACCTACAGCTAAAAGAGGTATGGTCTCTCCTGTCTTTCAAGCAAGATGTAGCCGAAACATTAACCAGACATAACCCAAATCAAAATAGTGCCAGGAAATATAAGTACAAAATTAGACCAGCAGCTCCAGAGACCAGACCAGCCTAGCTGCCTCATGGCGACACAAGAAAATAGTTTTGAGCACTTCCCAGAATTTTGTGAAATTGAAAATACAATATGATGCAGGAACAAAGATTGCAAAGCAAATTCGAGAGTTTTGTGCATGAAATGCAATGTTTTTTTATGCCTGCAAGGGTAAAATTGTTTCTTTCATTTTTACCACACATCCAACTAATGTCCATGTCGGTGGGCACTCATTTGTATAGTTTGAAAATGAAAATTTTCTCACTGTTTCTTTCTCTGCACTTCTGAATCCATTTCAAAGGAAATGTTGGAAATGTTTGTTTGCTTGCCTGCATTTCTTTCAATAGTGAGGAGGTTAAGTGTGATTTGTACCTCCCTTTTATATCTCCTTACAGGTTTCAGTTCTGTTACAAGGTGTGACCGTGCCAAGCGGTGTCAAATCGTTTTCAAGCTGGTCACATGGTTGCCTGCAAGGTGTCGATGAAAGAGGCACTGATGGATGCGAATTTGAACTAACCATGACCATTTGGTTACAGACGTGTAGTAGGCACCTGGATCCGCCCCTGAGTGGACCTTCACAGATAAATGAAAGATTCTCTCTGCTGCTAAACAGGCCATCTGCATTACTACTGGTAATCTGTGTGCTGAAAGTGGGAAGTGTGCGACGTCATCTCTGCTGGCAGTGAGAGTCCCTCCTCTGAGAAGACAGGCACAAAAGCTTTCATTTGAATTGTCCATCTATATTTTCATTGCATGTCCAGTGCCCAAGCTTCGTGGACTCTTTAATAAAAAGCACTGAAATCAAGAAACGTGCAGACATTCATGAACAAAGCGCACCCAGTCAACCTTTCTACAGGCCAATCCACTTTCAACAATGTTCCCCAAATCCCAAGATGCTAGCCTGGCAAATCACTGATACGGAGGCATTAGTTTAGAGCACATGCGCAAGCTCTCGCCTATTCCATTGCGGCAATCTGTCGTGTAGCACATAACACTGGTTAACATCATATAAGATTCCATAAACAAGAAGACTGAAGAAAGCGATCACCCATTGCACTAGCATTATCACCGCAGCTTTCTGTCCTGATATATCCTTGCTACCCTAAGGTAGTATAAGCCATTGCTGTTCAACAGCGCTGAGTGACCATCTGCATGTTCAAAGAATTCAATGGCTGTGATTGGCTAAGTACTAAGACACTAACCATATTTAAAGAAGTGCACTTACTTTGCTGAGGATAAATGGCACATCTCCAACATTGAGTCTGCACTGGTAAACTTGGTCAGGAAAACGAACAGTGTGTGGAACAGCAGATGTTGACCTTGCTCGACGAGCCTGGCTCGAGTGCTTCCCAGGCACTGCAGCTTCAGGCACCTAAGGCGAGGCATAAAAAGTAATGAACACATTAATACACTGTTATACACTTGCGCCAGGCAGTACTTTACAAATAGTGTTTATAGAGAATAAGAGTAATCCTTGCGTATGTCTAAAAACATGCTCATTCATTCTGGTAAGGCACATTTTGCAAACAAAACGTATTCCTCACTATGATGGTCATGCAAAATAAAAATGTCCGATTTGAACACAATCACCAGTGTACAAAGCAGCTTGAAGCCATCAGCGAGACTTGCAAATGAGCAGCTTTAAAGCTTGATCACCAGGTGCTCAGCACATTTCGATAAGCTCACTGCTCTGCTCTTTATTGGCCACGCACTTTGCTACATATGTATATGGTTCTGCAACAGCAGATAAGAAAGGTGCACATTTGCCCAAGGAAAGGGAAACAAACGGAATGGACCTTTGTAGATAAACGAGGTCAGAGAGCTCTGCTGCTAAACAGAGCTTTACTGCAAAGCATCACTGAAGCACTAAAAGCGATACAAACGTGCATTACGCAAGATCTTAAACCATAATGCTTAAATGTGGCGGCACACCATTTATTGCACTGTCACCGACATTAACCACTCTCGTGGCTGTGGGTACCCTGACGTGAACACGCAGCCTAGTACAAGTGAACCTGCCGCACCTTTGGAGTCGTTTTTCTCGACGTCCTTTTCCTGCCTTCTGTGTTCATCTCTGGGGCCGACTTTTGGGCTGCAGGTCGCTGCTCGGACACAGGGGCGCCGGCGTCTTCTGGCTCGTCAAACACATCGTCGTTGTCGTAGCTGGGGGACTTGGTAAACGCGCCTTCCGGAAATGCGTCGGGAGTACTCCTCGGTTTAGTGGAGAAAACCAGAACTTGTCGCGCGTACCGCAGTTGCTCCTCAAGCAAGGCACACTGGGCTTCCACCAGCGCGATGTGCTCTCCGAGCTCTATATATACACGAAGATAGGAAATGCGAAAGCAGGATAAGCGACAAGGGTGGAAAATTTTTAAACGTTACGGAGAGAAAAAAAACATGACACCTGCCTGAAGAAGGACAGCCGTGAGCCGCGCGCTTCTTCGCCTCAAGGCGGTGGACTTTTTCCAATAGCTTGGCGAGTGAATTTATCACTGCTGTAAATTACAAGTTTACGATAAGTTTCGGTCAAGCCACAACATAAACATGCCTTACCATCGCCTTTCGTGCCGTGAAGGCTAGCGGTCTCTTTGATCTGTAACGGCATCGGAAGCCCTATACAAAAGACTTCTGGGAGATTTACAAGAGGTGCTGACGACGGTCTGTGCTCACTTGCGTACAACAAAAGCGTTCATCAGAAGCTCCCACCTGATACACGAAATATAATACATCGCGCGCAGAGGCAGCGACAGATGTTCAAAACTCGCAAAAAAGCGACGCACGAGAAAGACATCTAGCGCCTCTCAACGACGAAAATGCGCATGACGCTTGAAAAAGTTTCGGTTTCGGCACGTAAAAAAAAGAAGCGATTTTCGAAAAATTAAAATGCTTCTCACACTAAACTACCAGCTTATCACAAATACAACTTAACTAAACGGCTGAAAGCATTTCTTGTTTGTTTTATTTTGGATGTATTACGTAAATCAAAGCAGTTTGTTCCTCTGCTCCCTGTTGTCCCTGTTACGGTATGGACTGCACAAATTATGCATGGAGCAGGTGGATGGCAGTATTTTCGATTATCTGGGTGATGTTTGTAGTGAAAGTAACAAATAAAAAGTAGAAACGGATTCCCGATTCATGAGACTCGTCGGGTAACACATTTGTGGGAACTGTGATCGCTATTAAATTAAAGCCTTCGTGGTCGAACTTTTTTCCTGAGAGAACCGCACCAGCGCAAGTAATGCAAACTGTGAAAGAGAGTATTTTCTTTTTTGGTTGAGAAAGAGCCACACACAAAAAAAAAAAAAAAAGAACAGCAGTGAACAACAATAACAACAAAAAATCAATTTGGATCATTTGCAAAATTCTGTAATATATATATATATATATATATATATATATATATATATATATATATATATATATATATATATATATATATACAGTAAAATAGACTTACAGAATTTTGCAAATGATCCAAATTGATTTTTTGTTGTTATTGTTGTTCACTGCTGTTCTTTTTTTTTATCAAGTCATGACCGAAAGTGTCGACCGACTCAGCTGCCACTTTTAAGCGCTGTTGCCTAAATGACTAGCAAAGCAAGCTCATTTCGCATCAAAATTTGGGGGCCAATATTTAAGTGAAGCTGATCCTTACAGCAACAGCCCATATTGGCTTCAGTTTCACTGCTGAAACATGTCCTGAAGCAATTGATTACAAGTTTAATAACGGGTATTATAGCAGAACCTTCTTAGCTGTAATTGCACCATAAAATGTGTTGCAAGTAATGTTTGAGTCACACTCTGCCTAAAGAGGCAAAATTGCACTTCGCCGCAGTCAACTTATTGATATTCAAGCATCCCAATGCATCCATCACAGCTGTGTAGAGGCAGACTAGAGCTAAAGCAGATACAAGTGGTACAAACGTTACAGCGAGAAAAAAACGTGACAGCTAACTGAAGTAGGACAGCCGTGAGCCGCGTGCTTGCCCCAGCCAGCTGCTCAGCCATTATGAGACCTCAGTGCCGAGAAGAGGGTGTAGCTTGCCAACCTGAAGGCATCCCCACCTAATATAGGTACTTTGGGATTAAAACACGGTGGGATAGCTGGTTTGAATCCATGATAGAATGCGTAAGTGCGACTGAATGAAGATACGCCGTCTCTGTGTATCTGTTTCTTTGTATGTCTTCATTCAGCCGTGCTTATGCATTCTATCATGCTTTGGGAGACCACATCGGAAAGTGTTGCCATGGAAGCAGCCCAGAGTAACCTCTTACAGTGATTTTATTGTGTCCACTGGGTTCAACAAGGTTCACATGGCGCCGGCTCATTCCCTGGCTAGGTCAGTTCACCCTTAGAGAAAGCTGAGTGTCACATCGGGGGACACCTGTGCCTATTTGAATAACTGCTAAATAACTGGCGGCAGTGCAGTTTTCAACCCACATCCTCCTGCACTCAAGGTGGATACTCAACAACAAGGCTACAGCTGCAGTATGCAAAACTGGTATGACAAACTGAATAGAACTCGCAATGACCTAGGCAGATGAGACAAAGACAAAGGTGTATAATAATCATATAAACTTTATTATCAGTGAAACCTTCTTTGTTTCATACATCATCCATCCAACAGGCTTCACAGATAGTATATTATCCCGAGGTAGCAATGTGCAGTGACACAGGGCTCATATTTTTTGGCTTGTACTTGTAGTATGGTGAGTAACGTCCAATTAGGAACATGTCACGCCCCTTCCAAGTGAACCTGAATATAGCATACAAAGTGTTTAGAAGAAAAGCAATGAAACAACAGCATCCATATATTATTTATGCTTCAAAAATGTTTGGTATGTACCTCAGCATTCCACGATACAGACCCCTTGGCGAAAATTTTGGATGATGGTAAAGGCCAAAACAAGAGCAAAGTGCACGCAAAGTTTCAAAGTCATCTTTTGATGCTTGGTAGAAGAAGATGCTGATTGCAGGCCTGAAAAGGATGCAGGTGGCAAATGTTACAGGCAATCAAGACTGTAGACTGTAGAATCAAGACTGAAGATGTAGAAGTGAATCCCGGACCTTCTGGTATTGAGCTAATGTTAAAAAACATGCAAGAAACCTTGCAGGCCTCGATTACCAGCGTTTCTGTTTCACAAACATCTCTTGAAAAAACTATGAATGATAGGTTCGATAAACTAAACGACGTACTAACTGTTATTGCGAAACACACAGAACAACTGGCTCAGTTACGGTCCGAGGTCAACTCTTTGAAAGAAACTATACACAATCAACAGAAGAAGTTAAATGACTTTGAAGACCGAAGTCGACGAAGGAACCTTATAATTTTTGGCCTTGAAGAACCAACAAATGAGAGCGCTGGTGACTTGAGAAAGCGAGTTCTTGATGACATATTTTGTGCAAAACTAGGTGTCACCACCAACACAGTCGAACGGATACACAGAATAGGTAGAATCAGCGATAAACCTAGACCTGTGTTGCTTAATTTCTTTGACTACAATGAAAAAGTGTCTGTATTGAAGAATTGCTTTAAGCTCAAGAAAACAGGTATATCGATCTGTCACGATTACTGTAAGGCTACGCTGACTAAGCGTTCTCATCTTTGGCGGTATGGTAAGCAATTTAAAGATGAGGCGCGAAAAATCTCACTGGACTATGACCGACTACGTGTAGACGACAAGATATACGAATGGGATGAGGTAAGCTCGCAGGTTGTCGCGCTTCATAAACCTCGATCTACACGCACATCTAACTGACCCGAAACGAAAGAACTCCGAATGATCTTGCTTAATGCAAGAAGTCTTGCCAATAAGTCTAATCAGCTTGAAGACCTTCTTTTTCTTCGCAACCCACATATACTTGCCGTAACTGAAACGTGGCTTACACCTAATATTAATGATTACGACATTATTCCGCCTTCCCACAAAATAATAAGACGCGATCGCGAAGGACGAGGAGGGGGCGTGGCTATAATAACAAAAAATGAAGTACAATGTGTCGAGCTTGAGGGCATTCGAAACCATGAAAGTGTCTGGTGTAAAATCAATTACAAAAATATTTCTACCTTGTTTGGCGTGGTTTACCGGCCACCAAAAAGCAATGTGTCATACCTGGAAGCACTGGCCGCTTACCTAGAGCGCATGCTCAAACCAAATCACAAGCTGGTGCTCACTGGCGATTTCAACTTGCCAGGCATAGACTGGAATGTACTCGCTATCTCGGGGCCCGATGATGCAGACAACGCACGCTTACTTCTCGATTCTTCATTTTTTCATGACATGAAACAAATAGTCACTATTCCGACTCGCACCACTGCAACTGTGCAATCGGTTCTCGACCTTGTTTTTCTGAAAAATTTTTCTGAAGATTACTCAGTTATTACTTCTGATGGCATCTCGGACCACAAGATTGTTCAAGTTACCCTAAAAATCAATAGCACAAAAGGACCTTCCTCGGTAGCAACTTTTCACGACTTTTCTGCTGCAGATGATGAATCTGTCCTAGATGCAATGCATTTCTCACTTTTTGATTTTGAGCATGGTGGCGATGTTTCTCATCTTTGGAACGAGTTCAAGAAATTAGTGTCATCATGCATTGACAGGTTTGTTCCTTTGCGTAGAAAGATTACAAAGCGTCGGAACCCATGGATTAGTCGGGACATAATCCATCTAAAGCGGCGTATTAAGCGAAAAAGGAAGGGTAAAACTACGTCAGCATTAACCGCCCTTCAAGAACAGCTGGTTACTAAATTGAAGCTTGCGCGTAGTAAATTTTATGGCCAAACTCTTACAGCTTTCTTGAAGGAATCTCCTGAGAAATTCTGGCGCTACTTGTCAGGTTCCCAACCGCGCGTGAATTATCTAAAGATTAATGGTAACATGTGTACAAACCTTACTCTTGTTGTAAATGAATTTAACACTACTTTTCATCAAGCGTTTACAAGACCAAATGTTCAATATTTACGAACGCAATACTCTGACCCACCGCCCATTGCAAACTCAATGCCTGACCTAGTTCTTGGTCGCGAAGGAATCCTTTCTCTTCTTTTAAATATAAAAGTGAAAAAGTCAAGTGGTGCTGACGGCATACCGAATGCCTTCCTTGTACGGTACTCAGAGATTGTGTCCCATTACCTTTTTGTTCTGTTTAACGCATCACTCAACCAATGCTCCTTACCCGCAGATTGGCTCACGGCAAGAGTAGTTCCCATATTTAAATCGGGAGACAGGCTAGAAGCTCGTAACTACAGACCAATTTCTCTAATAAGCACATGCTGTAAATTGCTGGAGCATGTAATTGCTCACCATATATCTCAGTACCTTGAATCAAAAAAATTCTTCGTTGAGTATCAGCATGGTTTCCGGAGGACTGTCTCAACAACTACACAATTAATTTCGGTTATACATGATTTTGCTTCAGCTCTAGATAATTGTTGGCAGATAGATGCGGTTTTTCTTGACATGTCAAAAGCTTTTGATCGTGTGCCACACACTTTACTCATTGACAGATTAAGGGATGCCGGGCTTCCTGAGAGATTGATATTATGGTTGCAGGCTTATCTGAGTAATCGCTCACAGTTTGTGGAGTGTGCGGGTGTTAGGTCTGCTGATCTGCCGGTATTGTCTGGAGTTCCACAAGGTTCAGTGCTTGGTCCTCTGTTGTTTTTAATTTATATAAACGGCATTGCTTCTAACATCGATAACTCTGTTACAATAAAATTGTTCGCTGATGACTGCGTGATGTATAGTGTTGTCAAGAGCTCCTCTTGCCAAACACTACTGAACAATAGCCTCTGTACACTCGCGGACTGGTGCGAACGAAACGGTATGCAAATAAATTTTGATAAAACAGTTGCCATGACAATAACCACAAGGAAAAAGCCACTGTCTCATACGTACCACATTGCTAATAAAGCTATTCAATCAGTAACGTCTGCGAAGTATTTAGGACTAACTATCACAAGCAACTTAAAATGGGACAAACATTTGAAGAACGTTTGTACAACAGCGTTCAATAAACTTTGCTTTTTGCGCAGGAAACTAAAAGACTCGCCGTCAAGCGTTAAACTCGAGGCATACCGCACTTTGGTTCGACCAGTCCTTGAGTACGCTTCCGCAGTATGGGACCCATACTACGTTAAAGATATCGCACAAGTAGAACGAATTCAGCGCCTGGCTGCCCGATTTATTGTGTCTGACTATCGGTCTACATCATCTGTTACTGACATGTTGCAGCGACTGAATCTGGAACCCCTCTGTGTACGCCGAAAGATTGCGAGACTAAAAATGCTTTATTTGATATATCAGAACAAAATCGGTCTCCCGCGCGAAACTTATCTTTCCCGCTCACAACACAGGTCTTCTAGAATTAATCACTCGAATGTTATCCGCCCGTACTTTGCGAGGACGAAAATGTTCCAGAAGTCTTTTTTTCCGCTCACAATTGAAGAGTGGAATTGTCTGCCAGCGTCTGTTGTTGATTGTGCAAATGTAGATTACTTTGTCAAATCTTTGTCACTGCACTTGATGTAACCCTCTCCTGCTAGGGCAGCATTGCTGCCTGCAGTATTTTGAAATAAATAAATAATAATAAAAATTCCAGCGACCAAATAATACCTCAAAACATAAATTGAAGTGCACCTATAGGTTTCTGCTAAAGTGCTGAAATAAGTTTGACTGGGTGTGTGAAGTTCTTGATTTTAATAAAAAATTATATTTCCTGACTGAATGCCTGAACAATATAGCCAATCTTATTCCTGCGAGAAAAAATCTTGCCCGTGATACCTGTGCTTACCTGTGCACTCAAATGCAGACATGTTACTAAATATTCCTCATTGAAAAAAAAAAATGAATTTAATAACAAAGCCTATCTTTGATTTTCTTGAAACATTTCCATATCAAAGTCATTGACGTGGGCTAGAGCAACATGCAAAAAATGTTCCATATATTTATTATTCACGGAAATAGAAAGCTGGTAAAATTAACATTACCACTGCTACACTCTAAAAATGTTTACACCCTTTGAGACATAGCTTGTTGCAAAACAATAATCGCCATCTGCTTTGCTTGTGTTTCTTTCCTTGAACACTGCGCTCGCTTTTACTGTCAAGAATGTCACGCCGATTACGTACACCCCCTTTGTGACTTTGAAGTACCGGGTGTGCAGCGCTAAAAAAAAGAAAAGTTATGCAAGATAGATGACAATTATTGCTTGGGGACAAGGTAAGCCACAAAAGACGCAAACTTTTTAAATAGAATTTACGAGTACAAGGCTCTTACTCTTCTCTTTGTTATGACATCTGTTGGTGGCTAATTGCACACTTTTGCAGGTGAGGGAAACTACTGCAGTTAGCATCTACTGAACAGGTGAGACTGAGTTTCCAACGTATTCTCCTATAAGTTCTTTGAAGATTTTCTTTTCTTTCATACACATATGCATATATATTTTTGCAGCGATGACCTTTGAGCACTTTTCTCTTAAATTTTGAAACAAACATCTTTTTACTAAAGATGGTGCCCACACTGCAGCCTTCAGCAATGGCCCCTTTAGAGTAAGGTTGTATTCACACCAGCAATTGACAGAGGTCGCGTGGTTGACTGTGATTGACGACCAAAGAGCAACTCATGGTGACTAATGTTCCCACCAGCAAGTGTGACTTGCACCGATGTTCTGCTCCTGTGCTACTTATTTTTTTAACAGCTTTGCAATGCGATTTGCAGAGCTGAAAGACTGAACAGCGAGTGACTGTCCCAAAATGGTCACTTTAGTAAAAAAAGCGACCATTTGAGACTAACTTAGTTGTGTGACCTCTTTGACTCGCCAATGTGAATGTGGCCTAACAGACACCAATCTCAAAGACCATGCTTTTGAATACCACAGATGCAGGAAGAAACAACATGGCTGCCATGTTTCAAACATTGTCTGTTGCCTTATATTGCTACTGTTCTAATAAAATGCTCACAGCATCTCAGAAGCAGAAAGGGAAGAAAATCACTACAGCCTTGAAATGCACGCTTTTAATAAACAAGTACCTGTTTGATGCTGTTGAACTAGACAGGTGTGGAAGCCATGATCCAGCACTGCAGAGTGCAAGGTATCGCTGGATGAGTGCCCACGTCTCACTGGTGCTTAGCATATTATGCACGACCTTCTCATAGTGTGAGCGCTCAAGAGTCTCCACGCCTTCAATGGTAACTCCAAGCTCCCTAAACATCAGAGATGTTAGAAATATAACGTGCACATTATTGATTGTTGCAAACTTTGCAACAGGAGTTCCACAATGAGTGTTACAATATTACACTAGCAATTCCCGATGTCACTGCATACTACGTAGGGATCAACAGAGGGTTAACTAGGAAAGCCTCAGTATACAGCCGATGTTCTGACAAGAAAACATATCTTCATCTTTAAGAAGTACTGACAAAAGATTTGTCTAGTTTATACTTCTTTATTGGACAACTGAAGATTCTGCAATTACGCCATGGAGCCTCAATTCCTTGAGAGCGCAAAAAATAATTATTTACATTTAATGCGACCAGTTAAAAACATGCGCCATGTGCAGCATGGCTTCAGATGTTAAAAAGGCGACTGTTATCGTCACTGAAACCCGATGTGGCATTCTCCTGGTATCAGACACCGGTAACACATACACACATATTAAGACCGGGCTGCCGAAAGCTGAGCCCGTTCAGCACTTGATGGGACGAGAGGGGAGAGCGAGCCCCCTGCATTTCCAAGAGAAGTTCACAATTAGAAAGGTTAATCTGGAACCTTCGGTGACATGGCCATCGCGTTACCTTCAGCCACTGCGCCAGGCTGGCTGGCGCACTCTTGATTTGCTTGTGATACCCCATGAGTGCGTCCTTTGCTTTTGGGTGACGTGAATATTCTCCTTTCTCACATTTCAAGCTGTGCTGCACTTGGCGCGCATTCTGAATGGGTTGCCTAAAAGATGCTGTAATTTGTCATTGTTTGTGGCACTCTCAAGGAATTGAGGTTTCATATTGTAACTATGGAGTCTACAGCTACCTAAAGAAAAAGAAAGAGTGGGACACAAAATTTTCGTGTCAGTACTCCTCTGAGAAGACAAGACCCCCCCCCCCCCAAAAAAAACATAATTGTTGTGCATCTGCTGTGGATTCCCTCAAGTCTCCATAGTTCTATGACTCCTTTGTCTTGTTTCTATATGGTGCACAGTGCTCGTGGAATGAAATGCAGCAGGTAAGCTTTAAGTGTACTCTGGTTCATACTTAGCAGGCAACACTGTAGAGGCTACACTAGTAGTGTGGCCATAGAAATCTCACTCTGCACGTTTTGCAATACAGTTGTTCTTCATCTGCAATGTTTATTGTTGAATAACTATGTCACAAATTACAACTGCTACTTGTGGATGCAAGTTTACATCAAATCATTTATTACTTGTGCATATTTGCACTTCTAATAGGCAACATACCACATATACTTGGTTGCAAGCATAAGTGATGCGCCGTAGCCGCTGGTCGTAAAAACAGGTTATGTACGCTGCTCATTTGGTGGGAAATAGGTTTAGGGATCCGATACCTTTTCTGTAATAAACACTCCATACTAAGCAGGGTGCAAGTATGAGACTTAATTTTACATCTAGTTACATGGTGTGTACCTAATACATTAATTATTACGTCACTCCACCTTGCGGGCTTCCACAGGACTATTACGTCATACGTAATACCTTTCTTTCACAAGTGACGCACTACTTTTTGGTTGCAGATGCGAACAGTGAGAGAAGCCTTCATAGTGCTGCCTGCTACGTGTGAAATGGAGTGCAGAACACTTCATATATGCAATTATGCTTGGGAGTACCATGTCATGTTGCTATGAATCGGGTCACTAAAGGTGATGCGGACTGTGATCTAAGTGAACAAGCCAAAATTGTGCCAATGTCACACAAACTGCAAACGGTGGAAGTGAAACTGTGCTCATTAGCTGACCCTGAATTGATACTTTCAGTTCATGAGCACTGTACATGTATAACCTGAGTGATGAGAGAAATTGAGTGCTATCTAACACAACAGACGTCACAGTGCCATAGCATTAATTGCTTAATGCGTTACTTGTTCCTAAAGCTGTGCACTATCTATGAAAGACATTACTGGCGATGGTTCTAAAAAAATCAGCAGATTTCAGCACTCCCTCCGTCTATAAACTTATTTGCTGTGACAGCAACACGCTCTCACAGTAGACACCCTCATTTGCTCAAGAAAAACTTCACTTCAATGGACACTTTGCCATCTTTCAACGCTACAGTATTGCCTGCTCTGGCCTCTGAAATATGTGAACAGATGCCACTGCTCAGAGTATTCTGCATGATGCAAAAGCCCCACACAAACTGCAAAGCGTGAATGTTGTACAATAGCTCAATGGTTAGTGTATCTGACTCCAAAATGAAGATTGCCACAGGGACATGAGCTTCAGCCCCAATGGTGATGGTCAGCAAACTTTTGTTTTTATTTGCCATTTGGTGAGGGTGAGGCTCAGGAGGAAGAGGTGGCTTGATGACATAGAGGAAAGAAAAAAATTTGTTTTAAACACAGGAGGAGCATCACGTAGCAATCTTCAAGCATAGTCATAAAAATAAATAAAAATGAAGAATCGTGGGAAAAGTACCCAAGCATGTGATGGGAAGCGGCGTTTTTTAGTCACCCCATGTAGCTGTGCTGGGTTCGTCATCTCCTTGTCTGCTGCAACACCTGTGCAGCCGCTTGAAAGTTGTAATGAGTGCCTAATTGTGCGGATGCTCCAGCGATAGTGTTGCCATTGCAACAGCAACAATTTCCAAAGCAACAAGGTATTGAGTACGAGAACTAAATACACTAAATGTGGTGAACAGAAACAATCAACACAGGCTGGAGAAAGCAACTCTGGAACTCTGGAACTTGGCAGCTCTGGAAGCCAGTCTGTCTGATTTTATGCTCCCTCGTAGTTTTCTTCCTCCATGCATGAAGATGACAACACAAAAATGACAACACCACAATGTGTTGACTGCATGGCAATGATTGTTCAACGGAAAGGTTAGACAGCCAGACACAGTAAACTCCGTTTCCAGCTTTAGCTGACTTTGCTGTGACACTTTAATTTTTTAAAAAACACAATTTTCTCAATGTTTTCCTTGATTTCCTTGTTGAAGATTTTAACAGGCGATATTCCACAATTTCTTCAATTTATGTACGTCCTTCAAATGCCTAGAATTTGGCATTCCTCAATATTTAACAGCATTACAGCATTCCAAGGGAAGTGCATGTTTGTGCAATTACTGGAAGCATATAGACCTTGAATGTGCCCTGTTAAGAAGCATACTGAAACCTTATCGTTCCTGATACCCCACCTTGCTCGCATGAAGCCTTATCTCTACGAATGACATGGGCAACCTGCATTTGTGCACTGACTACTATTCGCCGTGCATCGGGACGACGGTCGCTCTGGTGGGAGGCCAATGCTTTACGCCAGTCTACATTGAGCCACGATGGTGTCGACAAAGACGATCTGCTCGAGAGTGCGCGCAGGCTCAATAGAAGACTGCATTCCCTATTCTTGGGTGTGCCAATAGAGTGTGACAGAATGACTTCTCGCAATTGATGCTCCCATTCTCAGTGAACTGCGACAATATCACGCATGCATCACATTGCATGCCACAATAATGCAAAAATGTGAGACCATGAATGAAAAGACCCTCACATATCTGTGACTCTCTCACGTGACAGCAGGGCTCCAATTGCTTCTGAGAATGGAGTCTCATCATCATAAATGAGATCCGAGATTCGCATCACTCTGGAGACATCTGGTGAAATTGTATCGCCACCGCTCGGTGACCCGTCAGGTACAAAGCGCCGCTCACACCAAGTTTGGGCAGTAAAGCCTCTTCGCACTAGGAAGCCCATGCCGGTCAGACTCTCAATGCGAAACAGTCTTTTGTTATTTGCAGACACACCCTGAAAACCTGAAAGTCAAGCAGAATGAATGAATGAATGAATGCATCAGGATGTTGGTGATGTAGGTGTACGACAGTGCAATAAGACTTAAGCATGAACATCTTTGCAGGGCTAGGTGTGTCTGTACCTCTTAAATGTCGTCCTCACTGATTGATTGAGTGGGTTGACATCCCAAAGCAACAGTGGTGTTATGAATGACGCTGTAGTGGAGGGCTAAATCTAAGTACACAATCATTTTAGCATTTCACTCCAGTCAAAATCCCATGGTACTGGCCAGGAATCAAAGCCGTGACATCGTGTTCAACAGTAGAACACCATAGCCACTGAGAGTGAGCAACTCCAGCTTATCGGCTCTCAATATTCTTCTCCTCCATCAAACATGTACAGATAAAGTAAAAAGTTTGCTCATTATAACATACTAGAGCAAATCGCCATCATCATCGTCATCATCATAAAACAATAATAAACTAAATCATCCTCTGTCTATTTTTACATACACTGCAGGACGAAAGCCTCTCCCTGCAATCTCTAATTACCTCTGTCCTGCGCCAAACGACTCCAACTTGCACCTGCAAATTTCCTAATTTCATCACCCCACCTAGTTTTCTGCCGTCCTCAACTGTGCTTCCCTTCTCTTTACACCCATTCTGTAACTCTAATGTTCCACCGGTTATACATCCTGCCCAGCTCCATTTTTTTTTCTTTTAATGTCAACTAGAATATTGGCTATCCCTGTTAGCTCTCTGATCACCCCACACCACTCTCGTCCTGTCTCTTAGCAGGAACAAATACACCTTCCTAAATGTAAGTGTCGTGCTGCATGCAACATGGCCAAGGTTTCAGTTGAGCAAAATCAGCTTTTCCATAGTAAATACTTAAGGTGTCTTACCATTGTCATTCCACGCTGAAATGCTGCTTATGGTAGAATCCATCTCCAGCAGTGGAAGAAGCTGACCAAGGTAAGCTAGGAAGTCAGGTCCAAGCAAAACACCTTCTTCAATCACCACAAAATGTGCCTGAAAATAGTTTATGAGGCCTTGCTACTGTACCTGATGTTTGTGCTTTGAACATGATCAAACCAAGAACAACAAACATAATCGATTTTTAGCAAGAAAGTTTGTCTGTGCATGGTTTAACACTACAAGTGCTCACTCACGGCATCTGGAAACTGGTGCTTTGCAAACTCGAATGCTTCAGTGAACTGATCTATAAAAGAAAAATGGAAAGACAAATGAAGTGAGGGTGTAGCATAATTGCTGATCTTTGTTAAAGAAGGCAGATGAAAACATCTTAATTTGGGTGACTAAGCTGCCACAGCACATTATATTTGCTTCGTTTTGTCTTCATCAGTATGCAATGCTCAATCAATGTGCAGCGTGTTATGGGCGCAGAGAGCGGGAGAATGTGCGAGTCGGTGGCATTAGTCAATTGCAGTGGCACGGTAGAAGCAGAAGGGCATGGGCTTGGCCAATGATACGACAGCATGCCCAGTTTGGCACGTCGTACGCAGCTGCCAGCTCAGGGGAGTATTGAACCGCTGCATCAGATTAGTTACCAGCAGCGTCGCGTGCTGCCACTTTTCAAATCGACCCAAAATGATTACTAAATCTTTATATGAACTAAGAAAGGGTTCCCTATATCTTGAAATTCTGGAGGACCAGCTCTAAGACGAAGTACAGAGAAAGGTGTGACAGTGTGAACGCTGGTCTTCTAGAATTTTAACCATGCTATGCCAACTGGCCAATGCTTCAACCTACTGGAATTACTACATCTATTTATAGAAAATTTTTGGCTTGTTGAAGAAAGTTGTTAAGTGCACGCATTTCTATGGGAATTACAGGAATATTATTGCCTCGTTATGTCTACACGTTGATTGTACATTATGTCACTTTAATGAGATTTGACTTGTTTTTCTTTTTTCCTTTGATCTTGGGCCATTAAGGGTAGTCTCCGTCACCCCAAAACTTTCTTTTTAATAGTGAGAGAGTGAACAGCTGTGCTTAGCAAGGGTAAAAATTGATTGAGGACAAATCAAATAATGAAACACTGTGTTCATGCAAGATGTGTAGAACCTAGAAGTTCATTGTGCTACAAGACAAAGTCTAAAGAAAGCTAACCTTGATGCATGTCACTTGTTTAAATGCGCATAAAAGTAAATACTATAAAGCCACACACCGCATGGTTTGCCGATTTTGGCAGTATCTATCTGCTCTGCTGCAAACTCAAACAGATCACAGAGTTCTTTCACTTCTGGGTTCTCAGGAAGGTAGAACACCTGTAAATTGCAAAACAAGGCAAATAATTCAAATGCATGTTTAAAAAATATCCTCTTTTGTGTTGTGTACTTTCGGAAAGAAAAGAAAACCTTAATACTACCAGAAGAAAATATGCACACTTGAACTTCTGCTTTACATGCAGCAATCTATTGGTATTATGAGCCTTGTAGGATAATGTGTAAACATTTCTGGTGTGTCAGACGCACAACACACCAGTAAAAACTCTGCATCATGTGTCACGAACTTCAGCTAATGCAAACTTTTCATCATCACGCTCCTTCAGCAGCTGGCAAGACATGCATTCATTCGCGATCCTATATTTCCACAAAACTGCGGCACTGCGTTCTCACAGAAAAAGCAATTAAAACCTAGACACATCTTCATGTACATATCTTAAAGCAGAAAGAAATGCAATTTTACAGTCTCAAATGTACATTACTAGATTTTACAACCTGTATTTCAAAATATTCCAGTGAAAAATTTGTCAAGTGCCTGAGTCACAGCTTAGGTCAGCCAACACAAGACGCTAATGTTGGGCTAGCTGATGTGCACTCATTAAAATAAAGAAACAGCTCATACAAATGGGACAAGGAAGCGAGATGGACATAGGCACTCTGTCAATCACATTTAGTCTTTATAATGGTTCCAATTGCAGTGTTGAGCATGTATTTTATGGGAACGTGAGCCCAATCGCCATCACTCCCCTTGGTGAGCGAGCTCAGAATATCTCAATCTGCTGAATGGCTGACTCAGGCCGCATCCACTGCCCATCAACACTGTCTGGCTGCTTATGTCGAATCAGCAATGATGCGAGTAGCCAGCGACCCTCTGGACTGAGGTGCTTGATAACTTACTAAGGTATATTACATAAATTTTCCTTCCTTGTCTCGGCTGTGTGTCCTTCATCTTAAAGAGACACTCAAGAGAAACACAAAATCAGATTAAACTGGTAGAGTATTCTTTAAAAACTTAGGTATTTCATCAATTTGGACCATCATGGCATGGTAAAAGTTCTTGGAACTTTCCAAGTACAGCTCTGGCTCTTTTGGAATACAATGTAGTCCATCTTTACCAATAAATGTTTAGCTAGGTCTGAGCAGATGTTGCGGGAACATCAATGAAGCACAGCCACTCGTCTTTCACTTTTGTGCCTTTTCTGGCTTAGCAACTCTCTTCTCAAGGTAATAAATGCTTTTTAGGTATTGCTGTAGGGTAATTTACTAATACATCTCAAATTGTTCTTCACCAACTCTGGGCCATCTAGCTGGCCGAGGCGGCTACAAGGGCCCAAGGGCTACTGGCCGCCTTTTAGGTGGGGATTTATCCCCATAAACCACTGGACATTAAATAATGTTACTTCTCTCTCTCCCTTTCTCTTTTGTTCTCTCTTTAATTACTGTGTTAAAGAGACATTAAAGAGCGAGATTCAGTTAGTTTGCTTAAGTTTGGTGGAATATTTTTTCAAGACTAGATTTGGTGTAAAATAAGATGGTTGTTAGCAGAGAAATCGAAGAAATTGAGAAATTAATCGAATTTCATGCCCACAGCACAGTGCTGGTAGGCTAGTATGATGTCCTGAATTTCCAAGTATTCTTGCAAGTTTTGGCCATTTTTCTTCAGAAAAAGGCCTTAGGACTCATTAGGCAGACCCACAGAGTTTCTCACTATATTACCTAGAGGGAAATCTGATGCTGTTGTGCTGTTGTATGCATGGGATTGACAATACACGACAACTTTGGATTGGCATCATTCTCGGAAAGCTAGGACACATTGAAGACCATACTTGCTAGCAACATTCTGTCTGTCACAATGATTCATTTCCTATTAAAACAGCACATAAAGAGCTATTTTAGCTTTATTATTACACAAAACCATGTTTTCTTTAATTATGAGGTCTTATGATTGAATGTACAAATATATCAAATGTAAAAGTATCAGCAGGCCACTAAAGTTTGAGGACAGACGACAAGATTTACGCTTGCTTTGGAACAGTCTGTTATCTATTCTTGCCTTTCTTCACTTGATTATGCACTGTAGGTGAGTATACTTTATTAAAAAATGTAATATGGATGAATAAGAACCTTTTATGAAGATTTTATTTTACTAATGCATTATCTGTGTAGCCACATTCACATTTTATACAAAGCCTCGTAAAATACCAGCCAACACAAGCCTCGCACACCTATACACTGTCATTCCCAAGATGGCACAGCAGTCGTTAGAAAACTCCCATAGACGGTGGCACCAGATTTCCCTGTAGGTAATATAATAAGAAACTCTATGGGCAGAGCTTTTAGACTTCAATGTTGTTCTTATTTGTAAACAAATGACAAACCAATCCCAAGCAAACACTGTCCAAATCTCACGGCATCACAAGGATCTATAGTTTGACCACTTCAAGTAGATCTCTTCGCTTTTACATTATTTCTGGTCTGGCGCTCTGCCAGCCATAAGGCTGACATTTCTGGTGTTCCAGAAACCAACATTTGTGGTATTCTGGTGGTCTGGCATTTCTCGTATAGTGACATTTCTGGTATTCCAGGAAGGTCTGATATTCCAGAAATCTAGTTTACCAATTCAGCTCAAATAAACATTTTTTCTTACAGTGTCCCTTTGAAAGAGCCCTGAACCACCCATCAGGCTTGGTGAAATAACATAGTCCGCGGGTAGAATACGCTGTTGTGAACATCTCAGCCAAGTTTTGCGGTCGTACATGGTCTGTGGAGCTCGCAAGCGGAGCGCGAAGTCACCTTTCTCTCAAACGCTCTCGTTTCAAGAACCTCATGATCCTCACTCTCTTCTGCATGCTTTATTTCGTCATAAAGCACACTCCAATACGTGGCTGCTATTAGTCGCTGCGCTCGGCTGCACCGCGGCCGTAGCGAGGTGCCGCAACGAGTCCAGTGGCTAAGCGCACTGCGGCTCTCTGAGGACAGCCGCTTTTGGCTTACGTTTAGCGCGGCATAGGCACCAAATCGGAAATTTGAACTGCACACCACAGTGACGTCTCCACCGTAGCCTTCGCAGTGCAAGGTATTGGAAGAGGAAGGGGAGCACAGCTTAGGACGTGTTTGATCACCAATAACTCCGCTTCTGCTGAACGCATTGAAGTTATTTTTGGCGGCAAAGTGGTTCTGAAATAGCCTGTCTTCACTTCAAATGTCTTTCTCCACTTCAATAAAAAGTGGTTCAGGGCCCCTTTAATCGAACTGTAGAAGGCCCCACCAACTGATTAAAAAATTGTTCACATCACTTACCATGACACGATGTGGATTTATCCCAGGCTGCATCACAAGAGTCTCTAGTGTTAACGGCAAGTGACGAATGTCTTCTCCTGAAAGACAGAGGTAAGAAAGACTTGTGTAGAGTTGACAGCAGGAGGACACTCAAAATAATGATCTGAGAGAAAAAAAAAAGACACTCTAATAAAAGTCTGTTAAGTGAGCAACGCACCACTCATTACAATGACAGGTGTCGAAAAGATCTTGCTGCTTGGAGACTTCACACTAGGATTGGGAGAAAGTGGGTTGTCCACGACATCTCCTGAATATGTGGCATAAAAAGGAAAAACAATTTTAATATTTAACTTTTGGGTTTTACATGATACGATTATGAGGCACACCATGGTAGAGGACTTTGGGTTAACTTTTATCATCTGGGATAGTTTGACATGTGCCTAAATATAAACACATGAAGCTTGTTGCATTTCACCTTCATCAGAATGTAAACAGTTGTGTATTAATGAAACACGAGCGACACAGAATTACATACCTGAACAGAACGAAGGGAAGTGTTGGTACTTTTTACAAAAATGTCTTCTTGCCAAGTTCTCCTGAGGCCTAGGGTCGGGGTGGATGCTTCTCCCTGACACTTCAGAGAAGTGATATTAGCATGTGGGCATTCAAACAACAATTCAAATTCAATATGCACCACTGACAAGCACTTATGCGTTGCTTTGATATATACTCACTCTGAAATGGTATGCAGAAACGAATGTCATGGGGTATGGCCCAGCCTTTCGCTTCTACAAAGTGTAGCTGTCACGAGAAAATAGGCCAGATGTACTGTTACTTTGATTCTTGCTCACCTGAACATGTGAAAATCAGTTTGGATCTACCACAACCACATAGTAGGGCACATGGGAACTTCAGTAAAGAAAGAATTAAACACTCCATTCTCTAAAATCCCCATTATCCAAGCAGAGTGGTTAGTGGCTTTGAACTGTCTATGAGCCCATGGTAACAGGACTTGGAATCGAAGGCAAGTCTTCAGCACTTAACTCAGCCTGTTTCAAGTTCTTTGAGGTTACCCCTAGCAGTTCAAGTGCTTCGAAGGAGCAAAAAAATACCTTTTCAACACAATTGAACATTGCAGGTAACCTGTGTGTCATCGCAAGTTCCCAGACAAAAAAAACCAAAGCCAGCCTCCACAAAAACCTTTTTCTTTTTATGTAAGAGTGCTAAGAGTGCTGGTTCAATGGTCAGCATTCTGACACCCACTGTTTATGACAGTGATCAGTGTGAAAATGAGACGGTTGCCTTGGCAATGGCCAATCTTGAATGACACTTGCATAAGAGATGTCATGCAAAAAAAATATGCAGGAAAAGCCTAGCAACACTCCATTCACCTCTTCAAAAGTCAGAAGATACAGTAAATGCATGCGGTGGCATAGTGACTATGACATTGCACTGCTAAGCACGAGGTCACGGGCTTGATTCCCTGCTGCGGCGGCCATATTTCAGTGGGGGCAAAATCCAAGAACACTCATGCATGAGGGCAAATCAGAAAGTCTTTGTCCGTATCTTTCTTTTTGGCCAAATTATGGCTGTAAATGTGGAGTCAACATATCCATTCCCAGCAGGGGACTTTTCTTGAACCGGCCCAGCCTTATCTGCTGGTAGCCCTGCAGCACAGCACTGCTGTAAGTTGTTGAAGATGGTCGTTGTGCTTCCCACATCCATGGCCTACAAGCAACAAAGTGTGACCCATTTTCTATGGAGCAAGGGACAAATGCCCATCAAAATCCACAGGCAAATGCAGCCCACGTATGCAGAGAGGTGTCTCACCTTGAGAAGTGTCAGGTGGTGGTGTTGTGAGTTCGCAAAAGGCTGTGAAGACTTGCATGACAATGAGTGTTTGGGGAGGCCGTATGTGTCGCTGACTGACGACAACATTTCTCAAAGTTAGTGCTGCAACGGGACAAATGTCTGAAGCAACAGGACAAATGTCTGAACTGTTGTGGCCACTATGTGGAAGAATAGTGCAAGGTACGTAGAATAGTATGCATATCTGTAATTAGCTGTATATACCTTATTTTGGCTAATAAAAAATAGAGGCAAAGATTTCTGATCCGCCCTCATACTTAGATTTAGGTGCATGTTAAAGAACCTCAGTCGGTCAAAATTAATCTGGAGTTCCTCACTGCGGCATGACTCATAATCATATCATGGTTTTAGCAAATAAAACCCCACAATTTAAGAGTGAAATCACAATGGGCTGTCTGATAGGAGACTGCAATGCAAGAAGCACTTCGAAAGACAATCTGCATTGACTGTGGATGTTTGCAGAGCAGCTCAATGTCTGTGATAATTTCTCACTCTTGGCACTGACATCCATCTATCAACTATAGTCACGAGGGAGAAAAGGAGGAATTAAACTTTTTGTGACTTCCAAAGTACAATGCAGCCATTAACCTGATTGCACACAACAAGTTTCACAGCATCAAATGGTGCAACAGACTGAGACCCATATTTGCAAATCTACCTCAACCTCATGCTACTACAAACTCAACTCCACTGAGTGGAGAAGGGTAGGGTGATCTGTCGACTGAAGTAGTCACTACACTTCACCAAAACTTCCCACAGATTCCTAGGCTACAATTTTAAAGCCGGCACTTTCAACACCTACTCAAAGGCAGTGGAGAGGTTTTTCTCAAGCAATTTCTCAGTGCAAGAATCACACAGCAGGATTACTCAAGTGAGCAGCTCTCTCCACTCTCGGAAGTCAAGGCAGTGCACTGAGTGGTTGAATGTCAAAGGGACACTAAAGCGAAACAATAAATCAATTTAGACTAATGAAGCATTGTTTAAGAAACCTGCAGACAGTCATTTCAAAAAAAAATAATTTGATTATTAGATGAGAAACTGAAGGCCTAAGTATCAGTATTTGAATTTCGCGACGAAACCCCAGCGCCGGTAGGTCAGCATGACGTCAGGTATTCCAAAGTATGTTTTTACATTTGGGCCGCGTTGGCTGAGTAAAGGTTCCCGAAACTTGCCATGTGTAATATTTGGTTCCTTTAGAACACAACATAGTCAATCTGTACCGCTATATATAATTAGTAGGCCCTAGAAGATGCCATGAAATCGAAGACATCACAGCCCCCAGGTGCGAGAACTTAAGTAGGCGTCGCCACCCGCATTTCGTTCTTGCACTTCTTCTGGCTTACCAAACGTCTTATCGTTGTAATAGTGGTGTTTTTGGTGTTGTAGAACGGTAATTTACTGATGCAGGAGAAATCATTTTTCGTTTTAGTGTCCCTTTAAGCAACAGAGTGGCAAATATGCACTCAGTCACCACCCTTCTACCACGAAACTACCAAAGCAGAAAACCAAAGTGAGGAGGGTGTGGTACCATAGAAGTCATAAGTCAAAAGGTACCAGTGAGCAAATGGAACTTTAAAGCCTATATCCCTTGTGTTGTTTGCAAAGAATAAGCATGACTTTCCAAGTAATTAGAATGTCTATCCTCAATTTCTTTGCATCATATAGTGAAAACTAAATACTTATTGGCAATGAGGCTGTAGATAAAAACGAATCCTAGTTCATACTTGCACACTGTGTCATGCTCATTGATTTTTTGTTACTGAATTAAGATAATACATTAAACTAAGAATGTTTTTCAGTAGGTAGAATGCTTTTCAGTAGGTAGGTGACAAATAGGAAGAAAAGAAAGATAGTTGTGAGGGGTAAAAGTGAGATTGTGTCCAAGAGGCTGTAAAATGCACAACATTTTGTGCCATCGTCATCTAATGAGGGTGTAACGGCATGCAACATAAGAGAAACATAATTTTCGCATGCTTCATGCAAGAGCAACTCAACATACAAACCTAGGCACAGTTACTACCCACAAAGCAAACAGATCTGAAATGACAATCAAACAAAAGATCACACATAAGCTTGTGCACATAAAATATGAACTTAAACTTCCCAGTGACACAGAATTTTATCTAAATCACCAAATGTTTGAGTTATTAGAAATGAAATGATGCTTCCAACAACACAAATCCTTGAGTTGGTGTATGAGCAGACATGCAAACAAAGCAGGCTTTATAGCTGTCCTCAAAAGCTATTGGTGTTTACTTTGAATCCTTTACCATCAAATTCAGCATGCATATGGTGATGCCTTATTTACTAATTCAGTGACACTGTACTTTTCTCCACAGCAACATACTTCAAGCGAGCATTGTTTAACTGCGCGAACAAACGAACCACAAAGACAGCGAGGGACAAGGACTTTGTGGTTCGTTTGTTCGCACAGTTAAACAATGTTCGCTAATATCTACCAACTCGCCCAACAACAAGTTCTTCTAAACATACTTCAACTTTGGCTATAGAGGCCACTTTCTCGTTCACAGAGAGTGCTTGATCAATTTTCTGAGGGAATATTATGCCAGGTCACAAACAGAAGATCAAATGGTTAGTTTTGATGGTGCAATGTATGCAGGTCTGGCAGCCACTGTGATGCCAAACTACTTTGTCACCTTGATGACATGGCCAGTCTTGAGTGTGGAATTGTGATCCAACTGCCATTTTGCTTACGCTTTCAAATAACCTTTCACATTTCAGTATCAAGAATGGCCATATTCTGATTAAGCACTGCTCTAAGTTTCTGTGTTAAGGTGAATTTGACCATGCAGCATTTGGTTTTTCGACAATCAACTGCACAAAGCAGTAAATGTTTTCAGAAAAATCAACTGAAAGTGCTGTCTGAATTTCATCACCTAACAATACACCAGATGAAGCTGACCATCCAAAATATCAAACCTGTTTGACCAAACCATAAGAGAAAATTAGCCGAGTTACCATAATTGTGAGCAAGCAGCGCTATAAAAGGCAAGAAATATCAGTGTACATTCATCAGCTGCGAATTTACACAAACATTGTCAAAAAATTTTTCAATAAATGTGTGCTTTTAGATTAACTACTGTATTTTCCAGTAAATAGTCAGCACTAGGTGTCCAGTCCGCAGGTGCAAATTCGGTCTAAAAATAAGTGTTTTTTTTATATTGTCTGCAATCTGTACGGCCAATTTCACTATGTTATTTAGCACAATGAAAGGCTGCAGGCGCAGTTGGGTATCCTTTTTTCACGTGCACCTATGATCTTTAAAAAAATTTAACTGTGTATAGTCAGTGTTCATAGATAGTTAGCCTCACGAAAAATTTCAGCTTCAACACCTACAGTCCACTGACTACAGTTTGGGAAACATGGTAGTCTTTATGATATGAACTACATTGAATTCTACTTTGGGGCACAAACCGCTTGCAACCACACTTACATCTTCATAAGGTGAGAACCCGGATATGCCTTTCTGAGTGATGAAGTACCACGAGGAGCGGTAATGCAGGTTCTGTGCCATTGCACTGCCAAGCTCATGAAGGAGCAGCCTGGCAATCTGCGAAAGCCTGTAATCGACGAAAGGGAACGGTCACACCTGAGGTGCTACTGCGTACAGATGATGATACAACAAATGCAATCATTATAATATGTAGTGACTTGCAGAGCATCTTTTACTATGTGGCTCAGAGATGAGACATCAGCAGGTAAATAGTACAGTGAAGTGCTTAAATTGATAAGTACAACATGAATTACTGAACAATACCAGTTCTGCAATGTTTGAAGTGCTTTGACAGGGCTATTTGGTACAGCGTGTCTCAATTTCAAGGTATGCTGCTCAGTACATAATACAGAAAGGCACATGTACATTGGTAACAGTGCACCATCGATTTTTGCTTCTGGAAATAACTAAAATCCAACTTGAAGAATAAGAGAATCCAAGGAGCTACATTTTCTCTAAGTCACAATCACATGAAGGCACAGATCAATGAAGCAAACGAAATCATTCAGCTCGAGGTTGTTGCTCTACATGTAAGTGGACATCTCCAGATTTTTCATCATACAAACAGCAGTGGTGTTTTCCATTTATAACCCTGATTTGCGAAAAGCTTGATTCTACATTATTGACAGACAATGACACAAGCAACTGGTAGCTTTAAGAGGAAGCTTTAGCTCGGGTGCTCCTATCTAAATACATGTAAAAGGAGAATTCGTTTTTCTCGGCAACCAGTGCACCAAATTTGACAAGGTTTATTGCATTTAAAAGAAAAACATACAATCTAGTGACTGTTGGTTTCTAATTTTTGATTTAGTTGTCAATGCTTTAATAAAAATTGGCAAAAATTGAAAATTTTCAAAAACGAAACTATCAAGTTTACAACCCTGTAACTCAGCAACGACAATCGATAATTTCCATGAATCGCACCTAATAGTACAACTAAAGCGGACAAAATTGATATGTTACACATGAATCTAAAAAAAATTTGTAATATGGAAATATAGCTTTTGCAAAACCCTTGTAAACAACGTAACAAATTCACGTAACATGTAAAATGACATATCGAATTTGTCTGCTTTGAATTATCTAATCGATGCTGTTTAGAGAACCGCAACAACTGTTCTTGAAGCAGGGCTATGAATTTGTAAACTTCGTGCTTCTATTTTTTTCAAACGGTAGAATATTTGAAAATTTTTTAAAGAAAATTCATACCCTAAATTGAAGTTCCACTTCCAACCGTCACTAGAATGTAGCTTTCTCGCTCAAATACAACAAATTTCATTAAAATCGGTTTAGGGGTTATCTCAGGAAAACGTTTTTGCGTTTTACATGTATTTGAATAGGCTGCATCGGAGTCGGGTCCGAGCTAAAGCTTACTCTTAACTTATGCAGGCAGGAAGGGCTAGCTTCAGTGCATCTTCTATAGTGCTAGCATTAATCCTGCATTTCTCTGGCCATCTTTCTTTACTTTTGGTTGCACTGAAAATAGCCTCTTTCGGTCTGAAAGGTCTGAAGGTCGGACTGAAAGGCCTCTTTCGGTTTACACTGGTTTCATGAAATGCGAATCAGCGGGCACCTTTCTTATATTTAATCAGTTCATACCAAATAGTCCAAACCATGGCCATAACATGCTTGACTCATTCCATAGGTTTCTATATACTTTCATTCCCACACAATCTATCCAGCAATGCCGTTAAACCTCCTCACTAGGCTTCCTTGCTTTTCACCTATGGTGCCCACTATACTTCATATCTCACAAGTAATTTGCATCGCTGCTGAGGGTACGAGGCATGCACAGGCAATATCCTTGTGCAGCGGAATATAGTTCCATGTACAACTGTCTCATTAATGACACCAATACAGGATATTTTTTTTTTTCTTGGTACATGATATGTCACTGCGCCGCATTACATGTTGGGACCTTTGCACGTGCATGTCGTATATTGTGAATTCAGCAGTGACTGAGCAGACGGCACGGTGCAGCTGAACACATCATAAGGGGCACTCTTCCTATTGCAAAGGAGGCCCGCAGCTTCCATAGTGCTGCAAACTACTTATGAGATGGAGCATTGCTAAACCTTTCGCACAGGAGCCACTGTCACGGATATTCCACAACCTTTAGCTGTAAATGACAGCAATAAATGTGTTTATGTTGTACACCTAAAACTCTATATCACTTTTTTTGCTATACTAGCATGCAATACATCCTCAATTATAACCAAAAGCACAAGGAAGCGTGTTCAAATAAATTAGAGCAATTTCTTATGCTTGTTCACTTCTCGTACACACACATTATTTGCAGCAGACTGTTTGTTTGTGTCAGTGCACACGTTACTGGCACTTATATTCATAAATCAATATAATCTGTGCCGAAAAAAAGGACAGCTACAGCTTGCATCATGCTATTGCACTTTCTGCCCTTTTCTGGGCTGGCATTGCCGACAAGTTTCGGCACTAGGTGCAATGGCCGGTCCCCTGCAGTCCTGGCATGGATGGGGGGTTATGAAAGTATACAGGAAGCTATAGGCTTATTGAGTCATCAGCGACCTAAGCAGTGCACCTTCAATGGTTACCAAAAATATAGATTCAAGTACAAAATTATCCTTTTACTAGGTGACAGCGAGCGGCACTTCAACAGAATCAACTCACTTGCGCGTGGGTTCATCAAACGTGAGAAGAATCAGGATATCTCCTTGCCTCAGGTTTAGAAGGAGTGTCTCAAGTTGAGATGAGTCTGGAATTACAATATTTAACCAAAAACCTTCAACTACACATGAAATACTTACAGTGAAAAGTGCACAAAAGAACATGGTTGCAATTTGTATGTTTCGATGGTCCCACATCATAACAGAAACCAGCTTTTCAATGAAAGTAGAACACGCTACAACACATGTACGTAAGATTTTATCTCGAAGGACAAACGTCTGGAAGTAATTTCTATTATGTAAGAGGTGACTTCTTGGCTTAACCATGATACATTTGCCTCAGCTGAAAGTTAGTTTAGCAACTCATAGTATGTAGATGGTCTTTGCAAGGCCCCATATAAAATTTCTCACTAATAGCTTATTCTTTATTTCAGATATTTAAGAAGGTGCAGAAGGCGGTCACTGTCTGAAAGATCGATAACGTGAGAGAATGTGCAGTTATCGAATACCTGTTGAAAGAGTGCGTGACTGACCGGGACATTCACAAGGATAGGATCGAAGCTTAAGGGGAGTATGACTCATCTTATTCCATTGTGAAAAAGTGTGTGGCTGAATTCTTTACTCTGTCCAAAAGGCCCCTTGCAGTGGAAGACCAGCAACTACCAGTACAAAAGAAAACATCACAGCAATCTAATATATTGTAACGGCAGACAAGTGCTTGACAGAATGTTTCATTGCAGAGAAAGTGGGAATGTCCCAGGAGCGGGTTGGACACATCTTAACAGTTTTACTCAATGCACACAAGGTGTAAAGTCAGCTGGTCCTTAAAATATTGACATATGAAAACAAACACCAGAGGCACACCATGTCTGCTGCAAACTTGACCCTCCTTGAGGCAGATCCTGCGACTTTTCTCAAACTTTTTGCGACCGTGCACGAAGCATGTGTATGCCACTTTCAGTCACAGTCCAAAGTGCAACTAAAGCAGTTGAAATACCTCTCCTCCCCCACACTACAAAAATTTCAATCAGTCCCATCAGCTAGCAAGGTGATGGTCCTTGTTTTTTCAGATGTGAGAGGTGTCATCCTGACTGAGTACCCCAAAAAGGGTAGGACAGTGAAAAGAGCACATTATGCTGCCCAAGTGAAGCACTTTCGAGAGGCCATCAAGGTGAAATAATATTGATATGTTGAAGAAGTGTGTCCTTTTCCACACCGCACAGGTGCACAAGTCCATCATCGCAATGCCCATCACAGAGTCTTGTGGCTTCAAACTGCCTCCAGATTTTCCCTACTCGCCAGGTTAGGCTCCCTCAGACTTTCATCATTCCCCTAAACACAGCACCAGTCCTACATTCGGAATCACCACGCCCGAGCGATGGGCGGCTATGCTGCTCAGCGAACCTGCTGGCTTTAAACCTGCTGTGGTGAAATAAGCACAGCCCATCATGCAGCTACACTGACTGAAGGCTGGCTTCAAAGAATTCAGCCCACTGAACACCTATGCACTGCAAAGAGGAACTTTGGGAACCATACCTTCTTCGTAAGTGTCAAAATGGCTGACATGCTGCACAAATCGTGTGATGCTATCGATGACTGCCACATTCATGCCACGTCCACCACTGTTTAGGTTGGCTCCAAGGATGCTGCCATGCAGAAATAAACATTGTCAATATTACAACAAGAAAAAAGAGCAAGCAAACTAGTAAAGAACTCTATTGCTAAGGTTTTTGAAAAGTTTATATACTACTCTTCAGATATAGAGAAGAATATCTGCCCACAAGGGTCATAAGCCCAGAAGCAATGATATCACGCTCGCCAGTTATAAATTACATGGTGAGCACAATGAGCACATTGCAACCTACTTACACATAAAGTAGGTGTAGTTTCAGATAAAATACAAACAGTGATGTGTTACTGCATATCCTCTGTCGAGCATAACAATGCTACTCATTAGATGTACCAAAAAAGGCAAGGAGACTAGGAATTGAACACTTGTCGTTATTGTTTACAACTCATTCGAAGCTTCCAAGACCAGAAACTCTTTGTATTTTCTAATAACTCTCCATGGCCCTTGAATAAATAGGTACAAAGAAGCTTTATTCTAATGGCACGTATAACCGTGACAATGTTGCCACTCAGTCTTCCAAATGCATAAGGAAAGCTACTAGTTTTCGTACTACTTTCCATCGATGCACAGCCTTGGCTGGTCATGGTGGTCCTTGCCGGTAAAGATGTGGACCGCAAAGGAGTCATTGGCACATGGTTCGGGTAGACCACAGTTGGGAACACGCTCACCGATTATCACTGCTGGTACAACATGTATGATCCTGAAGAGAACAAGAGGTTGAAAGCAAGTTCGCATAAACCCATAGTTCCTTCTTTCTTTTTCTTTTCCTCCTATGGACTATGTTAAAATGTGAAAAGGATGTCATTTACATTTCCTAATGGTTTCTGCTGCCTGCCAGGCACTCCCGCTCAAGCCCTATGTGGTTTTGGCAGGCCTCATTTGTAGGCTGTTTTTCTTTTTGTAACTTTGCGCAATAAATTATTATTATTATTATTATTATTATTATTATTATTATTATTATTATTATTATTATTATTATTATTATTATTATTATTATTATAAAGCCAATAAGCTCGTCAAAACTCCAAAAGAATGCAATAGGTACATCTGGGAATATATGGGTAATAAATCCATCGGCTCAGCAAAATTTTTTTATTCACAGATATGTGCTTTGGACATGATGAAATTTTCAGTTCCCTTTATATTTTACATTGAAGAACAAAACTGTTTATTCGAACACTTTTGTGGCTTACCAAATTGAAATGTAGTTTAACCAAGTCAGTGGTGGTCTTAGCAACAATTTTGCCATGCTTTGAATGTATTGCATATACCACTGTTATTCTGAAAGCTGTAACATTCTTGACACAATAACCGGATATTAGAAGCACCTCTGGCTCAAGAGCACAGACTGAGCACTAAACAGTTCAGTGGAAGCAAAGATGATAACAGTGGCATGGGAAAAGTTGAAGATCAACAGTACAATAACTGAGCTCATGTATAAAAGTGCTAATGAAACAAACATAAACTAAAACTGCTGGAGTCCAATTTAGAGGCATTGAAATTCAGCTCTCACTGACAACTTAATCTAAAAGCACACACTGATGTCATAAAGGTTGTAAATGGAAGTTTAGCTATTAAATACACAGTTACTTGTACAAGTGTAAAACGGTCCCTGAGCCACTAAATACAAAGCATGTTAATGACAAAGTGGAAAAATGAAAGCTATTTTGCTGATCTGACCAATGCATTCAACTGATGATGAGAGAACTAGTAACTGTAAATAAATATTGTGAAGAAGAAGATACACAAAATTGGCTTTTAAGAAGACTGAATGGTAAGACAGATATGAATGCAGGCATCTTTGTGAAAGTGAAGTTGTGAATGAGAGAAAACACGGGTACTGGGTGAATATGCCAAAAATGCAAAAGAAAAATTTATTTATTTATTTATTTATTTATTTATTTACTATATCTGAAGCACCTTAAGGCATTACAGCAGAGGGAGATCACGAAATATACAAAAATTACAAGTGAGAAAGAACCAGCTTCAATAGAATAATGGGTACGCACATTATATATTCACCGTGAAACTATGAATATGCGTATCAGACGTACAGTCAATAACTGAGGGAAAATAACATTTTAAAAACCTTTCTGCGCCATCTTATTTCACGAATCTATATATAATGTCATACATGACAAGATATATTAGTTCAGTTGGTAGTGCTACTTTCCACATGCTGTGTCAGTTAAGCAAAAGAAGTAAGTGCTCATTTAGAGAGCCACTTACTCCGATTCCGTGTCCACCTTCAATGCATTCAAGAATCCTGTTAAGCTCGTCATACTCATGTGTATGTCCTCGTAGAGAGAACCTGCTGAAAAACGTGCAAATCACAAATTAAGTCAGAGCCTTACCGATCAATTTGATTTTATACGTTGAATTAGGTCGGAAACAACCCATAAGATTACTGCTCCTACAAACACTTAATAACACTGAGCTCAAGATAACCACATACCTCAAAGATGCTTTCATTATTTGCAGCAACCATGCATGAAAAGAGCACAAACAACAGAGATATCGAGACTTGAGCTCAGAAAACATTTCATAGCTAATAACTGTTTATTACTGGCTGGCCGGATTTGCTAAAAATATATTAGCTGCCACAATCGTCCGGCGCCTGCTCTTACCAACCTCCTCACCCCCCCCCCCCCCCCCCCCCAGCGCACGAACTTCCTTACAAACAAAGGCGCGACTTGGTTGGTTATGCCACATGGCAGCCATGATGTGCAGGTAAGCCAGCTAAAAGTGGTACGCTTACGTGCTCTTGCAAAACAAGTCACGTAAAGCGAAACAAAGGGCAGCTTACAGATAAGAATAAGTTATTTGAGAATATTTGTATAGTTTATTCGCGTGCACTTTACAGAGATGGAAATAAAACGGCGATAGCTGGCAACTTACCTGTGGAGTTCAACCCCAGTGCATAATCACCGTTACCGCCGCTATAACCTGAGGGAACAAAAAAACTTCTGTATCTGTACTAATATTCGGAAACATTTGAGAAAGCTTACCTTTCCAGGATATCCAGGGTCTAAAAAGCAAGTACAGCACGCAAATGGCAAGGACGAGCTTCAGACGCAAGTGAGCACCTGAAAATGAAACCGCATCATAGCGCGATTGTACAAAGCACACAACACAGGTGTCACAGCTCAGCTTACCACTCCCGCCCTTAAATAGCTTGTAGCAGATGACTCGCGCTATAATTGCCATGTTTTAGGAGTTTCTTGTACAACTGTTTCTAGCTAAATAAACTGGGTATCACAATTTCTTATGCACTTTTCTCATAGGGAACCTTTTTACTCAGGCTGGCGCCATGATGAAAGTGGTTGCCAGCTTACGAACGCGTAACCGCTAAATTTTGTTCATGCAGTCATGGTAAACGTTGATCATGGTAGAGGCAACACAGATGAGGTCGTTGGTTGGTCATGGTTTGTAATTTACCTTAGGTAATCGACTCGCGATTTAATGGATTTGTCAGGCAACAGGCACACACATATTTCGCTCAAGAGAGAACGTAAACTTTATCTTCAAATCAATAAGGTTTGAGTTCGGCGTCTTTTTAGTGGGTCTGGGCACCCGCCGCGGACGCGGTTTCGAGACCTTGTAGGTGTTCTGTGACCTTGTCTCGAAGCGGCTTCCTCGGCTCGCTGGACGGCCCAGAGTTGTGCTGTCAGGTTCGAGCTGAGCAGTGCGGTCTTCCAGCGCGAGCGGAGGCTGGCGGTTTTCGCGCACTCCTCCATCAATACTGCGTGGCATTGCGGCATTTCGAAATCTGTCACATCGTACACGGAGTTTCCTACAGAAATAAATAGGAATCTCGCATATATCCTCAGAAGCTCAGATACATTTCCTTTCTTGAAAACTCCACGCTCGCTACCTTCCTGTTAATAATACCATGTCACGTTAGGAGACTAGATAAGCCCGAAAAGGTGCAAGCTTTTCATAAAGTACGGCTAAAGAAAATTTTCCTCTCCACCTGGCTATCATACCCAAGAAAAAAAAAATACTGCATTAGAAGGCTAGAGCACCACAATAATTTACTATAATAGTGTTTCTATAAGTTAATCATCGCGGCTGCCACGTGTGAAAGAAGCCAGAAGAAATGCATACAGAACTTTCGTTTGGCACCTTTTTTTATGGACAGGGTCGTCATACCTGGTCTATGGCTACACGACGACTAACATTTTTTATATCATGTCGTTGTCACATGTCATGACGTTAACACAGTGTTGATGATGCCACATATGGCATTTCGAGACATTTCTCAGCGTAAAAACTTAAATTGTCTTAATTGCTAAATGTCATCACTTACATAAATGCGAGAAGAGTGTGGTCAATTGTTTCTGACGTGCGACTTCGAAAATAGCACACGTTTAAACACTGTTTTCTGAAGAAGTACAAAATAAATAAATAGCCGTCTCATTTTGCTAAATCCTTCCGTTTTAAAGCATGTCGACGTGGAGTGGCCCAAAAATGAAGCCCCCCTTTGCGTGACCTATGCACAATGCAGCTTAGAGTAATTAAATAATTTCTACACTAAATGCAGTGTTCTACACAGTACTTCTTAAATGCTACCATTAACGTCTTACCTTGATTATAAACGTGAAGCTTCTGTGTTGCACACGGTCGAATATGAATTCTTGAGCACCCAACCTCCATTCATGCAAATGCATGAACGTGCGTGTGCGTGTGTGCATGTGTGTGTGTTTGTTTATTGTTTGTTTGTTTGTTTGTTTGAAATACTCTCAATGCTATTACGGCTTTGTAGCCCTCCCTTTATTCATGTGTAGCCCTATGTATCCCTCCCTCCACTCTCCTAAACTATGTAATCGTCTTTGTGACTCTAGTTCACCTCAACAGTTCCTCAATACCATGCATAGTTTCGGAGTAATTTGCCTATCGTCGAACCATTCCTTCCAGGTTTGTTTGTTGGGTTATATATATACTGCTGCGTCACAATATTTACAGGTTTGCGCATCATTGTTGAGTGCTCATAAGTGTACTTGAACAATGCAAATCCCTCCACTAAATGGCTGAAAATTTTGGGGGCTCCTGATGCTACACTTTGAGATATGCGAAAGCATATACAGAGTGTCATTATTTTTTTTTTTTTAGCAGCGGCAAATTTTTTTAAAAAGTGGCCTGTGGCAGATTGCACGATTCTAATCATTGACCTAAATTACTCGATGAGGCGGCCATTATTTCTGAAGAAGCGAAAATGCTTAATTGACTAATTACCATAATTACACTAATTGTCGTTTTAATTAATTAATTTAGAACGCATATTTCGCTCTACGAATTGTAGTTAGTAAGGTCACAAGATATATCCACTTTGAACGGTTTTGAGATATGCGCCGTCAAACTTGCGGTAAGAACGCGCCGTTGTTCCACTTACTTTTTTAGGAATACGCTGTTTTGTGCGTTGAAGCACGAAAAAACTGGAACACCAAAGCATTTCGTCGGACACTGAAAATTAATATATGGAAACTGGTATATATAGTCCTGCGGATTAGTTTCAAGTGGATACGCCCTGCGAACCTACCGGCTACGATTCGTAAATTGAAATATGTGCCGCAAAGTAAATAATTAAATAAATTAATTAGTGTAATTATCTTAATTATTCGATCAGGCATTTCGATTGCAGATGAAACGGTCGCCTCATTGAGCAATTTAGCTCAAGCGTTAGAATATTGCGCTATCTACCAGAAGCAATTTTAAGAAATTTGGTGCATCTTAAAAAATAAAAAAAAAATAAAAATAAAACACCTGGTATATGTGGAGTCTCTCTAATCGGCGATATGTGAATTGTTTCTTCCTGCTCTGCTAATTTGTTTTCTTCGTCATTTGTCTATGTTCACTCATTACGGATCATTGATATATATAGAAGCCTCACGATGAGCGACCACCGGTTGTGGCGCACGCCACCTCCTTAAAGAGCCGCCAGCAAGGTCACCTCCCGGTACACATCCTGCGAAGCACACGCAATCTTTCATATTTACTGCGCTGCGAACTCGGGCGCGTTTCTCAGCCGTCTTGCCTTCTACGCGTCGAACATGCGCGCGTAGGTCAACCGGGCGTTTCGGGGGGGGGGGGGGGGGGGCGAGACCCTCTGGATTGCTTCTGGATTGTTTCTGGATTGCGATGGTGTTTATTGGTTTCCTGGTAAAGCAGCCCAAAGCGGACGCGAATCTTACCCAAGGGCGCCGTCCATTGTTTTAAAGCGAAGCTTTCCTTGTTTAATTTTCCGTGTTTGGCGTTGGCTGCCTGGCTGCTAGTAGCTGTTTGGTCGGTCAGTATCTCGACGGATATATTTCAGGATATGTATACAAAGGTTATACGTGCGCACGAATGAAAGTACCAGCGAACTGGCATGTAATACCCTGCTGTATGGTGGACCAGGTGTGCGCCCCTCTGCTCTGCGTAACAAAAAGTTAACTCCCTCTAAAATGCATCTCTCAAACACGCCGATAAGTTAATAAAATGGTGAATTATACTCCAGGGATTGTGCGATTGACTCAATTTCAAGTGATTTAGCCATCTGGTATGTCCTGGGGGGTGTGTCAACTCTTGGCCAGTCCTTCAAAATGGGTACCTCCCACTGTGACACGGCAGGTACATAATCCCTAAATGTTGCTTGCTTGATACGGGTTGCACTTTTCTGCGCGCACACCTGTCATCACTATTCTTCCTTCGAGAAGCATCATACATTGATATTCATCCTTGTGACATCGCTGCGTGTACGTCTCGCGTTGTGCATCCACCTGAATTTCAGTATATACATTTCGGCATAGCTTGCGAGCGATGTACTGCATAAACATAAAAAAAATTGCAAGACAATGAAGTTTTGACCTTTGTAGTGGAGAAATCTATAAAGATTGGATGACATTACACGTTACCTAGAATGGAAGTAAAGAAAATTGAACGCATCGCCGTTAATTGTAAAACACACACACACACACACACACACACTTTCTGAGAGAGCGATATATATATATATATATATATATATATATATATATATATATATATATATATATATATATATATATATATATATATATATAGATAGATAGAGAGAGAGAGAGAGAGAGAGAGAGAGAGAGAGAGAGAGGAAAGGCAGGGAGGTCAACCAGACCAGCGTCCGGTTTGCTACCCTGCACTGGGGTGAGGGAAAGGGGCATAGAAAGAAGAAAAAAGGAAGGAAGGGATTACTGTGTGCAGTGAAACACCGTGACACTATATACGCTATGCGGGGAACTTTGTTTTTGTACGCCGCCGTTGTTTGTGGTCTCCCTTCTTTTCTGCCACGAAACCTCCAATCGTCTCTTACTAATCTCTGTTGCGGAGATGATTACCTTCCCCCTGCTGTCCTAGAACCCAAGGGATTCAAGGAGGCCAGAGCAAATGCTCCTCTTCCTTGGTGTACCTCACTTTATAAGTACGCGTTCTAAAGCCTCCTGATCTCGCTTCGAAAAGGAGCTTGCCTTTGAACGATCATAAATTGTTTCTTTTCCGATTTCGTTTTTTTTCTCTTAGGTAGTTACTCACAGCATGTTTGCTTTCCATCGCCGCCACCCATGAGATTGTATCAGCCTCTCTGACTTTGCGTTTGCCGTTCTTTGTTTTCATGTTGCTTACCACACCGGTTGCTTACTTGCTGGTAAGCTTCGTAGTTCTTTTCCTCCACTGTGAGTCTGTTTTTTTGTACACATACCTGAACACTCTCGCAACCCATTTACTTTCTTTCAGATCCCTCAGTCGTCTTTTAAGACCAATTTTACTCTGAACTTCCCTCACTTCATTACTTGTCGAGCCCATATCACCATGCACAGCTTCATGTCAGCCTTCCCGTGGGCACCCAATGCGATGCGTTCCACTGTCCTTTCGTTGCCATCGAGCTCAGGTTGTACCTCTGACTTTAAGCAAACAGCCACATTTCCAAATGTAAGTCCTGAAGCCATTGTACCTTTCCTCACACCTGGAAGCACTTCGCACCTATTGTATCGACATAGCGCTCTGTGTTTCATTGTGGCCGCAATTCGCTTCCTCTTTGCTGTTATTGTGTTTTCCAGTGTTTCCATATATATATTGCCTTCGTTTATCCGTTGTTACATACGGGACATTTTCCTGAGCCTACTTCGAGTTCACCAGACCACATCGAATCGCGTCACACCTAATTAAAGAGCGCAGAAGCACATCTACCACGTTCCCGAGGCACGGCACGTCCAAACAAGTTGGCGCCCCCCACCTCGTGCGCCGCATGTGGAGCTGTTGTCCCACTGCTTGACTCTTCCCGAAAGTGTAGCGGGAGCCTGGCACGGTTCCAGGTAACGTGAGTCCCGAGCCAAGCTGCTTTGCAGCTCTGAACGGTCGCTCGAAGACAACCCGTCTCCCCCCATCCGCCTATTGTGACGGCGCTTGCAAGCAGCGAGGCAACGACGGCCGTAATGCACCGTGAAGCCCTGGGAGCAATCCCCCCCGTCCGCCTTTGTGACGGCAGTTGCAGACCAGGAAGGCAATACCGCAGACAAGTAATCCCTCGGACAATTGGAGCTCAAGGAGCGACCCTCTGCGGCGGGTGCGACTGACATTCGCACGGGCGGCCACCATTGGCCGAAAATGACGCCACCTGAGCGGGCTCGCAGATTGGCCAAAAATGATGCCACCTGAGCGGGCTCGCCGATTGGCCGAACGTCACGTGACTTCGAGACACCGAAGGGGTTAAAAGCCAGAGACCGGGAGCACCAAGAGAGCATTCCTTCATTCATCTCTTTCCAGCTTCTTGCCACGGGCCGCAGCGTCCGAGTTGCTGCCGGTCCGTAATGACTTTATGACTGTTAATTTCTCTGCACTCTCACTGTAAATAATGTAAATAAACCTCCAGTTTTCTTCTCAAAGTCCTCCTCAACCTCGGCCAACTCCCGCACCCAACGGCAAGGTCCAAAATCTGGGGGACAGCAATTGGGATTGTCCTCCAGATCCAACATCATATACACCAAGTTATTTGTACACTTTACCAGAGGTATTTCCCGGTTCTGTATTGCGACTGTCTGCTCTTTGTTTACATTGAATATCAATAAATCCCGCCACTGCAAAATTTGACAACATTGCGGAGTTTGATAGTGTGCAGAATAGCACTCCCAGCGCCTTGCAGAACAAATTGGCGACACTGCAGCACCCTGCAGCCACAGCCTCCAGGATTTCCCATTTTTGTGACGCTACTCCTCACTTTGCCGTATTAGGGTTCCCCGCGCAAGGTTGGAGAGGGGATTTTCGCAATATCTCCAATTCGCAGAGCACCTCCGCCCTCCTTTAGAATGCCGTAGATGTGGAGTCTATATAGGCAGAGGTCATTGGCTGTACTCACGTTTCACAACGTTCTCTAAGTAGGCATATATGCTGTTGCACCGACTTTCTGTGGCTTCTCAACATGATCATAATCATTGCCCTCCGGTACAGTAAGTAGCCGTACTACTCTCTTAGGAATCGGCAAAGAATCTGGTGACGTCCCTGGCGTTATCATAGAAATCATAAGGGGTGTTAAAATCGAATTAGAATATACGACATTGGCAAGAGAGAGAGAGAGATATGTCCTATACTGACAGCAGATAATAAAAACGAAAAAAAAGCACGTCTTCGTCATCGTATAACCAAGTTTCCCGTGAATCTGGCTCCAGAACTGGCGGAACCAAGGGATAATGCTGTCGTTCACCTGTTAATTACCTTCAGACGACGTATGCATGCATTGTGTCCTTAATCTTATAGGGAGAAGAATACAGCGCCACGTCTACCGCTTTTTTTTATGAAGTAGCCTTTGTTGAATTGTCGTGGTTGTGTATATCCTTGGTTCCAGGAGAGGAAGACGAAGCGGCGTTGACACGCGCATAGCGCTCGAGAGCCGCTCGCGCGACGGCTTCGAGCTCAGCGTCGGGCGCGGGTCAGGCCGATCCGCAGGATTAGGCCGAACGAAATTTTCACCATGTAGGCTCCAATGTCAGATCAGGCCGCAAAGGTAACCGCGGTGTACTACCCACCAGGCGAACAGGGTAAGCCAGCGGCCACGCCCATTGACATTTCCCCAAACGTATTCATCAAGCCGGCACTAACCTTTGACGATGGGAAGAGCGCGGGCAAACCCGAAGTCGCCACCACGAGGCATGTGACACCGGACGGCATTGTCATCAGCCGAAAGAGGGAGAAGTACGCCATTAAGCCCAATGTCGAGACGGTCGTCGTCGAGGCACGACCCCCAACTCCGCCGCCGCACGGCCACCAGCACTGCCTGCGTGTGCGGCCAGTTCCTCCGCATGCTCTCGTACCTTTCGCCAGGCCCGTACCTCCGCCAGCGCCACTGTGCCCGCCACCGGTGATACCGGGAGGATATCGCCGCGCGTCGGCAGCTCAGGCCGCTGAGAGATTCAGTCGCAGCGTCCAAACCGAGTGTCCGCTTCATTTCAAGGCCTCCTTGGAGACTCAGACCGTCGATACTGCTAATAACATCACCGGCATCCCGTTCACACCCATCTACATGCCGGTTTCGATGCAGAGGCAACGGCAAAACAGCATCGTCCACGAGTCGAACGTGGCCCCGCAGCACAACTTCAGGATCCTTTCGCCGCCTCCCGTGATCGAGACTTCGGCGGTCGGCGAGGCGCAACGCGCGGTCGTCACTCTCGAGAACGAGTACGACATCAAATTTCCGGCTCCCCCGCGGCGCGAGCCGTCGGTGAGGGCGATAGGCTGCGGATCAATGGACGAGGATGACTTCCTCGGCAACGCATCGATGGTCGCACAGACCACCATAATCCTCAATGAGGGCTCGCCGGGCAGCCCGGGGAACATCATCGTTCGTCGCGGCAGCAGCGCCACCAACCTGGCGGCGTCCCCCATGGCGACGATAACGCTGCCTCCTACTGGTCAGCGAATGACGACGCAGCAGATCACCATCCCGCCCGTCGGACCGGTCCAGGTGTCCCCGCCGCAGGTGTCCATGATGCCGCAACCGCAGACCATATCGCACGTGCAACAGACGACCTCGGGGGCGCAGCCAATGGCCACCATCAACATCACGTCCCGCATCCGCGACCTGACCGACCAGGTGATGCGCGAGTCGCGGCGCGTGGGCCGCGCCCGAGACCGGCTGCGGTGCCGCCGTCCGGCGCCCCTGAGCCGCGTGTACTCGGCCGAGAATAAGCTGCACAACCTCATGAGCCTGGAGAACCAGCTGGCCAACGAGATCGCCAACTACCGAAACACTGGGCGCGTGCGCGACCCCGACTTCCTCGCGACGCTGGCGCAGACGGAGGACAAGCTGCGGCGCTTGATCAGCGCCGAGAACGACGTGGCGCGCGACATGCGCCGCATCAAGAAGGAGAGCTTCAAGCAGGAGAGCTACAAGGTGATCAGCCCGCGCCGATACATCACGCCGACGTCGTCGGTCACTTCGACCTCCATGTCCTCGTACAGCCCACCGTCGACTCCCATGCCTCCCATGTATCCGATGCCGGTCATGCCGCCCATGCCGCCGCCGCCGCCGCCGCCACCGCCCATGACGCCTCAGCAGCAGCAGATGATGATGCAGCCGGGAATGATGCAGCCGGGAATGATGCAGCAGCAGCGGTTCGCAGGGCCTGGCATGTTTCCGGGTCTGATGCGCATCAGCATCGAGTCTCCCGAGTGTACGTGCACGAGCTTCACCTCGTCGAGCACCGTTTCGTCCGACTCGTCGGACTCGTTGTCCAAGAAAAAGGAAGAGACCAAGGTGGTTGTGGAGATGCCCAAGTCGCCGCCGACGCCGCCGACGCCGCCACCGCCTCCTCCGCCACCTCCTCCGCCGCCGCCCGTGGACCCGAACGCTTCTCCGTCGCCGGACGAAGGCGGAGGCAAGAAGAAAAAGAAAAAGAAGAAGAAGAAGAAGAAGAAAAAGAAGAAGAAGGGAGGCAGCCCCGACGATGGCTCGCCGTCGCCGGAGGGCGGCAGGAAGAAGAAGAAAAAGAAGAAAAAGAAGAAGAAGAAGAAGCATTGAAAGATCGGGCAGACACAAAATGCGGGACTGTGACACGAATCGGATTAAATTCAGGCCTCCACGGGCCGCGCTTCGACGTAAACTTTTTTTGTCTCTCTAACTTCTTTGGAGGGTGTATATCCAAACACGTCATCGCGGTCACCGTAACTGAGTACAGGGCCGGTATAAGGTAAGGATTCCTTTCACTCTATTTTATTCGTCATCTGCCCTTCAAGGCCGGCCGATTGTGGGGATAACGTAGGCGGAGCGCCGCTCGAACCACTAACGAAGCCAGGAAAGGAACAGAATTGAAATAACACCGTTATGTTAACCCAGCGCAGGGTAATCCGGATTTGCACAAGTCATCTCGTTAACATTACTTTCGTTAACGTTATGAAAAAGAAAAAGAAAAAAAAACCGTCCGATATGATTCTTAAAAGTTTGTACTGACAGGATTAACCTGGTGGATTTTATGCTAAATACAAGCTGTTCGGAAGGCCAACATGCTGAGCGGTATTTACCTTGAAACAGGTCTGCCTTGCACAGTAAGAGCACTGGAAATCCTATGATCATTTGAATTTGGGGCAGAGGCTTGGCAGCGGTGTGAATAATAATATGCGGCCCATGTTTTAAAGGATCAGTGAATAATTAATATTTTCAATTAAAATTGAATACCTTTGGCTAATAGAAGCGCTTCCGATTCGAAGAGTTTATATTCACAGCGTACAAATATTCGCTGGGGCAAAAAAAAATATATATATATGGCATTTGTTTACTACGAGTGCCAGGGTACCTGTGTTAGTGAAAATATATGTATATAGCGAGTGTTTCGTGTTACTGGAGCCAAGATTAAGAATAAATAAAATCGTACACCTTAGGCGATTGAGACCAACGGTGATATCTTGACGTGTGATTAGCTAGCTATTTAACTATGTTCAATTGAATGTTAATTTTAGGGCATAAGTGTCATTGTAAAAGTTGCAGAGCGTGTTCAGAAACACCAAATGAAATTTATTCGACGAGAGTGTATTTTCCGCGTTCTTTTTTTCACGGACTCTGAAGAAAGTTCTCAACGGTTTTTCCAAAGAACGACGCCCTCGTGTTTTAAATGTGGCCGATGGGGTATTTGATCCGCTTCCTGGGCAGGCCTATCACTTATAATTTTGGACCGCGCCGACGTGGCTGCCTTGATGGCGGGGCGTTCTTTTTTACAAAGGAACACGCGACCTTCGTTGCTTGGAAACATGACGGAGGGCGGCGAAAACCAGACAAGCAAGCTCACATTAATGCTTTTCTTCCCATGTTTCTCAGGCTTTCTACAGAGCCCGGAACGAAGACCCACGTAAATGATAACACAACAAAAGCAATTTAATTGGGTGCTATTGAGCACGTTCTACATCTTTTACGATCATGGTTATGCCCTAAAAGGAATATTTAAACATTTGCGTAATTGAACGTACTTGGCAAATTAGCTAAGTAATCGCTCCTGAAAAAAATATAAAGAAAGAAAACACTCAGTGCCCTTGGACTCTGTGAAGAAGGGAGACCAGCGAAGCTGTATACATCATCATCATGATCATGATCATCATCATCATGATCATGATCATCATCATCATCATCCTGCTTACGCCCACTGCAGGGCAAAGGCCTCTCCGATACTTCTCCAACTACCCCGGTCATGTACTAATTGTGGCCATGTCGTCCCTGCAAACTTCTTAATCTCATCCGCCCACCTAACTTTCTGCCGCCCCCTGTTACGCTTCCCTTCCCTTGGAATCCAGTCCGTAACCCTTAATGACCATCGGTTATCTTCCCTTCTCATTACATGTCCTGCCCATGCCCGTTTCTTTTGCTTGATTTCAACTAAGGTGTCATTAACTCGTGTTTGTTCCCTCACTGAATCTGCTCTTTTCTTATCGCTTAACGTTACACCCATCATTCTTCTTTCTATAGCTCGTTGCGTCGTCCTCAATTTAAGTAGTACTCTTTTCGTAAGCCTCCAGGTTTCTGCCCCGTAGGTGAGTACTGGTAAGACACAGCTATTATACACTTTTCTCTTGGGGGTTAATGGCAACCTGCTGTTCACGATATCAGAATGCCTGCCAAACGCACCCCAGCCCATTCTTATTCTTCTGATTATTTCCGTCTGATGATCCGGATCCGCCGTCACTACCTGCCCTAAGTAGATGTATTCCCTTACCACTTCCAAGTCAGGCATACAATTTTCTGGGTACCGGGACACGCTGGAATAGAAGGGAACCTAAGGGCGGACAAGGCAGCTCGAGAGCACACAAACCGAGCGGCCACAAGCACCGACCCTGAGGAACCCATACCAGTCAACCCAAGCTACTCAGACATTTTGAATTACTATAAGGGGGTCCGAATCAAATACCCTCCACCCCACAACAGCCTAAATCAGCATGAAGCAACCTCTTGGAGGAGGCTGCAGACAGGAACATATCCAAACCTAAACACACTAAGCAAGATGTTTCCCACCCAGTATAGAGACATTTGCCCCTGGTGCGGCGCCAAGCCCACCTTATATCACATTACATGGGAATGCGTTCAGAATCAACAATTCCTTCAAATAAAAGACCCGAGTGCGGAGCAGTGGGAGAGGGTGCTCTCCAGCAGCGACCCGAAAGTCCAGCATGGACTAGTAAGGCACGCTCGCCGAGTAGCCACCCTCAGTGGTGCCCTGGAATAGGGGCGTCGACCCTGTGCAGATGGGGAAGAAGACCGTGAAGACGGCCGACCGCATCTGCCACCGCTAATTTCTAACCAATTAGAGCAAATAAAGTTTTTCCTCCTCCTCCAGTGCCTCGCTACCTATTGTAAATTGCTGTTTTATTCCGAGACTGTTAAACATTACTTTAGTTTTCTGGAGATTAATTTTTAGACCCACTCTTCTGCTTTGCCTCTCCAGGTCAGTGAGCATGCATTGCAATTGGTCCCTTGGATTACTAAGCAAGGCAATATCATCAGCGAATCGCAAGTTACTGAGGTATTTTCCATTAACTGTTATCCCCAATTTTTCGCAATCCTGGTCTCTGAATACCTCCTGTAAACACGCTGTGAATAGCATAGGAGAGATCGTATCTCCCTGTCTGACGCCTTTCTTTATTGGGATTTTGTTGCTTTCTTTATGGAGGACTACGGTGGCTGTGGAGCCGCTATATATATCTTTCAGTATTTTTACACTCGGCTCGTCTTCACTCTGATTCCGTAATGCCTCCATGTTGGCTGAGGTTTCGACAGAATCAAACGCTTTCTCGTAATCAATGAAAGCTATATATAAGGGTTGGTTATATTCCGCACATTTCTCTATCACCTGATTGATGGTGTGAATATGGTCTATCGTTGAGTAGCCTTTATGGAATCCTGCCTGGTCCTTTGCTTGACAGAAGTCTAAGGTGTTCCTGATTCTATTTGCGATTACCTTAGTAAGTACCTTGTAGGCAACGGACAGTAAGCTGATTGGTCTATAATTTTTCAAGTCTTAGGCGTCTCCTTTCTTATGGATTAGGATTATGTTAGCGTTTTGCCAAGATTCCGGTACGCTCGAGGTCACGAGGCATTGCGTATACAGGGTGGCCAGTCTCTCTAGAACAATCTGCCCGCCATCCTTCAACAAATCTGCTGTTACCTGATCCTCCCCAGCTGCCTTCCCCCTTTGCATAGCTCCCAAGGCTTTCTTCGAAGCTGTATACGTGGGCCTCTTAATGGCGAACTCCGCCACGGGTCGGGCTGGCATCGCACTATCTTCGGTATCGGCACACGTATGGGCAGTGCTTAACGCCTGCGCCATCTCCGCCGCGGGTCGGCCAGGCATTGCACTATCTTCGGTATTTTTCGGTATATTTTTTTCCTGCGTGCGGACATGATGGTGGGGAAAGTAACCTTTAACAGCTTCGCTGTAAAAGAAGAAAAGAACGTATTGCCCGTCTCTCGTGTCTCTCGCCCAATTCTTGGCCTATCCCCCTTAATGGGTACGAGCCATGACAGATGTTCATCATCATCATCATCATCATCATCATCATCATTGAAGATCATGTTCTTGGGTGTAAGTTTCAATCCATCTAGTGTGGCCAATCCCTTTCGTGGGTACGAGCCATGTTTTGAGGCAACAACAACAACGACCTAACCCTATACGCGATGACCGCGCATGTGCTGTCGACAGCGTCACAGCGCGACAGCTGCGCCGACGGGGCGAACGCACCTCGAATGTCCATATAACTGCTATCGCAATAAGAGAGAGATAGATAAAACATTTATTTTGACCATCGAGGCCGTCGCTCTTGAAGTCGAGTGGGTGGTGTCCTCATTCCACGACTCCACTGGCCATGGCTGCTCGACGTACTTGCTGGACGAGATCTTCTTGTCCCGCCGGTCAGCTGTACCTCCCACCGCTCAAATGACGTGCTAGGCGTCTTCAAGTGTTGAGGTTTGCCCCCGCACCCCCACGAGATGTGAAAGAGTGTAGGGCGTGTGTCGCCGCACCAGGGGCAGATGCCGCGATATGTTTGTGGGTACACTTTGCTATCGCAATAAAACATATTCTGACTCAACGCGACTACGAACAATATGCTGTTGGCATAAATTGCCTAAAGGGTACCGCTTTTTCACAATTTGCAGCAAGGTTCAAGTTGCGTGAAACACCTGTTATAGTGGTTCCTTAGATAACGTTTGTTAAAGTCAACACAGCGGGAAATTCTCACCTCTACCTCAGCTATTATGACTGTTATGACTAAATTTAAGGGGGGGGGGCCGCTGTTGCGGTCGAGAGCTTCGACAACCGAACGAGCATGCGGAACAGCCAATAACTTGTAGTCATTTATCTAATTAGGGATCCTCGTTTTTTTAGGCAGCCTCCGAACTTCTCGTTTCACTCGCGAAATTGTGTTTCTCTTCCTCTGCAGGTACCACCATGCCTGCACGACTAAGTGATGAGCCTTCTTCTATCACTGCGCCTATCTTCTCTGAACTTATATCGGCATTTAGTCGCATCTTGTCGCTCGTTGAGATTATTCTCATTGCCCTAATAATGACCATATGGTGTAACTTGCCCATTGACGCTAATTTAAGATCGCCCCATTTTTCCGAACTTTCAGCTGTGTATGGTTATACATGTGCTGAAGTGTATGAGTAAGCTTTCTTTAGCCTACAGACAATTTTTTTAGGGGTGAAGAAATATTTGGTATTCGATTCGATGTTCGAAGGATAATTACATCAGATTAGTATTCAATTCGTAGATTCTGCTTGTCAACCAGCTTTCACCCCCCCCCTCCGCCCCCTCTTGTATGCTTTAGCAATTGCCTAGACTGGGCTACTCGACATCAGGGAGAAACTTCCTACTCAGGCGTTCAAGCTTGTGGTATATGAAGGAAAAAAGGTCAATTATTATGATTCCTTATTCTTTTAGGACTTGAGTAAGGTGTCCACTTCGGCGCATACAGGCTGCGCAAGTCCACGTAGGTCTTCCGAACGATGCGCCAACTAGATATGATAGAGAGATAATTTAATTGAAAGAAGGCAGAGAGGTCGACTTGAGCCAACGCGCTCAAGCCTGCTACTCTTCACGGGAGGAGGGGGAACGGGGACATAAAGGTGTGATGATGGATGATGATGACATAGAAAGCGTTACCACGTAGCCTCCGTAAGAGAGCAAGCTGCACCCGAACATGATGTCCACGTGATAGCGGCCGGAATCCACCAAGTGTCAAGTGGAATCTATATCTCGTAAGAACAGTCAGGCAGTGAGATAGCGCCACCTATAAGAGCGCCATTTGCGATAGTAAGGAAGGAAGCAGGAATAGATAGAAATACAGGGAGGCTAGCCAATTCTCAGACCGGCTGGCTACCCTGCGGACACGAACTAAAGTATAGACAAGATTGAACGAGGAAAAAAAAAAGAACCTTTAAGGCAAACGGCAGGAGCGTTCTTGGTCGAGTGTTGCTAGACGGGGTTTCGGATAGACCTTCCTGAGTGATACGTGCCGACCCGTTTCCGAGAGCACGCTGAGCAAATTGGTTGGGGAGTGTCTTTCCCATCTGCACGCCACCCACGGCGCGAGGACAAAACCAACGCGTCGGCCTTTGCTTCGAGAGAGAAAATTCCTACAACGTCTTCGCTGTGTGGAGAGTCACGTCGCCTTTTTTGCTGTATCGTCTCATGCTTTGACTCTTTCCTTTTTGTGTTTGCAACTCCTCTCATTCATTCTGGGTGCCTGTTCCGAAATCTCTGAATGGCGCACACCAGGGGTACGCTGAGAGCAAGAGTGACCGCTGTGAGATTTCAATGCAAATGAAATGGAAGGGACGGATGCGGGGAACCCGAAGCAATAGCTGGAAGCCCTCAACTTCTCAGCCACGTTTTACTTATATGTTTTACTTCCCCATTTTTAAGGAAGCAAATATGTGGGCGTTCGAAAAACGGTTCGCTTTCCTATTGTGTTGCTTTCAGTTCACACTGTGCTGCATATTGCAGCAAGTTCTAGCTCCATGTTTTACTACGCTTGGCGTCGAAACAGTTCCCGGAGTTGCATAATGCTGCAGGCATTAGCCCGAACTTTACATGCACAAAGAAGGAAGCACGTAAATAGAGAGGTGGTGTACATACACACAGAGCAACCTCTGTGCGTTGTACTTGTTTCCTTCGTTGTAGGTGGCAGCAACTAGTGTTAATGTTTAGTATAAACATGGGTCACCAACTCGTCCACACTGTCATTCTAGAGTTCTAGACAAACATTCGTCTCGCGAGTTAAAATATAAAGAAATAACTGTTACTGCTATTTATTTTTACTGGCAACACAGCAGACGCAATGCACACACAAACACACACACACACACACACACACACACACACACACACACACACACACACACACACACACACACACACACACACACACACACACACACACACACACACACACACACACACACACACACACAAACACAATATTTAGTTTTGCTTTTGTCTGCGAAAGGCTTTTTCTTATGTGGCTATTAATGTAACAGAGCACGCTTTACAGGAGTCAAATTTGGTGAATGCGTTACAGGGTGCGGGGGTGCCCATTGCAACGCATTTTGTTGCTCGAGCTCATTCAGCCTAATTGGTCCTCAGCGGAAAGAGCAGGGCTAACGTGTTATCAGATCAACTGTTTCGCCGCCGCCACCTCGCTACAACGCGCCCGCCACAGAACCAGCCTTTTGCAAAGGGTGCTTCGTTACAATAATACCAACATCAAGAGGAAGCCCACTTTCAGGCAAAAACGTGACTGTGTTTTCTATTGTTTCGCAAGAAAAAAGAAGGCGTTCTGAAGAAACAAAGATAGGCTCAGGTACAAACGTTGCAAAATATGCTAGGCGGCCGCGACTACGCACGCGCCAAATTCACAAAGAAAGCCCACATTTGCCCCACACACCCCCATTCATCGATTACCTGCTTCTGCGTCACTAACGCCTCCCGATCAGCCGCGACAGTTCAGGGACTACCGCGTTCTTCTGCTGAGTACCAGATCACGGGTGTGATTCCCTACCGCGGCGGCCGCGTTTCGAAGGGGGCGCCATGCAAAAATGCCCGTGTACGTAGATTTGGGCGCACGTTATGTGCACGCGTTAAAAATTCTTCCGTAGCTCTCCGCTACAGCGTCACTCGTAGTCCCAGTGTTGCCTCGAGACGTTACGTCGCCATGAATCAATGAATCAGCTCAAGCAAAGACCAAACCACGCCATTATGCGTTCGACTGCAGTTTTGATGGATATCGCGATCCCGTAAAACATTGCCAACGATCACCTCTTCAACACATTACGCGTCCTGCCTAGTACATGTCTTCTTTTTACTTTCATCAAGAAAGTCAGCTCACGTTTTCTTGATAGCCAAAAAGAAAGAAACAGCTCTGTTCCTCGTGGTTGGCTTTCAAGTTTCTTTATTAGCCTGCAATTTACTATGTTTGTAGTTTTCATTTAAATGGTACACATATACATCGATGTCGTTTCGTCTAAGGAATTATGGCATTCTATTCGATCTTTTCTTTCTGATGTACTACACAGAGGTCCATAATTTGTTCCAAGGTGGGGCTGATCCACACAAACACACACACGCACACGCCCGAACGAACATAGACACGCACACACATGGGCACGTACTCTCTCTCTCTCTCTCTCTCTCACACACACACGCAAACACACACACACACACACACACACACACACACACACACACACACATGCACACACACACACACATGCACACACACACACACACACACACACACACACACACACACACACACACACACACACACACACACACACACACACACACACACACACACACACACACACACACACACACACACACACACACACACACACACACACACACACACACACACACACAAACACACACATGCACACATACACGCACGCAAGCACGCACGTACGCACCCAAAAACAGAAATAAAATCAGCCTTCCGCCACTCCCTTAATTCTAACTTTATATCACTTTCCTTTCTTTCTCTTTTTTGAATTAAGCTGACCTATTCGTTCAACAAGCCAATGAAGTCATACAAATCTTTCTGAAGTCTTTCTGAAGTTTGTATTCTTCTTTATTTTCTTCTTTTTTTCACTTTACGTTTCTCCCTGACGGCTGACATCCGGCCGCCTATTGTCAATTCCGCGTGTGTCTTTTCCACTTAGAGCGTCGGAAAAGAACGAGATTCGAGCCGTAGAAATCGGGTGACAGCCACGGTAGACACGGGACGGTTTTAAAGCGGCACGGAGCCCTTGAGGCGTCCGTACTCACGGAACACTGGAGGCCTTTAAATTGAATGCCAGGAAGAGAGAAAAAATAGGCTCTCATCCAAGTAAATATTTCTCCTTCTCTGTCAATGGAAGACTTGTGGGATTAGGTTTCGTGGTTTTCGTGGTCACTCTTGGGAAGCAGGCATTTAAAAAAGAACGAGGTAAAAAAGAAAAAAAAATTGTCGATGCCAGCCGAGGGCGGAGGGCTCGTCTGAGCCGGAAATCAATTTGTGTCGAAGGGAATGTTTTATAAGTGGGTGCGATTTTTCAATTCCTGTTTTCGTGCTCAAAAAGAAAAAAAAAGGAGAGAAAGAATGTCGGCATCCTTTTTGTATTTTGCGTGTAGGAACGCGTTTCCCAGACCATCATTCTATGCGTGAAGGGCAACTAGAGAGAAGAATAAATCAGTTTCTATTGCTAGATTATTTTTAGAACCGTCTGCATTCTTGTTGCCTGAAATAGAGGAACAACACGAGAAAAAGAAAAAAAGTAAGGAATTTGGGAGGAGGGAGTTTAAATATTCAAATGCACGCCTATCTGCGGCGCCGCTGACGTAAGATTAGAGCCGCTGGCTTCACGACACCTTCACGCATTGAATTATTATTAGGCGAGTGCGAATGGCAATTCCTGAGACCGAATAGAATACTAATCAAAAAGTGCCAGAAGTGAAGCGAATCGAACCTAATAGTTTTCGAATATCGAACAGCCGTTTTCACAATTGCCATAAAAGTATGTTCGCACCCTAGTATTCATAACGTTGGAAATTAAAGCACAGATGGAGCATCCGGAGCATTTTCTTCGCATGTACGGAACTCTTCGGAGAGTTCGAATGATCCATGTATAGCCCGTAAGGTATGGCTTCCTGAGCGACCTAGCCTGCTCCGCTGCGCAAGTTCTCGTGTTCTATGCCTATACTATGCCAGCGGGGAGGAAATGAATAGACGTTTGGAACTATTCGAAATCTATTCGATCAATATTCGTATTTACGAATACTGGCTATTCGATTGGAAGAACCAATCGAATGGGACAATATCAGATTTGTTATTCGAAAGTTTCGAATATTTCGCACCCCTATAGTTATTGTTGTGCAGAAAAAAGTGCGCGAAGGTGGCCGGGCGGTGATTTTTCTGTTTCACTCCGAAATAGAAGGTAATCTTTTTTTTGTGTGTGTGTGCCGAAGAACAGTTGCCGAAATCTATGACGTCACACAAGTATGGTCGTTGCCTGTTCCAGTTCAATAACTATCTTATACTTCCTTTCTGGATTACGAAGTCTACCCTCACGATAAGAGCAGCTTATTTTCAATGTCCCGAGCACAGTCTATTAGATTACTTGCATTTCATCTTTGTGTTTACTTGTCTACTGGCGCACTGTATTCTTTGTCGTTGCTTTTACTTACGTGTCATCTTATTATATCTTCCCTCATTACGTGCATTCTCTTTATCCTTCGACTTCTGCCTCTATCCTCTTCTTCCTGAAAAGTAGGCACGCTCTTTGCCTCTCTCGGGGGCAGTTGCAAGCCTGCGCCCTTCAATTTTTCAATGTCATTTTTTTTTCTCTTTTCGTGTACTTTCCTTCACCTGAAGGCTTCCACGGAACTGATTTTCCACGTTCAGTGTCTCAGTGCCTCGAGTTGTCGATTAATTTGCCCTCGCTCTACAATCGGCTAGCCTCCTGGTTAGCTCAGATGGTAGAGTCACCGCACCGGAAAGGCATTGGTCCCGGGCTGGAGTCCCGGACCAGGACAAATTTTACTTCAACTGCGAGGCTTTGTTCCTGAGAAATCCGTATGCTTCCTTTGTAGCTTCGTGCTGCAATACGGGTGGATGCCACAATTTTTTTCTTTCATGTACTTTCCTCCACCTTGCGGACTTCTGCAGAACCGATTTGCTATAGTCCGTCTTGTAAAAAGAAAGAAAGCAAAGAAAGCCAAACAGGGTCTCGGAAGGCGAGTCATGTAAAAGGAATAGTTATGCTGCCGAAAGTTATAAGAAAACGTTTTCTCGTACGAATTAAAATTAAGTACAATACCTGTTTGTGCAACAAGCACTCTCACGAATTCGCGCTTGGTTTCATTTTAAATGATACAACGACGTGATATGGAGAATTTCGGCTTTGATGCGAAAGCGTCAAATGGCTTTTTGAGCGAAAAAGCCGGCGTCATCTGTAGCAGAGAGACGGCACCTAAATTTTCATTGGCTGCAACACCACATCACGTGACGCTGGCTCGCGCTTGCAGGCTCGGAATTCGACGCAGCAGAGCGGTAGAAACTTGCGTGGGGCCACGTCACTAGCGCGACGCCACGTCACTAGCGGGGCTCAACGGACCAGATACGGCGACGCGGCGATGCGGGCCGTCGCACTGATGCCTCGGTCTCTCGTCGCGCAGGACGCTGGCGGCATGCGGCGCCCTTAATTTCGCAGAAATGTCGTCCAAATGATTCCTGTATAAAGCCGACATGCTAACATAGACACTGTACGAGTACCAATTTAATCGAAAAACTCGATAACATACGACGGAGCAAAGCTCTAAAACATTACTTGCAGCGCAAAACTCGAAGGAGCGCTCATAGCAGTTCAATTGGACGATAATGCTTTCGCATTGACAACTCGTAAGAAGTATTTAAAGGGACACTAAAGGTTACTATTAAGTCAACGTGAACAGTTGAAATACCATCACAGAAATCTCGAAACGCTTGTTTCGTGCCAAGGAGAGACTTATTTTAAGAGAAAATGCGTTCTGAAGCGTCCGCGTACCTCTAGCGCAGTTCAAATCGCCCGCCCTCCGATCGAGGAGTACTGACATCATGGTCTCATAGTGACGTTGCGCCATCGGTGAGTAGAACGGCGTCCGGAGACGGCGCTACGGCTTTTCTGCGCAAAACGCGAACGCGCGGCCAGAAACAGAGCCAAGACAGAGCCGACAGCACAGCGAAAGCGGGAGTATGGTGGCTAGCGGAAGGAGAAACGAATTACGTCCCACATTACGTCCCACGGCACACGGAGAGTCCGTTTTCGTTAAACTATAGGCTGCGGCGAGCTCGCAGCGTGGTCGGCGTGGTCTATGAGAAGCGACGAGCCTTTTCGCACTCGCAACAGGGCATAAAAATGTGCGAATCGACGGAAAACTCGGCCTAGAAACGTGCTTCGCCACAGCCAGGGCTCAATACGACCCAAGCTGGCACGACCCAGATGTCGTTTCCCGCACCGCCACCAGGCGCCGCTACTATACCTCAAGCTCCAGCGCAAGACGCCCATAAGCTGGTACTTCATTCTATGACGCTAACTTCGACGCTCGTCGCAATGGACCCTGACACCGACAGATTGGCTCGCGATGGTGGGCTCAACTTCAGCTATTTGAGCACCGACGAGCGCGACCTGCTGCTAAGGGCTCGCATTGCCGGCGTCGTTGCGTACTACGACGGCGGCCTCGACACCGGCTCTCCGGAGCGGGAAAGCAACGAGGGCTTCCCACGACATCACATGGACGTGGCGTTCTCGCTGCTTGTTCCAAATGAAAGTTTCGCGAGCCAGCAGAACCCTCACAGCACGACGCGATAACGAAACTACTGAAACTCCAAAGCGTGCGCGGCGCAGAGTCGAGCGCACAGAGTCGAGCGAAAACGAAACCTTTCGAACGCCCATATTACTGAAGGGTAACGTCAAAATGTTATTTTTTCTTAGAATCGAATAGACGTAGACAAGTAGCATTTTTTTCCGTCTTATAATCGAATGAAATGATATTTTTAATACGAGTAGTTGAGTATTAGTAACACAAATTATGAGGAGTCCCTTCGTCATTGGGCTAGTACCGGAATGTCGCTGGGGGGTCTCAAATCGTGTCATGCATTTACCTCAATTTCTCGGTTACTAAAGCTCTGTTCGCGATTATATTGACGCCTTAGACGTTCTAGAACATTGCTCTACCACTTTAACTTGAGTTTCTGGTAACCTTTAGTGTCCCTTTAAGTGTCCTCGGATTCTTTAAATGACTCAATAAAGCCATTTAATGTATTGTACAAGAATAAAGAGATGAAAAGAGAAAAAGACAATTGGTGGAGGTGCTAGGAACAACCGGAATTCTGGAACTTCGTAATCGGACACTGTAGCCCGTCTTCATTATGCCGGAAGAAGAACCACCAGAACCCGCTGCCCCGGTGACTACCGTGATCTACCCCGGCACTTCCACCAATTGTAAGGGAGGTTTATTCGGCTCGTAGAGCAGCAGCGACAAACTCAGCACCAGCATGTAGGGCGCAGCCAGAGAGCGAACTGGGTACGAGCCACGTGATGGGCAACGGGGCTTTTCAGCCTGCCGATCTTCTCCGTCACAAATGATACAGAGAGAGAGAGAGAAAAAAGTTTGAGGTCGCTGTTATAGCGCTAATTTTCGATCGTGTTAGAGACTCACGATCGCAAACGCAACCAATTAAGTTGGAAACAACTAAGAACAGTATAATTTTTTTAAGCGACTGTGACCATATCCCACAATTCCCTACATTCAGCGTTAACCACTTCCATCCGGAGTCTAACAAGGAGCACAAGCACGGCGGCCAAAAGCTGATACTTCACCAAAGGCTTGGACTATCTTCTTTGGGGAAGCCGATGCTGCCAGTTACAGAAAAGGAAAAAAAAAAAAAACAAAGTGAAATATAAGACAGACATCAGAAATCAGTGAACAACATCCTTTATTTCTTCTTTTCTAAGCCACGCGAGGAAAACGGAACGAGAAGAATTGGAAAGATAGACGTGTGTCGTGATGCCCGGCACACTGTTTTCTTCGGCATCTTCAACGACAGCGTTCGCAAGAGCTGCAATGCAGCCGGCTATTACAAAGGTTGATCGATGTTGCCGAGAGAGATAAATACACTGCAAACCCGCGGGTCACGTTTACTTGTATCTCAACAGAGAGAGAGAAAGGCAGGACTCGAACGACTCAAAAGGGGAGGTCACAAAAGCAAACGGGGAAGCACCGATTAGTTCCATGCATCGGGCAAGATAACGTAGATCTATTTTTCCGCAAAGACCGCTCTTCTGACACTTTATGGTTGTTTGTTTGACCAAACTACCGCGTATTCTGTACAGAGGCGGTTTTCTGACGCCGCAGACGCATGTGAAAAAAAAATAATAATGAAAGAAAGAGAGAAAACGCCGTCATACTTTTTGTTTTTGTTTGTTGCGTCATAGCTCGCGATCTATCTCGGCGTTAACTTCTTGTCCGTGTTACTGATTGCATTTGGATTTTTTTTAAATATTTCCCTCTCATTATGTTCAACGTCGCTCGGCGGTTTCCCTGAAAAGCATCGTCCAACACATTTCCGGCGTGTATACAGCAGAAACCTGCGACATAGCAGGTGACGGTTAAATGTTTATCTCATCGTTTACAGTGGCGTTTTTCATGTTTTTTTTTTCTCCGCTTGTTAACGTGTAACCCAGATCTCCTGCGTTTTAAACAAAGAAACACCTGGCGGGCTCCGGTCCGCTCAACGAGGGTGCCTCTGACGTCACGCTCCGTTGAGTATTGCCAGTGAATGTTTTTTTTACGTAATTTGCGACAAGACGAAAGCTTTTCACGAGTGTTTCGAAGCAGCGGTGACAGCACCTCGATGTACAGCAGCGCTCAACCTTGGGACGAAAAAGTAATTGTTGTGCTATTGCTTTCAGCCAGGGGTTTATAAATGAAACCAGAGAATCCAACGTGCGTTACGCTTTGTTTACCTTTCAATTTTGATTAAATATATTTTTCTGCTGATTACAGGGCATTAACAATAACGCTTCCCTAAAGTAACTCCGCAGAAAAAAGAAGCGAACATAGTCTGATTTCTTGAAAATGTATAACAGGACATATACGCAGTGCATGGAAGTATACATAGTTGCCGATATGTTGGAGGAACAAAAAAGAAGCAAGACATTTATTTCGTGTAGCCCGCGACACACGACGATCCCGCAGGTAGACTGCTCTCGCCTGGCTCGAGACATCCCGCGATTTGGGTGCATGTGTGACATGATGTAACAAATTAGCCGCCAAACGAGAGAGAGATAAGAGAACCAGACAGACTTTCTGCACTCGATATCCACGGCTCCAGATACGCTTGGTTTGTGTCTGCTGCCGCACAAATTGTACAGACTTTCACATGCAATAAATTAAAACAAAGCGAATAAAAGCTACCAGCGGCTGAACAGCCAAACCTAAATGTTGCAATCGGAACAAACACACTTGTCTACACTTGCCAAATGCACGCCGAGACGAAGCTCGGAGGCTAGGTTTCTGACTCTATATAGAGCAGTTTTCACAACGTAATCAGGCTCGGTCGTTGCCTTGCGACATTTATTGTTTTTTTTTTCGTCCATGGCGCATAGGGCGTTCATCCTGAGAGGACAACGAAATGTGCAACTATAATGACGGGAAATGAGAGGTCGCTCGGTCATGAATTCTTTATGGCGCGAGGCAAGCGCGCGTCTGTGCCGCGTCACTTCCGGAGGGAGCCGGCGGCGGAGCCGGACTCCTGCTGCTCCGCCGACGACGAGTGGAGCAGACTGCGTTCGGCCGCAGCCACCATGACGTCATCGGCAACGGATCGCTTTCCGGGACCACCGAGGAACTCCGAGTAGCGTTTTCCCGGGCCTCCCAGAAACTCTGAGTAGCGTTTTCCCGGGCCGCCCAGGAACTCGGAGTATCGTTTTCCGGGACCGCCCAGGAACTCCGAGAGCCGCTTGCTGGGTCTCGCCCTCTGGTGGCCCAGGATCCAATCCAAGTCGTGGCCGTAGCCACGGCTCCTCGCGAACGGGCTGTCGCCGGCGTACAGCTGTTGCAGGCTTCTGCTAAGTGCTCCGTCCGTATCTGCCCGAGTCGGGAAAGGGTGAAAGGAACGTCAATTAGAGAGCAACGCGTTTAACGTTCTGATAGAGAAAAAAAAAACGGGGAAAAAAAGAACGCTGCGACAACTGGCGTTCTGCGACCAATGTGCCACTATCGATTAAAGAAAAACAAACAAAAAAGACGGCGGGCGCTAGTCGCCCCGTTATCGGTGTTTCATGGCTGGAGAGCGCAGAGTGCCCTTTGTCTGTGTAATCAGCATTGTATTCGGCTTTGACGAGCGTAAACTTGAAGCTGCGAAAACGCAAGTCTTTCAAGATCGCTTTCCCAAAATGTGAATGTGGGAACGACCGCCAGAAGGACGCACCGCCTTTTCTAAAGCTTCCTGCACCGCGATACTGAATTTTGTAGATAAGAAAATGCTGCTATCGCAACGAGTTGCAACCAGCCGTTTACCAGTTGAACTTTATTCCTACTGAGAGCATCCCTCCTTTGTTCGAGGTCATCCAACATTGCCCAAGATCCCGGTGAAAGCGCTATTATCAGTTCGCCCCCCCCTTTTGACTCAGGCTGTTGCAGGTGTTACGAGTGGAGCCCAAGAGTATAGATCAACGAGTGAATAATGCTCCCTGCTCCTCATATAGGCGGCGCACAAAGAGTCAAGGCTCTGTACGTGTAAAGTAGTGTTTGTAAGGTCAGGCACCGGAGAGGCGGTACGCCGGAAAGATACGCCTGCGTGGAGCGTAGACGTAGCGTGCACGAATACATTTATGCTGCTGCTTCCCATCCGTCAGGAATCGAAACTGACGCCGAAGTTCACTTTCTCCTCGAAGGCATTCTGCTCTTGACGTACGTGCTAGCTTAACTTACGTACACTAGCAGATGTGACCAGACATTTATCCGGACGATGAGTAAAACGTGAACAAGGTGAATGCAGGAGCCAAGGTTTCGACAAGTCGACTTGTCTTCTTCAAGGCCACTTGTCGAAACGTTGGCTCCTGCATTCACCTTGTTCACGTTTTGCTCATCGTCTTGAATTTCCATCTCCAGCATTCCCCGTCTTTCCTCCAGACATTTATCCGTCATTTACGTTAATCTGTCCTTACCTGTTCTTATGTACCTCTTCCCTTGATTCCATGTGGTCTTTGTTTTGTTTCGTTACTTGTATTTCTTGCGCTCCGTATCAATTTTCGCATATCTGATGGGTGAACACAAACTAGGCTCGACTAATGCATTTTAAGTATTGTTTAAACAAGAGAGCGTCAGGATCACTTCACTAGCGCGCCAGCCATGAAAGCTAGTGGGTATATCAATAAATAAGCAACATTTTGTGTACAGTAGCTACGTTTCTTCTTTTTTTTTTTGCACTTTTCATTTTCTGCAGAAATATGTATACATATGAAGCCACGAATATAGTTTGAACCATGCTGGTGATTTCACGATGGTGACGGTTTAGTCTTAAATATTTAGGCGACATGGTTAAGTGGAACATTTAGATCACAGACTCACGTGTTGGGTGGTGCTGACCGAGCCATACAAAATTGTCTTATGCCCCTTGAAGGAAGAAAAAGAACACGGATGCATTTAAACGTCGTGCATAGAAAGTTTGTGCAGAGAGCGATCACAGGCATTGTTTAGGCAAGGTTTAGATGTTGAAAACAAAACTTGTGGCAAGTTTAGACGCGACTTTTAGAGCGCTATAATCAGAAGGAAAGAAGAATGTAGGCTTTTTGAGGTGAGTCGGGAGACCACATGTGCAAGCATAAAACAGGGGGGGAATGTCACTTTAATGAGCACGTGTTTAGAAGAGACTTCAGCGCAAGCGTCAGCGTTTTAAACACAATTGATTCATTTCAATGGTCGAGATGAACACTTAGCACCGCCTAAATCACCGGTTGTTCGTCACCAAAAAATACAAAACAATTAGACAAGGGCACAGCGAGACCCTCGCGCAACTGGAATTCGGCAACGATCGAATATGGATCCAGCCCGTCTGCGGCAAAGCATAAACACTGTCTCACTTCTTCGATTGATCGCGCTCGACATTACAGCTAACGCATTTGCTTTGTTCCGTGCGGATGGTTTTTAGAGGAACGGGTCAATGGCTTCGTCATTGGTAGTTCATGCGAAGAGATCATTAATTTATGGCTGTTATTCGGCGAAAGTCAAGCGCATTAAATTGTAGAGGGCGGTAATAAGAAAGATAGGAAGTTTAATCTGGCAAGCCGCTACTTCGAAGTAAGTTTAAGCGGACAAGCTTTTATCGGTCAAAAACGTTATTACTCACTTCTTATGTTGCTTACACAACAACAATAATAAAAAGAGAAATATTTAGGAAGTTCGATGTCTCCATGCATTTGCATATCAACAGTAGCGCTAAGGAGAGGCTAGGTCTAGGATGATGAAAAAAAATCTTCATGATCTGTACACGTATACAAGACATTCGCCAATCTTCGTTATTTGTACAGACATAAACTAACGCGGACAGATCACGGAGACCGTGTAATCAAAGGCGTTGGTTGGCTGATCTTGATAACGCTACCGCAATACAGCATCGTAGCGTGCGAGTGTTCTTTTGATTTTGTTGTATGCCTCACTGTTTGAGCTGGAGGTAACGCAGCGTCTAACAAACGCCCACAAACATGCGTTCCGCAAATCGCATGCCGCTTGTGCCTCCGCGCCTGCTAGGTACTGAACCCAGCACGTGTGCATCGAACTGGGTTGCCCTTATCAACTAAGGCCTCGTTGCAGGCGAGTTCAAGTAAGATACGTTTAATGTATCGGTGAGGCACAAAAAAAAAAAAAAAAAGCAGGGAAGAGGTCGACATAGACGGAGTCGTTATAGGCATAGGTAAAGGTAAAATATAAAGAGAGGTTTTAATAAAGGGCGAGGGGGGTTCAGAAGAAAGAGCAAGGTGATATGGGCGAAACGCTACACTGCTGTAGATGTATATAAAATCTGATTAGCTCGCGCAGGCTAGGTGGCCATTTGTCGTCACCCCGTTTCGAAGGGCACGCCCATACAGGTCATCATCATCGTAATCATCATCATCATCATCATGTTCTACTAGCGCCTGCAGCTTAGCTTTACGCAGGGGGCTTCTCTTGCACATAGTTGATACGGTCATTGCTCCGACGCTGTAGTTACTTGCCTTCAGACACGAGGACGTCAAAAACAAAAACGACCGGGCATGGAAGTAGAACTCAGCAATGGTATGGTTAGAGAAATATATGCTTTTTACCATCGTCCGGAAGCAAAAGCATTGCCTCCCGACTCGTTTTAGTCGTCGTACAGTTTAGAGAAGGAGTTTCATGCAAGTATTACTGGAGGGAAAACTGACGCCGCGGTCGCAGGGCCGCCGTGCGATTCGTGAGAAGCAAGTAAATGTTATTCGACCCACTTTAAGGGCATAGGTGCGGCGTCTTCTACCATTATTTTTTAGGTCTAGTTTTGTCGCGAGCTTCATGCCGTTTCTTCGAACAACTACACGTTTAACAGGAAGCTTTAGCCCGGGGGTTCCAATCTAAATACACATGAAAGAAAAAATTGTGTTTCTCGGCAACCACTGTACCAAATTTGATAATATTTGTTGAATTTAAAAGAATATGTTAAAATCTAGTGACTGTCGGTAGCCATGTTTTTTTATTTAGGCCATCAATATGTTTATAAATATCGTTAAAAATCACAAACATTTAGAAAACGAAACTATAAAGTTTAGAACTCTGTAACTCAGAAATGAAAAACGATATCCCAATTCTGTAAATTGTACCTAATAGTACAACTCAGCGGAAAAAATTGATGCATTATGTATGGCTCTAAAATGGGCTACTAATATGTGAGTAGGATGTTTGTGAAACCCTTGCGGACAAAGCATAACAAATTCACGTAAGATGTAAAACGATAAAACAATTTTTGTTCGCTTTTGATGCTCTAACAGATGCAGTTTACAGAACTGCGATACCTGTTCTTAGTGCAGAGCTACGATTTTGTAAACCTCGCGCTTCCATTTTATTCAAACTTACCAATTCTTGAATGCTCCACTTAAAGAATTCGGGACCAAAATGAAAATTACGCTTCCAAAAGTCACTAGAATTTAACATTAGCTCTCAAATGCAACAAATTTCATTAAAATCGGCCCAGCGGTTATCTCGAAGAAAAGCTTCTTTGCGCTTTACATGATACTTGAATAGGCAGCATCGTAGTTGAGCCCGACCTAAAGCATCCTTATTAAGCTTGAGTAATTATTCAATTTCCGACCAACTGTTCGAGACTAATTGTTATAGTTAGTTACAGACTGTGCTACGAAAGAGCAGCTATATGTAGACAGTATAACAATCACTTTAGAAAATAACTTGCTGACATGCTAAACTAATTGACTGTCTTAAGAGAACCAAAAACCGTATGGTGTCAGGTTACATAGTTATTGCTGCATAAAGAAGTAGTAATGGGAAATAATTTTATGTTTACTCTGAAAAAGGATACTGCAAAAATAGAAAAAATGCAAAAGAAATAAGCAATGCAGCACCTCCCATAATTTGTATTCAGCTTGAACGACATCGCTGGCGGTTCCCTGAGGCACCGGCGCCAGATTTCTCCTCCAGGAATTTTCTCAAGAAACTTTATGGTTTAGAAATGGCCTCCGAGAGTGACAAAAGGCAGGGTTTCGCACGGGGTCCCACACGTAGTCGCACCATTTCGCTCCTTCGAAACCGTAGCGCTCGCGCTATCGAAGCATCGTTAATTCCACCGCTCCTGCACGCAATATTGAGGAGAACAAAATTAATGTTCGCGGTGTCTATATAGCACACGTGGCAGAGTCCGTTCCCTGCAACGTGCAACACTGCGCCATTCTATCGCTTGTTACATCGTGCGCCGAAGCAGCTAAAAAATTTAGTGTATAAAAGTATTTTGAGATTAGGATACACCAGAAAGGTAAAATGAACGATGTTGGTGGTGCGCGCCGCCGTTCCGTATGAAATGGGGCGCTCACATCACCATCATCATCCACAACATCCTCGCCGCAGCGAGTGCGATTAGGCTCTATCGGATTGGACGCTTGGAAACGCGACGTATGGGGAAACCCGCCGCACGTGTCACGCTCGGAGGCCTCGGTTTAGACATAGCTTTAGTTGTGACCTCCGAGACAGCCGGCTCGCGCCACGTAACCGCGCCTCTCGCCGGCCGTCTCGGAGGTCACGGTTTAGGCAGTTGTACCTCGTTTACGCGTCCGGCGAAGAGTGGAACGCGTCGCGTTTCCTCCGTCCGAGGAACTCGGAGCCCATGCGCTTGGGCAGCAGGTCGGAGGTCGAGGAACGCTTGCCCAAGAACTCGGAGCCGATTCGCTTCTGCTTGGCCGCGGCCGCGGCCGCAGCCATGGCCAGGTCGAGGTCGTCGTCATCGTCGTTGTCGTAAGCGCCGCCGCCGCCGAAGCGGTTGACGCCCGCCGCGGCGCGCAGCAGCCTGGCCACTCGCAGGGCGGCGGCGGGCGACCTCGCGGCCAGTTCTTCCTCCCAGAAGCCCCCTGGCAGCACGTCGGCGACGTCCAGCCGGGAGGACGGCGACCGCTTGCCCAGAAACTCGGATCCCATGCGCTTCGCTGCGTCGAAGCGCGGGCAGAGGGCGTGGCCACGCCGCGTACAGCTCGCGTTGCCAAGCAACGGGATTTTACACGTATACTATATATGCGCGCGCTCCGAGGTCCTCACATTTTTGTGTAGGCGAGAGTCAGCTTACGTGTGACCGTTGGTTTCCTACGCCTGGCTGCCCGGGCTTGACGTTATGCGCAGCGCGAGAGAGGATGCGCAGGGGAAATAGGTACGTCAACGGAATCGTACAACAAGCGCTGGCTGTGCGTTTTCCTTAATGAGACCCTCAAGGAAAAATATTAAGTCGAGCTAGATTTGAAGATTATGCTTCTGTAGTAACGAATTGGACATTCGTATCGGGAACAGAACTTTTGTGAGCTAGAAAAGGACGAGAATGAAAAATTGTAGCGGCGCCACCTGTTGTGGGCTATGATGCCTCTCGTGTTACGTCAGCACTAGCTGATTCACAGAGAATGGCTTAGAGGGAGGTTAGTAAGAGGTTACGTCAACTCGTCTGTTTTGGCGCGGGCGGTTGAAATCGAGGAACGGCACCGGGCCCTTCGACGGCAATTTTCTACGCAACAAAATGATACACTGGCACAAGGAAAACGATAACGGACACTTATCTGCACGTAAATGTGTTAATCGGAGTGAGTTACGAGCAAGAGATATGCATCACTGGAGCCTAATAAGAGGCAGTAGAGGGTGCAGTGAGCTTGTTTTTAATATTATCGGTTAAAAATAAGTGAAACGCTGAGGAAGCTTTATGTGAGACATCGGCAAAATTGAGAGGCCGAAATGAGAAAAACAAAGTTGGGCTGAATATTGTATCATTGGTTACTGTGGCGGGACAGAGCGCGTTCGCAGGCCAAACAGTAAATGCTATAGGGTGCGAAAAGCTCTGCAAAATTGAACGCCGACGTGCTTACGAACGCTGTATCCCGCGATAATGAAATATTTTATGCAACCGAATAAACTACGCAATGCATGATGAGTTTCTCTTCTTGTTTCTTTCGTCCGTACTGTTTTGCAAGCAGCATTTATCCCTTTTCTTTTCGCCGCACGCCAGAAGGTAACGACAAGAAAGCTATGTCTATATTGTTGACACCTTTCCGGAAACGGTGCCCACATTTACGCCTGATGCTCCTGTTAACCCCATCTGCATTCGAACCCTTTCTACACTGTATAATCAGCTTGACGTTATCGCTCATTCTATCATGCATTATGCCGTGTCTTGCTTGTATGCAACCCGGCGTTTACTACGTGCCGTGACTACGGTCTTGGAACTAGTCCGCACAGGTTAGGCTGCGGTCAGGGCTCGAGTGTCCTCTGGTAATTCTGTCACGCGCGTATACCTATGGACGTTGTTGCTGGCTGGCTAGGGCACTTCAAGATCGCGCGGAAATATTGTCGTCACACGGCAATGCCAACTGCACTCAGTATTCTGCAGCGACGCATATTTGTGACTGAGAAGGAGACAAACAGGACAGGAGTTCAGATGGCATAGGGCAGAGACAAGCTTGCTTACACGTGTAGATCCTTTTTTGTTAGGAATCAGGGATTATACGGCGTCGAAATTTGGTGAGATAGTGAGGACTCGCAGTTCAATGAAATCGTGTGCGACTAGGACAACGAAAGAAAGCCCACTGCTGAAGTCCTCTGGAGCCCAGTATCATACAAAAAAAAAAAAAAACATACCGCAGCCAACAAATGCCTCCGTCGGGCAACCATAGGTGCGGAGAAAACGCGCAGATAGCTTTCCCGTGGGCAGCGACTTTTTGGTGATCAGAAGCTGGTGCCATACTGCTTGGCACAGCGTCGGAGTGCGCGACGGCGCGAGGCCAATATTAATGCGAATTTTCGTGCGAGGCGCGCTGATTGCTTCATTATTGCGCTGATGAGGAAAGATACGCCTCTGTGTTGGGGGAGCTCTCCGCGTTGGAAGCAGCCGAGGCTGCCGCACCATTAGCGTGCGCAGTTGAGTGCGAGGAGCCCCCACTACTACACGGAGGTCGGGTGAAAGTTATCGCAAATCCCATTGTGCGCGGTCCATGCGCTCTTTCGTTCCCTCTCCGTCTATCTGCGCGTCGCGGACGAATTCCCGGCGACAGTGCGAAAGTGTGTGACATATATACCACTGGGGGTCCCCCATCGGCCATCGTACTTGACCTTCCCGTCCAAAACGCAATCACGGTTCAATACCGCGATGAGAGCGAACATTCCGACGACTGCCGCATGAGAGTTGCGGAGATTGGTCTCTTGCGTAATCGAGCGCCTATAGAGTGTCCGTGCTTGAGTGCAAGTCAGGCATGTGTCTTGACTGCTGCCTACGGGTGCCGTGGCGTCTGCTTAATCAAGGTCGGCGAATTTCTCACTTGTCCTCGGCATAGCTATTTTGCAACGATGTCTTAAAATTTAGGGTTAGTAGCTTCGCTTCTAGATGCTGCGGCTTGTTCCAACATGTCCAGCGCACGCAAATGCCTCTTTTTTCTTTCTTTTTTTTTGGGGGGGAGGGGGGAGGAAGGAGGGGAGACGGAGGCTTCTGTTGGAATATACCGCAGAAACTACAACCGAAGTGTAGACGATCCGCATATTATATAAGGATGCGGATTCCTGTGGAGATGTATCCTGGCCAGCCAGCGTCAACTCCACGGAGACAGCATTACCGAGCACATCATGCGGTACCCGCTTTACGACGGTAATTGTAATGTGCGATCGAGCTGCTCCTGCCACGCAGCAAATATGGGTACTCTCGTTGCTAAGCGATCCTTTGCAACCAGCGGGGAAAAATAGCACTGAGGATGGATGAGTGCACAGCTGCCAGCTAACGCAAATTCAGAGCGACATACTGCTATACTTACGTGGAATTGAGATGAAATATTATCTCTGGTTGCTTTTACTACACCAACATATATTAACTAACGATGGCTACAACTACCAGAAGGTGCATTCAGGTTCGACGGTAGAGCTCCTCATCGGAATAACAAATGTTGTTGTTATCTGGTTGGCGAATAGTCGGGTATGGCTCAATGCCCTTGTCCTTTAAAAAAAGGAAAGTTTTGCGCAAATGCCAAAGCTTCTTCAGAAGTTTATTCCTAAAGTGGCTCTTGTTATGCAGGGTTTAGATATATTTTATTTGAGCTTGAGCAGAGGGAGGAAAAGGTAGTTAGACACTGTTTTAGGGCATCGCTGGTCCCATTGCACCAACACAACCACATGCCTAAGTTTGATGTCATGGCAATGTTTATAAAATGTAAGCGACAACTGTCATACTCTCTAAGCCAACAAAGTCATACCAGGCTCAAATTACTGACGCATGACGTCGTGTGTGTGCAGCTGCTTACGTAATCGCAAGCGACGGATGTAAGACGACACGCGTTTCACAATGAGCAGTCTTGGTGCAAGTTGGGATTAGCGAGATTTCGTTTAGTGCGACTTTAGCAAACAAACAGCTGGAGAGAGCAATTTAGGCTAGCATACGGGATTCCATTTTAGGCAAGGGTTCGGCCGCACAGCGGCGGGTTTGCGCACAGCGAAATTTTCGTTTCGAATCGCGCTATAGGTGGCAGCGAGGAGCGAGCGGATAAAGCGGAGCGAGCGAATAAAGCGGAGCTCCCGTATTACCTTCCATGTTGGCGTGCACGGCACAAAATAATCCGCACGTCGCCAGGACCACAAGAGCGAAGAGGTGAAGGCAGCTCATGGTGACCAGGTGCCTGGGAAAAAAATAAACATAGCGACAATTACGTGTCACTTCAAAAGAAATGGTTTGAGGGAATTAGAATACCTTCATTTCTAAATGGAAAGTTTGACTTCACCACAACAATTTGGTTGCTCGAGGAAAACTAGCGATACTTAGGCAAAGATATGGATCGTTACAAAACAAGAAGAAGCAAAACAACAAGGGCCCTGGCATCACAGCAAATGAAGACAAATCATTAATGCATAGTTCTGCTAAACAAGTTTGCCTAAGTACAGTGAGTATACTCCATAATACTATACTGACTGACCAGTGAGAAACCGCCGGTTTGAAGCAGATTAATCTAAGACAAAGATGGCACATAGTTCAATACAGCACTAATCTGCAACAGAAACCCGCGCGGTTTCCTTCGGGAAGAGTCTTTGGGAGTCGTAGAAAAAATCGCCTTGGTCCGGGGATCGAATCCAATACTAGTGCCTGACTGCGGCGCTTGCTCATCAAATTGAGTTAACATAGGAGGTTAGCACGAGGCAGAGCGGGCGCGAATAATTCGACCACTAGAATCGCAGGAACGTTCACAAATCGAATAAGGGTTTCGTTTGTATATCCATGCTTAAATCAGAGGAACGTTGACATCCCTTTTCACACAGTACCTACATGTGACATGTATCATGCGTAACGTCGTCCAGCGATTAGGCATCGGTTTGGCCATGCCGCTAGGGGCATTCCAGCATGTCATGCCCTTGATTATCATTAATGTTATTTCATAGAGGCATGTTGTTTCGAGGCTTTTGCGCACGAAGCTTTTGAGTGCCACCGGTGCAGCAGCACTTTGCAGCACGAAGACGAGATTGAGAATCAAACGCGGCACGAGCAGCTAATAGACCATACATTTTTGGCAGTCTTGTACATAGATTGTACATACACTCGTTTAACCTTTCGACGTGCGTGTGATTCTAGTCAAAATCCTAGTCAGAAAGCAGGGTCGCAAGTGTCTGCTGAAAAGGACGCCACTAACAGCCGCTTGGAACCGAGGAAAGAAAGAACGGAAAGAGAAAGAGGAAGGGCCCTCCGGAACACGTCACAATATACAAAGACATAGTATACGAGCACAACAACTAGTGATGAAGGCCATTCCAGAATCTCCATGGTGGCGTAGCGTCTTTGGTGCTGCGCTGCTGAGCCCGAGGGCGAAGGACCGAATCCTGGCCGCGGTGGCAGCATTACGATGGTGGCGAAATGCAAAAACGTTCGTGGTACCGCGATTTGTTGCACGTTAAAGAATCCCAGGTATTCAAAGCTAATCGGGAGTTCCCCGCTACCGCGTTCGTCATAATTGAATCATCTCTTTGATTTCCGCACGTAAAACCTCAAAATTTAGTTTAATTTTCAGCCATTTCAATACCGCCGACTGTCAGTACACAAGTCGCCATGAGAAACATAATTTCATCTTTATACGCACATATTTCAAGCAACGTTCGCCGCAAAGCATATACTTGAACTCTATGATAGCGCTGCACAAACTGTTCCTTACCCCAAATTCTGTTACGCTAGGCTGCAGTTTTTCTCTTGTGTTCAACTGATTTCCCGTATTCTCTCCTATCTGCTACACAATCATTTGAAACTTGAAACCACGGGAGGAACCCTGTTTTCAATATGTTCCAAAAGCGGCTGGCTCAACCACAGCGGGATGGTAAAGTAAGCTGTTAATCAGGCGACCTTCCTGTTCTCATTCTCCTTAACTCAATATGGAATATTTTGAGTGCCACTTTAACACTAGAAAAAATATAATGAGAGGTTACCGAAAGTATTTCTCAGTTTTCTGGGATTTTTATTATCTTCGCTTCACCACCAGCTGCAATTCGTCTTTCGAATACATCGACATCGATATTTAGACTGAGGGCATATATAAGCAGAAGTGCGTGGTATGCATATTCAAACTAAATGATATTGAGGGGGACATCGAACGAACGGGAGCCTAAAAATATATATACAGTAAGAAGTGGATTACTCTGAACCTTCAAGTGGTTCATTTTTCTTCGATCTTTGTCGTTTCGGTGGAGCCCAGCTCCTATACGCATGCTTTCTCGCCTTGCTAATGGGTTGCTCTCTGTTGCCAGCGCGAATTTCGTAACGACCCACTGCGGGAACCCCGACATTGCCCTCAGCACCCTATGCCACCACCACCGATACTCCGGGAATTCCCGCACCGGCGTCATGGAACCGGCGGTCGCTGTTGCTGTCACGGCATTGTGTGCTCCAGATGCGGCTACACAGACAAAGAGCACCTCCAGGAGTAATTTTCTCACCGTCTGCATCGAACTCCCGAATATCTTCTTATTTCTGTTTCCGTAAGCAAAACTATGGTTGGTATTATATGTGCGGGAGAAACCGAAGCCCCATCAGCAAATCTGCATCCCTGAAAACTCGGTGTCGGATGCTTTCTCACTTGTTTGTATGTTTGAAAGACTCCGGTTCATTTTTTAAAAAAGAAGTAGCAAACAGCCCCATCGTTATCATCAGCACGTGGTTTTTGAACCCTGGGCGTTTCTCTTTTTTCCAAGGGCGCGTCTGCAAGACGCGAGAAAGAATGGTGCACCGAAGTATAGACCAGTCAGAAGCCATTCATCATCAACTGAGCGCAGATCGTGGAAAGGTGAAAGAGAAGCTTCGTTTTTGGCAAAGCCCCTTTGGTCCTCCCCGGCGTATGAGCTGAACTGTCATTAGGCCAAACAATGTCACCTCGGTTTTGCAACTTCCCCCCCCCCCCCCGCCTCGCCGCCCCTTTCTATTTATTTCTTTTGAACGGTTATTTTTTAGTGTAGCATACAAGAAGCCTCTGTGGCTAGGTGGAGAAGGCAGTGTCTCGCAAAAATTATCATCCGAGGTTTTATCCGTGAGAGAGAGAGAGAGAGAGAGAGAGAAACAACTTTATTTGCCACTGCATGGTTAGAAGTCTTATCTGATAATCTACTAGTTCGGAACGCAACCACAAAATAAATTAAGAGTTAATAGATGAATGCGTTTTACTTGAGCTCGGTAACATTACAATGCAGTACAAAAGCACTGAAGCAAGATCGCTTCAGAGGTAGCACACAATGAATAGAATTTTTTGGGTGCCCGAACGTTTTAAACTGAAGTTAAACCTAACCGCCAAAAGATGGATTTGATCAGATAGTGTGGACCGTGAAAGAGGCTCTGATCGTCGATAGGAGGCTTCAATGCTTATGATCATGCTGGTAGCTACTTCTTTTCTCGCTCTTAGTAATTTTCCTAGTGTATTTTACCCGACTTCTCTGTCAAAGTGTGTCGGGCTTAGTCCTCATGCAAACATCTTGGAACGTATTTACATATTTCTTGCCTGGAACTGTTCGTAATAGTATAGATGTCAGCCAACAGTAATTTTCAGCATATTATTAACAGCACTAGCTGCACTTATACGAACTAAAACCTTAGTGAACTCCGTTCCTTGCTATCAATGTGAAAAAGTCCGCCCCTGCAAATTAATTTCTTAAAACAGCTCGTTAAACATTTTCGAGGCCAAGTCAAGGGAGCGCAGACAATCAAAGGGAAGCATAAAGGACAAGACTGCACAGAAATTGTCCGCGATGAACACAGGTCATGCACCGCATTGGCCGGCAAGCTTCAGCTGAAGCAACAGCAACATACAGCAGCCAAGGCAATAATGACACGGCATACCTCTACAAGGAGATTAAAGAGGCAGGGACGCCTCAGCGGAGTTGTCGACAATGCCCGATGCTTCCGATAGAAACATTCGCCAGGCGTTACGCTATCTAACTGGGCCGAGTATCTCCGGCTTGAGCGAGAAAATGAACGGAAGCAGGCGCCACCAGGCTACTGTTCTCACCTCATAAGCTCGGTGGAGCGTGGATTTATCGCCACTCCTCGAAATGAGCGCGTCCCTACGGTAGTATAGCGAAAGTAAACAGCCAAGAAGAGAGGCGGCAACGGATAAACGATCTGCCGCTCTGAACGCTGCACGCAGATACGCTATACAGACGGTGTTGTTCGGCACGTCGCTGGCCGCGAAGACACGCGACATAACGTCCGAAGCACCCTTGCGATCACTTGCACTGCGCACAGAAGGAGGCAACCCTGCTGCCTTGCTCTCTCATATTTATTCGTTATCTTTTGTTTTCTTCTGACTTTCTTCTTCCCCTTTCACTGCTTGATTGCAAGGCCTGTTACGTTGTCCAGAATGCTTGGGCGGCAGGCGGGCCCGCGAGAAGCGTTTGGGCGAGGAGACGCGTAACAAAGTTGCTCTTTATTTTCTCTAGCATTTTTCAATTCGGTGCTGGCGTTGGCTTTCCCGCGCTACCGGACTGCCGAGTCCCTGTTCCTATCAATGTGCGAACGAAGGCCCGGTGGCCAAACAATATACTAAACAGTAAAATCTATTTATTTCGAGTAGTGCTACGCATGTGCATTTCTATTGGGGTTCAGGCACACATCTTTCTTTCTTTCTTTCTTTCTTTCTTTCTTTCTTTCTTTCTTTCTTTCTTTCTTTTCTTCCGCCAGCTGCCACGCTAATCGCGTCTCCAGGCCAGTGCCATAGGTTGAGAGTAGACCGTTTAGGCGTGCACCCTTGTAGTACTATACGCGAGATTACACGCGACACAACCTCGCTGTCCGGTGCAGAAGCGCCGGCCTGCACTGTTTGGCGGCGGCGCAAATTGAGTCACGGGGCGATTTCGATTGGAAGCGACCACTCGTGGCGTACCCGGCGAAGCACATGAACAGAAGGTGACCGCGTGGCCGTCGGAATAAAAATTTTTCAGGCACTGAAGCAGAACCGCACGCAGCTGACACAACTTCTTCGCACTCGGCAAAGTTGTTTTGCATCTCATCAAGAAGCCCTCCTCTCTACCTTTACAACAGATAGAGTGGTGTGGAACCTCGTACATGAACTTTTGGGAGCCTTTAAATGCAACGGTGCGTTAAGCTCAGGTCTTCAGCCGCTTTAGCGTTAGACAGACTATATATGTGCAATACACAGGCTATGAAAGACGCATAAGTGGAGGACTTACAAGTTTTACCACCTGGTGTTTTTTTTTTTAACATGAGCACAAGACGCGAAAGCACAGGCATTCTTATTTTATTTTAGTTCGCTCCATTGGGATTCGACCTTTTAGGCTCCGACACGAAACAGGAAAACTGATGCTAAGCAAGAAGCTGCCATTGCCGCATATGCCGCAAGAAGCGCCACCGCGTCATATGCTTCGGCCAATGGCAAATTTATAGATGTTGATACGGAAAAGAAAGCTGCGGTAGGCCCTCATTTCACTGGTTTCCCGAGAACCGCGACCACGAAACGCTCAGCTGTTGTATAGCTGAATCTCTAGGCAGACTTTAGTTTGCGGACTGTCCCACGTCTTCTCTGAGAGTCTAGAATACAGCGATACGTAGCGCTCGAAAAAAAAAGCGATAAATTATAGAGGAGGGTATACATAGAAAATCGTCCGCGGGGAAATGAGCAAAAGCCGCATGAGCACGGAATGTCGCGTGCGTTTTGCTGATTGCTGGCAGCGTTCCACTGCAAACGCTTCCACGCAGTTCCATCGAGCGCGTTGATCTCACGTAAATGCACAGGCGAGCTTTAAATTTGTCAATTTATTATTATTTTTTTAAACAAACTGAAGCTGCCCGATTTTTTTCGCGAACACTGTATAGGGCTTGAACTATTGGGATAAGCACAACACAGATGCATCGACCTCGCAGCTCAAAACACGCTAAAAATACAAATTGTGTAGTTATTCGCAGTGCCCACGAGGGCGATTCACTGCCTAGTCACTAAAGTACTTTGAAACGGCGTGTTCATTTACTGCGCAATCGATAAGTACTCATGCTTTCCCAAACACCTGACTGTCATGGGACCATTTTCGGAAGCGAAAATCCTCGCACCATGTACCTGCGTGTCGCTGGCGCAGAAAGCAACGAGAGCGATACTGCAGTTCTTCAAGTCTACAAGTCTCTGCGACCAATTTATAGAGTTGGTGCGCACATTGAAGTGGTGCTAGCAACTGCGCCTCTCCCTCTGTTTGCGTTCCCATATACCCGTTGCCCAGTCGTCGTCGTCGTCGTCGTCGCCGTCATCATCATCATCATCATCATCATCATCATCATCATCGTCATCTGCCCATTTTATGTTCACTGCAGGACGAAGGCTTCTCCCTGCGATCTCCAATTACCTGCGCCAACCGATGCCAACTACAGCGCCCGCGAATTTCCTAATTTCATCACCCCACCTAGTCTTCTGTCGTCCTCGACTGCGCTTCCCTTCTCTGGGCACCCATTCTGTAACCCTAATTGTCCACCGTTTATCTAGCCTGCGCTATATGTGACCTGTCCAGCTCCATTTTTTTGCTCTTACTGTCAATTAGAATATCGGCTATACCCGTTTGCTTTCTGATCCAAACCGCTCTCTTCCTGTCTCTTAACGTTATGCCTAGCATTTTTCGTTCCATCGCTCTTTGCGCGGTCCTTAACTTGTTCTCAAGTTAAGGGCCCTTTGCCCAGTACAGGGTAGCGAACCGGAGAGAGAGAGAGTAACCTTATACAAAAGAGCATACGGGCGTAGGTAGCTCTCTCCGCTCTGCAGTGGGTGGTCCCCTCAGTACAGGAGTCCAGCGGCCTTGTAGCTGCCCTTCTCGCTCGGTTGACCAGGTTGAGCTGGTCCATCGAGGTAGCAAGCCGGACGTGCGTTTGGTTAACCTCCCCGCCTTTCCTCTCTTCTATTCATTTCTCTTTATGACTGTTATCGCTTTCCGCTTACTGGTGACATTAAACTGCAAGCATGAACTTAAAGATAAGTGACAGGAGATAAGCCTTCTGCAAGAGCTCCGTGTACGCGTATCATTTAAGAATTATTTTCATTATTCATTGTTTTGTTCTCTTCTCCTTAAGCAAAGAAAGCTTTAAAACAACACACAGCCCGTTCAAGGGATGCACGCTTCGCTATTTCTGTCGTCCCCGCTGGTAAGCTTGTAAGTTTGGACGTACGGACGTTGACATGCTGCCTAAACGTAACTTCTTTAGCGAATTATCGAAAAGCTGCAGGCAGCGCGAACAGTACCAATTTTTTTCAGTAGCAAACCTCTCTTGCAGTATCATAATTTATCGCGAGGTTTGGCATCCAAAGTTGAAGCGCGCAATGAAAACAGAAAAGAAATAGCCGAGCTCGCAAATACATAAATATAGTAATAATGATCAATACATTAAGAATCACTTATAGTATTTCGATAACCGTTAGAGCTTCTTCATATTACCAGCACTCTTTCTTGGGCTATAGCTGGTTCATCTCGAATGCCATCATAATTTCATCGCTTCTTCTAACTCGGACTCAGTACTGTCGTGTTTTCCTTTCATATTGTAATACTAATAGGTACTTCCAGCTACTAGAGCGGTCGTGTGATTTAGCGCTGTGACGCAGTTGTTGGTTCATTATGCTGTTCCAGTTGGTTGTTGAAACTAGTAACAGCCCATACTCTTCTCTCTCTCGCTCTTTCGCACTCTTTCTGAGCGCAGCACCACCTTGCCCACCACCCACATGTCTCGGGACTATACACGGTCTCGCGCTGTTTTGCCCCTCCCCTTCGCTCGGCGAGCAGAGCCCACAAAGCCGTCTGGACTTGAAGCGGCCGTTAGTTCCTGCGACTTTCCTCCCGCAAGCCCGCCATCCGTTGGACACGCGCCGCTCAAGCCACTTCATTGGCAACGCTACACGTGCGAGATGCGCATATCGCGGCTTTTGCGACCCGTGGCACCCTGGACGGCAAACGATTCGCGCGAAGCCTAGAGGATTGCCCCCACTTGCACAGGGGCCGCCGGCGACCGGCATTCAGATGTAATTAAGCGGATCTTCTCTCCGGCGACCGCTCCGGGCGACCGCAGAAACACACATACAGTCCAGGCGCGCGCGGTTTGGTGGCGGGCGGAAGTGAGGGGGGGGGGAGGGGCTGAGAGGGCAAGCCGAACGTAGGTCTGAAATCCTGAAGGCCATTTACAAGACGGCGGCTACTTGCGAGACCCCTGGATAATGAGGCCCCGAGACATTCGGGTTAGCGGCGCGATAGCTTGGCAGTACACGAAACGGTGCGCAGAGCCCTCTCACGAGGGGAGCTATAGGGAGGAGGGGAGGAAGCGGCCGGTTTATAATCCGCAAGACAACGGCACTCTGCGTTGGTGGCACGGCGTTACATAGGCGCGCTGGGATATATGCGCACACGTGGCTCATCTGCCCGCGGTGGAGACACGTCACGACGAAGGGCACGTGGCAAATAAATGCGCAGTTCTCCCCATTTCTTTTCTTTTTTTTTTTCGTTCTCTATCTTATTCTCTCTTTCTTGCAACCAACGCTCGCCGACTTAACGCAACACATTATGTACGTCTGCCCTCGTGATGTCAAAGCGAAGTGCGGTTTAAAGTCTCCAACGGCGTTGTTGGTTTAAGGCGACGTAAAGAGCCCGTTGTGACCTTCGTATACACGTGGTTAGTCCGTTGCGTAGCATATAAAATACCGAATGCTGTAATGCTAGGGACATGGGGGTGGTAGTTTAGGACTTACTGATAAGGGATGTGAAGAACCCTCTTCCGAGTTTTGATGTATTTTGTTTTGTCGCTGTGTCGCCCAAATTTACTTGCATGAAAAAAAGCGGGCATTACAGGTACAACGTGGCCCGAACTTGCACAGCCCCTAATCGTCACACGATGACACTTCTGATGAATTCCAAGTATGGAGGACGTATTTCAACGCTTTGGGAAATAGAATGACCCAAATGAACATTCTCGTGGGCAGGATTATATGAAACTGCACGAATATAAGATGTTGAATTGCCTGTGCTTAGGAAAGAGGCGCAAATGCAGCCTATCCTTTAGGCTCGTCTTCATATGAACACGCGTAGTCACACAACCATAGAGGCCTCTAACCCAGCGCTTCGTTATTGCAACACACAAAATATATATTTTGTCATACCACGAATATATCCGCTACGAATGTATTGCGAACGAAAATATCTTTTCACGACACAAAAGAGAATAGAGAGAGTTTCAGGAGCGGGTGCCTCTTTTATTACACCAAGAATAGTGAACGAATCAGACGCTGCCTCTGGAAAGTGCGACTGTCCAAATTCGCGGTCGTGATCCACTAATGAGCTCATTTCGTGGTCAGGTTTCAGCCGAATGCCACAGCCACTGGGCCGCCGCTGAGGCTCACGTATATGGGTTCCAATGTACTCGGAAAAATACATGCCTCCCCCCTGTGATTGTGTGAGATTATAGGATATGAAAGTTAAAGACTCTACTAGTTTTTTTTACCAACAATAGGGCAAGTGCATATAACTATAATTATTGCAAATATACTCTGCCAATTCAACTCCACAGTTTCCTTGAATCTAAGGATTGTTACGTTTCGCCTACGACGCGCGGTTTAGCCGGCGCGGCTGCAACAAAGCGGCAGACATTTTGGCCCGTTCGGCGTCGCCGCTACGCCTCCCCGCCAAGCGCGTCCAGGCATGTTCCGATGCCACGTGTCTTCATGTGCGTGTGTGAGTGTATGTGCATATTGGTGCCCACGCTTGTCGAAGCGCGGCAGCCGGGGAGAGGAGCTCCCAACAACTGTGAAGCGAGGGGGTCTGACAGGCGCCGACACGACAGTGTGAGCCACCTTCCCCTCCCCATTGTGCCCGACCGGCGGCGACACGACAGTGTGAGCCACCTTCTCCTCCCCATTGTGCCCGACCGGCGGCGACACGACAGTGTGAGCCACCTTCTCCTCCCCATTGTGCCCGACCGGCGGCGACACGACAGTATGAGCCACCTTCTCCTCCCCATTGTGCCCGACCGGCGGCGACACGACAGTATGCGTCACCTTATCCCATTGTTCCCGAGCGGCACAGTCACGTGCTCGTCTATTGAGGGGTTCCGTCTTGCCCTCAACTGCGAGAGTATAAAAGCAGCTGCCCCCGGACGCCAAAGGAGGGCTCCGATTTCTTCTGTTGAGTAAAGTGCACTCCCGTCTCTCTACTTCGGTCAACCTGACCGCCAACTCTTTGCGATGTTTGAATAAACAAGTTGTTTTGTTGTTACCAGTCGACTCATGCTTTGCCGGGACCTTCGGATGCTTCCAGTTGTACCCCAGGCCGCCAGGCCAACGCTACCCTTGGGGCTTGCGACCCAGGTGCAACAACGGGCGTCAGCGCCGAGTTCCCAACAACTAGCGCCAGCGGTGCGACCACAACAGGATAAACTAGGCACTCGGTTCGACACTGCTTCCCTGGGTTTTCGCTGGAACAAACGGTCATAGCACGAAAAGGACAAAGAATAAAGAGGGGGGGGGGGGGGCAAGAAGAAGAAAGGAACGCATAATTGAATGAATCGCCGCGTTTTGGCCGCGCTGGAGGTCAAGGAACTGACGCTGCGGATGAAAACGGACGCCACGCGCCGGGTGTTTTTCGTCCTGTTTTGAAAAGGAAGAAACCGGGCACAAATTGAAGTTTCGCCCGCAGTCGCTGTATTCGTCTCGCCTCCTCAGGCCGGCGCTGAATCGCCGCAACGCCTGGCGCACACCACCCTCCCACACCTTTCATGCGTCTTGCGTTTGGGTGCTTGCATTTGTATGACGCCCTTCGAGGCGTGACAGATCGCGCGTTGACGTTCGCGCATATCAATCGGATGCCTCCAGGCTTGCCGTACCACGCGAGGCCGCAGGAAGTGGTGCATCAGCGATAACCAGACAGGAGGGAAAAGAAAGAAAGAAAAAAAAGAAAGAAAGAAAGAAAGAAAGCAAGAAAGAAAGAAGGAAGGAAGGAAAGAAAGAAATTGAAGAAAACAAAAGGAAATAACGAACAGCGAAAGAAGAAGAAAGTTGTTCGCGCTTACTTTGGCGGAGTAATAACAACGGTCAGACAGTTGCTACAGAATATTCGCTTCCGTAAAGATGATAAAAGGGAACAAAGAAAAAAACGACTCGAAATAACGAAATGGAAGCCAATTCACCGGGACTGCGGACTAGCAAGCGAATTGTGCAAACAAGAGCGTAGCACAAGGAGGGCACGTTTTTAATAATTGGGCTGGAAAGGCAACACAAAGAAGAGGGACCGTGTAAACCATCTGCCCTTTTCGAAGAAGCCGTTAAGAAACGAATGTGAACGATAAGATAAAAAGAAAAGCGTCTCTCCACGCTCGTGGCGTTGCGGCTTGTACTCACTGCACCTCAGTTTCTCCTCTCCTACAAGCTGCCACTAGTTTTCATTCGGCGAGATCGTCTCTATGCTCCTTGACCAGTCGACCGTAAGAACGTGCCCGCGCAACGAGACAGCTCTAATACGACACCCCTCCTCATACACATGAGCGTCCCCTCCACCCCCCCCCCCCCCCCCGCCTTGCCCACATGCACACACGTACTTTTATTCTTATACCTTCTTCCTCCTCTGTCGTTTTCGCCAGATTGTGCCTCCATGCAAACGCCCGGTAGTCTCGCACCAGACTATCACACAATAAAGAGCGTAGCGCGTTTGTGGCACTAGAAAGAAAAACAAAAGAAACAAGGAACAAAAACAGGAACCGGAATAACGAAACTAATGCTGCAGCATTCACGATGGTGGAAGGAAAACACGCTCGGTTACGACGTACTAAGGTCAGGATGGGTGGGACCGGTGTTTCCCAGCACCGATCCAGAAGGCGCCATAGACCAGCCAGCCATCACAGAAGCTTCGAGAGAGCTATGCGCACTAAGCGACAGTACACCGCGCTGTGCAAGTCGGTGTCTTCACCACCGCTTCCTCAAAGGAACTTGAAGCAAACGCAGTCCTTTTTTTCCAAGGAAGGCGTGTGATGAAAGAAGGAAAAGAATGGTGCGGTCTTCTGGAATCGATGCTTGGAGTGTGCGCATCTTGTCAGGACGCCTGCGAAATATCAGCATCTTTTTCTTTCTTGTCTCGCTCCTTGAGGTCGCAGTGAGTCTAATGTCCTCGTTTGGACTCCAGTCGTTCCTTTCCGCCTGCGGTGTGCGGCATGTTTTGCGTGCCCCTAACGCGCCGCGGTTTTACGGCGCTTGGAAAAGCTCGACGCTCTACCAGTGCTGAGCTTTCTTTTCTAAAAAAAGAAAGAAATATTATTCGCATACGTACACGTATCTGTGCTTATCGTGCACAAGAAATAGCTAGACGGAAAGTCAGGCCAAAACAGCAGTGAACTAAACCGACAATCACACAACCCGTAGAGGGGCAGTCCCCATGCGGCTGTTGCAACGTAGAGGTACGGCAACTTTGCGTGGCCTGTACAAGTGATCGCTTCAAAGAGCAGCAATACAAAGGCAGCTGGTTCGCGGTACGGCAACTTCTATTCCCCTTTCCACTGCCTCGTGCTTATGCCCCAAACATCTGGCATCCCGAACGTAATTAGAACAGGTAAAATAATGACCCAGGGTTGGCTCATCGAGTATAGGTTGTGCGACGCAAACTGGTAGTTTATACGCGTGAACTTTATGCATCGTCGTTTAGCTGACGCCATGCCCACGCATGTCGTACGTCACCTACACTAATTAAAGGACACACGTGTAGCAAATATAAGCCCTGTACAATACAGGACTATTATTGGTTATTAGTTAAGTGCGAAAGGCACGCTTCACATGCCGACAATAATGGTTTTACGGTGCGCACTGTGTATGACCTTGGCAAAACCCAACAACGCCTATGGAAGATTCCTTAGTGGGTAGTGGAAATTTGGGCTTGTTTCATGATCATCGGTTTGTGTGGCGCAGAGGGAACGACCACAAAAAGAAGGACAAGGCGACACACAGAGCGCAAGTTTCTTGCGCTCTGCGTGTCATCTTGTCCTTCTTTTTGTGGCCGTTCCCTCCGCGCCATACAGCCCGATGATCCTTAATGGGCGACTCCAGCAAACAGCGCAACGGTCTTATCTCGACGGTAGCATCGCGGAACGGATGCGTTATATTTCTTGAAACACACACCATGATGTTTGACAATCACCTATGCGCTGACGTGGAGACGCCAACGAAGATGGAGCTCGACATGAGCTGTAGAAAGGTATCCGTCGAAAAAGTTTATAATCATGCTGAAACATATAGCATAGCCTCGCCGGAAGGCACGTAAGCTGCCGAGTAAGCAGCACGTAAGCTGCGGGGACACGAGCGTCGAAGAGGGCCCTCTTTGCGTCGGTTAAGCGAGGCCGAGGAGCATCACCTCGATGCGGACGCAACGTGACAAACTTGGAATCCTTTTACACTGAAGCCACGTGTGCAGTCGCCTCTTTCACCTCGCTTTAGTCCGCGCCTATGCCAGCTCTGACGGACGGCACATGTAAAACAGCACCCTCAATACCTACAGCTGAGGCCGAAAAAGACGCGCGTACGCTACAGAGTGCGCGTCAGTCTAATTCCTGAATAATTATTGCTGTTCTCTGTTCTGCTCAGCATTGAGTGAGAAAGAGAGGCCATCTACAGCTATTGAGTCTCTTTCGCTCATCGTTCATCCGGAGTTAGCGCATATGTCCGCTAAAGCAAACGTTTTATGTTGCCGAGTAAACCGAGTACCGAGCTGCTTGTCAAATCTATGACGTCCTATTGACATCAATATTTTACGCGCAGTTGGCTTCTTTACCGTTATCAACGGAAACAGGGTAAAAAAAAAAAGGAAATATGTTGTACTCACGTCACTAAACGTATGCCTCCATTTCTGGCTTCTTTTCTTGCACAAAACTCCCAAACGAGGTTTTCGCCAACAGAACCGCTCTAGCCCCAGGCTCTCCCATTTTGCTACTTTTTCGAGACTGTCTGTATGGGCTGCTACACAGCAACAAGATAAAGGGGGAGAAAACTGGCCCTGATGTTCCTTCACCCACTTATATGAACTGCATCAATTTACAACGAAGCATTTTGTCCTCTGACGTACGCCTCGAGGCGCCAATTCTCTGGTCTCGAAGAACCACCGTTCGATACTCCTGCGACGACGTCTTCAAAGCTTCCTATTTTCTTCTTGCAGTGGCCTACCGTGATGGTGGAACATGGCTAGACAAAGTTTTGCTGCGAAGTGGATGAAGAAAAATATACGTGTGGCAAAGGTCGCCTAAAAGAAAGATTTACGTGCCGCCCAAAGCAATGAGAACGACGAGAACGTCGACGACGACAAAGAAGCGGTAAGTGGCCCCATGACAACCAGGACACCAACAACGACGATAACGGCGACGACAACTACAATAACGAAAGGGCGACGTCGACGACATAAGGACAATTCATGCGTCACGAGATGGGGAATTGAATGTTGGCTAAGACATGAACAGAGGGTCTCTTTCCTAGCGACTTTTTTTTTATGCTAAGAAAGCAGGATGATGACAAACAACACGTTGGCACTTACCATTGTGTGAACGTTAGTGCTTAACATATAAACTTTACGTGTTAGCTTACGCTGTAAAATTTTTTTACGCACCTTTGGGGCTTATTTTGTTGAGGAGCAATAATCGTCATCTATCTCGAGTACACTTACTTTATTTAACACTCTGCGGTAGCCAGTTTCCTTTCAGAAACGCCATGTCCCACTGATGTTACCGCAACGCCACCACTAAAGCCCCGCTATGCCCCGCTGATGCGTTCATACCATAAGAAGCCAACAAACAATGACACCAAGGACAACATAGGGGAAATTACCTGTACTTACTAATTGAGTTAAAGAAATAATTGTTATCATCATTATCATTCTTTAAATTCAATTAGTAAAAACAAGCGGTTTCCCCTATGTTGTCCATGGTGTCATTGTTTGTTGGATTCTTATGATTATTAAAAGTTGGGCCCCTCGGTTAACCCCCTTCCTTCTTATGCATGCATGCCATTGGTGATTCGAAAGCGCTGCCCCTGAGATCACACCGGTGGTGCGCCGATACTATCTCGGAGGCTACACTAAAAGCACTGGTAGCGAATCATTAAGGAAAGAAAATGCACGCTAAAATAGACGACGCTCATTGTTGGGCGACAGTATATGCCTCAAGGGGTGAAATTCTTTACTCAGATTGTGTGATTATGCTAACATAAACAAATTCCATGTCTGAAATGTTTGTTTTGTAGTTTTGTTTTAAATTCTTGTTTTGCAAAAGAAGCATGATGACAGATTTTATGTTAACACTTAAGATCCTGTTAACGTGTTGCTACTTGATTCGACAGACAAAGAAACAACCGTGTATGTAAAAAATTGATAAAGCCAAAGAGAGAGGGATAGAAAATTATAAATGAAAGGTAGGGAGGTTAACCCGGGACTGAGCACGGTTGACTACCGTGCACTGGGGAAAGGGAAAAGGGGACGGAAAGATTAGAAGAAGAAGAGAAAGTCCACTGGATATATCATTCGGTCACTCAGTCCGGATCACAGACGGTGACTCAATCCCGCAGCTTTCAAATACTGCAGCAGCCACTTTGTAGCTTTTTGTAGCTGCGATATGCGAGGCCATGGTTTAGCGAGGCCGTATGCGAGGCCGTCATTTAGAGCTGTGCAGAGGTCACGTCTTTCATTTTCAAAAGATGGGCAGTAGCACAGTAGATGTTCTATAGTTTCCTCGACACCGTAGGCATTGCACTCCGCGCTGTCAGCCATTACAATAAAAAACGTGTATGCATTGGTAAATGCGACGCCCAAGCATTAGCGGCACAGCATTGTTTCCTCATTTCGCCGAAGCCCTGGTAAGAGCCGCAGTTGCAAATATGGGTCGAGGGAATGTAATCGATCTTGCGTGAATTCAGGTGTGTGCCACTTCTCCAATATCATACGGTGCGCTAGCATGCTTAAGTGTTGGGCTGCGTCAGTGCGCGATAAAGGCGCAGAAACAAGACAAAGCCCTCATTATTTCGAGCACATGCTAGTGGACACTGGGTGCTGGCCTCCTTTATGTGCAGCTTCGTGTTGTCTCCACATCACGCCGTTCGAACGCTCCGTAAGAATGGTTTCGCCAGCGAGATTAAACAGCTGTGCGTCTATTTCACTATTAATCGTGCACAAATTCCGGTGAAAACTAAACCTTCCGTACGGCAGCTGCTTTTTTGGTGGATAAATGGAGCTCGAACGTCAGTGCACACGTGTCGGTCGGTGTCCTCTAGGATTCGACGCAGCCGCAAACGAGCTTGGAACTAAGGGCATAAATCACTTCAGAAAAAAAGAAAAAGAAAAAAAGATCGTTTTCAACGGATCTGTGTGAACTTTCTTTGAAAAAAAAAAAAAAAAAAGAGAGAGAGAGAGAGAGAGAGAGAGAGAGAGAGAGAGATTCAAATATATCTTTTTTCGAACGGTTCTTAACGCGGAACGGCTATACACAGCCACTGAACGTTTCATCACTTCTTTCCTTTTGCTATAGGAGGTCACGGGCTATTTAAACGTTCCAGCTCAAACAAAGGAAAAGACGCCGAAGCAACGGTTTCATGAAGGCGAAAAAAAAAATTGCTTTTCTCTAATGCCCAGCTTTTCACAAGAACACCAGTTACTTCTTAGGTGTAGGATATTCCGGACCAAGCGGAGGGGTTCACACTCCATTTGACGCGGAAAGTCTCGTCGTCGCCATAACAGCGAAGCTGTGAAGTTGGTCTCCGGGGGAAGTGAATTGATGTACGATTCAAACTACGCGCCGCATAACCAGTGCGTTCGATCATCGAGGGACGTCTTAAGAAAAAAAAGAAGGTATAAAGGAGAGAGAGAAAAAAAAAAGACAAACGACGACGATTCTGCAGTGACGGCTTTCGAAATGAATCCTTTGAGGAGAGCAGACACATGTTAGTAAGAAGAGATGAAAAGTAAAATAGAAAGGGACGAACAGAAAGGAATGACCCATTGTGAGTGTGATTCGTGCTGGATATCAACTTATTTTATGGCTCAAGAGGCCATATTTCTCAAAGTGACGCCTTTGCTAAGGCATAACAAAGCATACTTTGGTTGCTTAGTTCGCATGGTTAACGATACGTCTGATCGTTATTGCTTTAATTTATTATAATTATTCTTATCTTATTCAATGCGTGAAAAGAGGCGTTTACGCCTGTCGCGAGCACCTGCTACCTTTCCGCCCTGAGGTGCGAAAAAGAAGATAACGCGATGATTGAAGCCAGGCGTGAACGGGTGTTCTTGTTTCAGCGAACAAAAGCACAAAAGCACGAAAGGTTGCAGGTGCCTTGCGAACAAAACGAAGATAACACGATGCCTAAAGCCATAGCGAAAACGGATGCTCTTGCTTCGGCGAACAATAGCAGGATAGGTAGCAGGTGCATTCTAAATAATATACCGAGCAGATAGTGCTAGCATATTGCCCTGGGTTTTCTTTACTGCCTTTTTCTTTTTCGTGGTGTTCGAAACAAGTTATCAAAGTGCACCAATTATCAAAATGTTCATCCTTATTCTGTTTCTATACGCTCGAACTTTCATGATGCTGCTAGGTGCTCAGCTGTGTAAACCGACGCACTCGATATCTAGAAATGCTCTTGTTACGGTCGAGTAATTGGCCGGTGACTACCAGATGCGTTAGAAACCGAATGACGGATGCATTTGGCAGAAAGCTATCAAAATGCCCTTGGTACGGTCCAGTAATTGGTGAGAGATTGGTGACAGTTGCGTTAGAGACCAAATAACCTGACACACTCGAAATATAAAGAATGCTCATGGTATAATCGAGTGATTGGCAGGTGACTATCGGTTGCATTAGAAACAATAACCCGACACGCTCGACATATCGAAATGCTCTTGATTAGGTCGAATGATTGGCGGGTGACAATCAGCTGCGTTAGAAACCAATTAACACGACGCACTCGAGATAGCGAACTGCTCATGGCACGATGGAATGATTGGCGGGTGACAATCGCTTGCGCTAAAGACCGAATAACATGACACACTCAAGTTGTCAAAACGCCCATTGGTAATTTTCCAAGCAGGAAATTTACCACATAACAGAGAGTTTAGTCTAAACTGCAGCGAAAGGGAAATGTTCACAGAACTGTAGGGACTGAAGAACTGTTTGAGAAAATAAGGGAAACCGTTTTAGTGAAGCAATTATTCAACAACTGCGTCACTATTGTTCGGTAACTGACGTTCAGCTGCTGATTGTGAAGTCGCGAATTCAATGATTGCCTACAGAGGCCCCGTTCCGATACAGGTGGAATGGTGTAAAGAGGTTCGGGTGCATGCTAAAGAGATGGTCAATTATAATCCGAAGCCCTCGGCTTCCCACTGCGAGGTCCGCGAATTAAACATCCGTAATCGATGAGAGCAACTATATTCCGGCGACGGCAACGGCGGCAATTTGCCTGGAGTGTCCCTATAATTGCGATCGCAATAAAATGCGTCGGAGGCGTTCATGCCGCTACAAGCAAGAACCGGACACGCCATAAAGGTGGGAACTCGTAGAACAGGACAAAATGAAGCGCCTGCGGTTTAAAGAGAAATCTGGAGCACTACGCACAAGATGAGAGAAAATAACAACGGTAGAAGGAGAACGTTAATTGTCATTGCTTGGTTGTTGTTAGTTATCCCGGGAACGTACAGGAGAAAGATTCCCAATAACTACCTCCGCGCTGTTTCTTTCTAAAAACGCGCCAATATTTAGTGAATTTTAATTGCTTCTCCGACGACACGAAAAACGTCGTTATGCGGCAAGCATAACAATAATACAAAATAAAGAAAAAGCCGCAAGGAATGTTACGGCCGCGGTCAGCAAGCATATACGCGTTCAGATTTCACTACGAACGGCTCTTGTAATTTTCCCTTTTTTGCTCAAATGACCAGATACTTCGATATACTGCAAACTCGTTCGCTCATACAGTGCAATTGTTTTTTTTTGTCTTAGTGCTGAACAAATGTTCTTTGTTCTCGCATGTGACAGGCGGAATTATATCCTGCTCTGTAAAGTCGTATACGCTCCTCACTTGCTATTTAATTCCGTTCTTACATTATCACTTTGTAGTGTAGCCCGGCCTAGTGTACTTACAAAGAAAACACAGGTGGCTCGAGTCTTTCGAGCCAACTTTTCCTTGCACGCAAACAAAAAGGAAGAAAGAAAAACCTGATTATGTACACCGAGAGCCGCGAGCAAGAGCTCGAAGTTCGCGTTCACGGCATTCTTCTCCTTCCTATAGCCTCGCAAAAATATATACCCTTGCCGTGCGTTAGAAATCAATTATGCCCTCTGTTCTTGTTGATCGTTCTTCCGAAACGTTAAAGTTATGAAGAACATTCAGAGAGTTCAATTTGTCATGTTTTTAACGCGGTGGAACTTTTATTCTGTTTAAGTTTGTCAGTTAGTTCTCTGCACCACTGGAAACAAATTTGGTTTCGCTGCTCCTGTAGTTGACAGAGTCTTGAACTTGACTCTCTTGAAAGGGGCTCCACGCAAGCGCTATTAGTGCCTGGATAATCACACACACTTTCTCTCACACACACACTCACTCACGCCCACACACCAGATAAAAAGAAAGCTGATTACGTCACGATACCTGCGCTCATTGTATCGATATAGACGGGTTCCCAACCTCTCTCATAGGCTCAAGGAAGAAAAACACTACAGAATAGCGGTTAACCAAAGCTGAACTAATTGAAGCTCCATCGAGAAGGCGATGTCTCTGCTTGAGAGGATTGAAGCTCGCCATCACGGACCAGATGAGAAATTCTAAAGTTTTATGTACAATCCCCACAATCTAATTATGAGGCACGCCGTATAGTGCAGGAGTAATTTTGACCAACTGGGGTTCTTTAGCGTGCAGCTAAATTTAAGTTCTCAAACTACACAACGCTCGTGACAAGTTCTACAAGCAGGCTATGATTACATTCTTTAAAAAACTCGCCAAACAAGTTTTTGCCCTTCACCCGCTGTGGTGGCTCGTCGGCTATAGCGATGCGCTGCTAAGCACGAGATCGCTGGACTGAATCCCGGCCGCGGCGGCCGCATTTCGATAGGGGCGAAATTCAAAAAGGCCCGTGTACCTTTTTGTGCACGTTAAAGAAACCCCAGGGGGCCAGCATTAACCCGGAGAGCCCCCCCCCCCCTCGTCTCCGCCCACTACGGCGTGCCTCATAATCAGATCGTGGTTGTGGCACGCAAAACCCCAAAATATAATTCATTTTGTCTAAAATTAAGTTTTGGCACTTCCTGTCTGACGCGAAGCAGCTGAAAATAAACGCCCACTACAGCTGTATGAATAAAGGTGAGGCCTGCCGCGTGCATCGAAAACGGTGTAATCCGCCGAGGCGACACCAGTCGGGTACTGTTGTCCGGGCTCGACATAGAAAATGCGCCAGGAACGCGTTTGAGACACCACCACCCGTGGAAGCCGGCGTGTCCCATCCCCGACAGCTAGCGTCGTTCGGCCTAGTCAAGCGGCCGAGAATTGAACTACGGCTGTCAGGTTCGCTTCTATTGCAGTCCGCCTGACGCGAGAGGCCGTAGCTTTTTTTTTTAACCATGTGGCCGGGAAACAACGTAAACTCCAATCTTCATGATCTAGCTAGGGAATTTATTAACACATTTTATCAATCATTCACTGGAACCTCAATTCTCAGCTCGCGTGTTGAGACATATTCAACATATATGCTTCATACTCAATTCCCGATGTTGCAATTAGTCGCGAAGGAATATTGTCTTTGCTGCTGAATACTGACTCACAGCGTCGCCGTCGCCGTGAGGGTCCTTATAAAGTCAAAGGGCGATAAAATCGCCGCCGCGCGCCGTATGCTGTATGTGACAGTCAAAGCGTGCGAGGGTGAGCCGGCGATCGCGGTTCAATCCTGCGCACGCAACGGAGAAAAGCGGGGAGGATGCGCGCCGTCTTCCGTCGTGCGAAAGGCTCCAAGGGAGGGTATGCGGAGGTGGTGGCGCCTTGTTCTCCGGGCGGCCTGGGCGGCAGCGCTCGTCCGCCCGGGCCGCTTTATCTTGAAAGCCATCTACGACGGGTACAGAGTCCGCCACGCGCTGTGTTTTTGCGGCTTCGTTCACGTTGATGCGAGCGACAGCGCGAAGGTGAATTCGCTCGCTGCTTCTGCCACGCTTTTTCACTGCAGTATTTTGACAGCGAATTTCCGCAGTCATCGAGTGAGATGTGTTCATGTTTACTTGTGCGCGTGTGAGAGCATGCTTGTGAATTTATTTAGTATGCCTATGTTTACAAGTTTATACAGCCGATAAAACTACTATGATTACTTCATATAGATGTCCACTAATTTGTTATCGCTATCGATGCTTCGCCTTTCGGGCGAAACTGCGACCGTTTTTTTTAATACAACGCTTAAACAGTGCTCAATACCTAAATATTAGCCAACGTCCAAGGTAATACCGATGTTTAAAGCAGTTGATAAACTTGATCCCGGCATATGTAGACCTATTTTCCTAATAAGCACTTGTGAGCTCCTGGGGCGTATTATCGCTGCTCGCATATCTAACCACCTAGGAATAAATATTTGTTTTGTTGATTATCAGCGTAATTTTCATGCAAAATTTTGAACACCTCAATTGCTGTCCGTCATACACGACTTTGCCAGTACGATAGACGATCGCCTGCAAATTGATGCAATATTTCTTGACCTATCAAATGAATTGGACCATGTACCGCATGCTACCTTAAGTGAAACGCTTAAAATGCTTCGACTACCGGAAAATCTAGTGCGTTGGATTCAGTCCTACTTAGAAAATTATAAGCCGTTTGTAGAAAATTTATCGTGTGAAATATGAAAACTTGCGTGTTTTCTCTCGTGTGCCACAGAAGTTAGTGTTTGGATCCCTGTTGTTTCTCATTTATGTTAATACTATAGGTAAATATTTGGTTCCAAATGTCAACATGAAATTGTTTGCAGATGATTGTATCATTTATTCTGTTATGAAGAGTTCTTCATGCCAGGACACACTCAACAACACTCTTTGTAGACTCGCGGGCTAGTGCGACAAAGGAGGAATGCAAATAAACTTTTCATAAACAATTTCAATGACAATAACAACAAAACAAAAACAATGTCTTTATACTTATCCCGTTGGAGATGGAAGCCTTAAATCTGTTACCTCTGTTAAATACTTAGGCTGAACAATTACCAACAGCCTCAGATGAGGCACCGATATCGATAAAGTATGTAAGAAAGAATTAAGAAAAGAACTTTGATTCTTACGAAGAAACATCAACTGTTTCTACGTAACAGGTGATCAACATCAAACAGTCAACTTCAACTGCAAGCTGCAAGCTTATCGCTCCCTCGTGCGCGCAGTCTTAGAGTATGCTTCCATAGTATGGGAACCATACTTAAATGAGGAAATTGCCAAAGTGCAGCGTATTCAGCCCCTGGCTGCACGGTTTATCTTCCGAGGCTACAGAACGTCATCTGCTTCTGATATGTTAGGCAAACTGGGACTCGATCCGCTTCAGATGAGTCGTGAAATCGCCAGGCCCAAACTTTCTCAGTCGATGTTCCACAAACAAACATGTTTGTCTAATTCTCATGCCCCACACAGGTAATCGCATATTTTTCATTTCACAGTAATAGAATCATACTTTGCCCGCCACAAAAACTCTTTCAGGCATAATTATTTCCTCTTAAGAGGGAAGAGTGGAATCAATTGTATACTTGAAAGTTCGCTGAGTTTGACTGTGTGTTACATGGCAAAAAAAAAAAAAAACAGGGTGAACAACACAACACTGAGATAGAAAGAGAGACAGCGCTCGTCCTGCCTGTTCCTCTTCTCAGTGTTATGTCATTCACGCTGTTCCTTTCTTTTCTTTTTTTTTCCAAGTACAACGTCATCACCCGTTTCAACTTCACTCAACGACGAATGCGAGATTTGCCGCATTGGAGATTGGTCATGCTCTCGTTGGCTACGTGTGGACTTGACATTGAATGACGTGTTTGCTTGGGCGCTTAAATGACGGACGCTATAGCGGAGCGCTCCGGATGAATTTTGACCGCATGCGGTTTTCGTCTCAGTGCAGCCCTGCAAATTCTGTGCAAGCACGCGCTCTCCGTCCAACGCTGCTGCTTTCTTTGCCTCCTCGCTGTTCTGCCCCAAAAACTATACACACAGCAGATTGTGGTACATATGCGGGTTGTCATACGACGTATAAAGTTAGTTAACTGGATGAATATAGTTGACCTTGCATCCTCCTTTTAGTCACATCTAAAAAAAAAAAGAGAGAATTCTGGGGTCTTACGTGCCAAAATCACGATCCGATCATCAGGCACGCCGTAGTGGGGATACTTCGAATTAGCTTTGAACACTGTGGTTTCCGCTAACGTGCACCTAAATCTAAGTACACGAGCGTTCTTGCGCGTCGCCCCCATCGAAATGCGGCCGCCGTACCGGGATCGAACATGCGACCTCGAGAGCACTAGCTCAACGCCATGGCCACTGGGCACCGCGGCGGGCGTTCTCATTCGTATATACAGTATTAAGAACACTTCTGTACGAGAGTCATATGCGCAAATGCGAATATAGGAGACGCCACGAAACTGCCATTGTAAGTATGCTCCTCAACCATCGGCCCGGAGCGAACGTTTCGACAAGTCGACAATTACTCATAAGGGCCCTTACGAAGTACGACTGTACTTTGTCAGTGCCCTTATGAATGAAAACGTTCGAAACGTTCGCTCAGGAATGACGTGTCCTCTGCTCGGCTACTTTTGGTTACTTCAAGTCTTCGTCTTCCCGCGACCTTTCTATCTTCCCAGGAAAAGTAAAGCAACTTGTTCTATAGAAGAGTGAATTTAGTAATTGTGCGTAAGTCAACCTTGTGCAAACGAGATTAAAGACCACCTCTAACCTCCCCCCCCCACCTCCCTTGCTCCCTCTCATCTGCCTCCTTAACCTTCTTGATAGGCGGCGAACTGTAACTATACCGCAAGACAGCGAACTTCCTGCAAGGCAGTCGCCACTTTGGACGTGCGATTACTGATTCAGCGATAATCACATTTTGATCAATCTCGTCGTGACTGGCGCCTCTGCCACGGCATCTATAGGCAGATTTTTACGAGTCGAAGTCTCGTAAATGTTGTGCACGTTACGGGGTTAGCGCAAAAACAAACGAGAAAAACACAATAGAAACGATCGCCCATGTACACCGAATGGGCCGGAGTGCTTTTCGGGGGAGCATTATTAACGTCAATAGCAGAACGGCCTTCAGCCGCATCTGGCGCCCCCTCGTGGTAGCGTACGTATACCTCCTGCCGGGGGTGTTTCCTGGGCGGCATTTACTGGCAGCTAACGCGAAGCCCCTGTTGCTGTCGCGTCGAAGCGGCTCGAACGCGATATTATTGCCGGTTTGCGGGAGCAGGTATATACACGTACACTCGGCGGGTACGTAGCACGTAGAACAGAAAGCGATCTAGGACCTACGAGCGCTGATACCGAATTCAGGGCAAACTGCCGGTTCCTCTAAATAAGCAACGCGCCGCGGACCTTTTATAGCCGGCGCGCTGTGTGGGAGGGCGGATGTGCCCGAGGGTGACGTTCCTTTACGCGACAGGCGATAAACAAGAGCGACGAGATTCCGACGGCGATATGGAATAATAAATCTCGTGCCGCTAATAACGACGACTTGCACCGCGTACAGGAAAGCGCTTAGACCCCTCACATACGGGATCGTAACAACCGTGTTTAAGCTTTCATGTTCTTGGCCGAGAAAGATGCCACGCACGGACTGTACGTACTTAGGAAACAGCTCATTTAAAGAATCAGTTTGCATAGAAGCGTCACAAAGTGCAGACAACATGAAAAGGGATGCGAGGGCTAACGATGATTTGTTACGTACTAGGCGCGCTGCCAATTAGGCTTCTAGCGCCCGCTCCTTCGCTAGAGCAGAGCAGATCAAAATTCTCCTTAGCATTCCATGACGACAGCGCAGGGAGGTCGTAATTACGTGCTTCATCGCAGATATTGTAGTTTTATTTTATTTTTATTTTGACATGCATCCTGCCTATATGCGACAGACATTCAGCGCTCAATGATAGCGGCTTGTTTTTAAAAACTGATATTGTATATATCACGTGCCGACTCGGTACTATGTATGTGATAGCAATGGCACCTGGGTGCATCATTTTGTGTGTTAACGCCGTGCAACAGTAAACATTCACTTGTGGTACGTGGAAAGCATAATGTGCTGAGGTGATCGTTAGTCGTAGTTATTCGTGGTAGTCTTGTAGTAGCAGTTCTTCATGTGCAGTCTTCACGCTCGAGCAACAAACTAAGAGACTCTAGAATCGTTCGCTTGGACAAAACTGACATTTACCTTCATAGCTTCCTTGACGTTCTTGGCGGCATATAAACATTGTTTCACTCCTATTTTCTTCGTTAAGAAGAGAAGGCGCTCGGTAAGAGCCAAAACCAAGAAATATAGCAAATGGTTCATCCTAACACATCTTGAGCTTGAGGAGCAACTCCGTCGCTAACAGTGCCTTGGCGTACCGTGTGTTTCTATCGGCAAGAAACGGGCTGCCAGAGAGATACTGACATTTGACAAACTTGCGCATTAACAATAGAAAAATTCGTTTAATGGTTAATACGTTCCACAGCTCTCCCTCTCTCCCTCTATCCCACTGGCTGTTATTCGACGGTATCACGGTAGCAGGTCAGGAACGTTGCCTTCGCAATGTTGTCCTCCCATATGTATTGACATGCTATAATGTCGGGCATATGCCTTCCTTCGCAACGCAGATATTGTCCTTTGAAAATACCCGGCTATGGGCTAAGGAATTTGCTATTGTAAATAACTGCAAGGAATTCTCCGTCATCATTACTTGACGATTTATCTTACAAATCGCGAAACTTCTTATTCACTCGTTTTCATAAACAGCGCGAAAACTAGGGAATCCCTTGCCTAAATTAACGTTTCGAAAAGGTCGCTTGACTTCATCAGGGCAAGTCTTTGTCAGGGTGGCTACCCTCATCGAAATCTTAGTTTCAGCCTGTAGGCTCACTGGATCCCCCCCCCCCCTCGGCACGTTCGGGAATCACGCTCGGGACGTGGTTGCAGGGAGGAACTTTCTCTTCATTGAGAACTAGGAATACGGAATTTATTCAGAACATTTACATAACGACAGGAGATACATTTCAACAGTCTAGCATGTCTCCCAAATGGAGCACGCAAGACGAAGCCCACCACACACAGCGCACGAGCACGACAAGCAGCCGAAAAACTACAGCTTAAAAACCCTCTGTCCTCCCTAGATCCCTACGTGAGGGAAAACTGCTGACCAACCTTCGTTCAATCAGATCGTCCAAAGCCGTCGTTGGATGCGTAGTCGACCCGCCTTTGAGGATCGACTAAGAGAGTTCACACACTCTCTTCAGCATTTTGGTCCCACTGAACACACTGAGGTGAGCGGGTCCTCGTACACATGGGTTGTCACGCTTGACCCCAGCGGGCGCCTCTTGATTCTAGAGCTGACTTCTCAGGTAGCCGCCGCGACTGTCAGCAGACTGACGTATTCTGGGGTCCGCGAAAACGCACCGCGAAACCCCCTTTTCCAGGAGTCCTCTTGCTCCAAGTAGACCGTGAAGGCGACAACGAATCAAGTTACAATACTCGGTCCGCCGAGCGTGGCTAGCCTCGCTGGCGTCGCCGAATCTCCGAAGGAGGCGCATGGTTGATTATCTTTGCTGTGGTGCAAGGAGGTGCATCGTCAGTTAACTTTGCTGGCGTCGCCAGTTCTCCGAAGACGCGCATTGTTGGCTTTCCAAAGCCACTCGTCGCAGCGGGCCGACAAGGGTTCGAAGACCGCTATCCCCGCAGGACGATCGAAACAGCTGCGGCGGGCTGGGGAAAGGTTTGCAGGTAAGCAATCCTGCAGGCCGATCGTAACACTGGTCCGTGTTAACATGCATCACAGGCCCCGAAGGCGACGCATGCGTTATTGCAATTCGTGAAGTCGACAGACCTCAGTGTTTTTTCTCTCTCTCTTTCATTATCTGCATCACCGAACCACCTTTCCAATGCATAGGGTAGCAAACCGGACGGCCGTCCGGTTTCTATGGTGGCATGGTGCGTCCCTCTGTCTTTTCTTTTTAATTTCTCCCCCACTCTCTCTACTCAATGTTTCACTTTATATTTTATGGCGACAGTAAGCGGATACGGCCGCTAAAACGCGTGCTATACAGGATAACTCCGATCGTTGCATGACCGGGGAATATAAATAAAGAACTTAAAATGTCGCAGCAACAGTTTGCCACACACAACCCAATTTTACAACTATAATCAAGAGGCGAACAGCAGCAGCCTGAAAACTCAGCTGCCAAACTTAGTGATGCGGGCGGTCTAGTTGATTGAAATTCATCATGACTGCTAACAAGCGAAACAAGAGGCAGACAGGTTTTGTGATGTCATTGTGTTCACACACCTTTTGACATAACATGTATAAAGGAACTGTATTGACATTTACAGAAACTCACGATTTCCTAAAGGAAGTGCGGCCTTCAGCGTGTGACAAACATGACTATCAGTTAAGTTACGTGTTGAACCACAAATGAGAACAATATGACAACTATAAGTTCCCAGCTATGGCTAGCTCAAAAGTTAAATCGTAGCTTCACGGACTCAAATAAATTACGTAGCAGTCACTTTCTTTAACACGATCCAGTTATAAGCTTATATGTCAATAACACGCATTGCTTTCAAGAATTCCGAATACACTATACCGAGAAATATTGCATACAATCCGATGTTATAAGACTCACTAATATTTTATTTCGTTATTTAAGAATATTTTACGAAACTGTCTTATGAGACATGGCAACATCTCTAAAGGCACTTGTCTTGGTACACATGAATCCTGAATCCAAATTTTCACACAAAAAGTGGGGATGGCACTTTCTGCACTCCGTTTAACAATAGCCTGACAATGGAACAGCAGCGACAGTGCAGCTTTAGAACTTGGAACTGCGTTCCAGATTAAATGAATGACCCCCTGATGAAGAGTGAATAACTGTTGCAGCAGAAAAAATCATATTCTTAGTTGTCCAAGAAGAACTGAACAAGAGCATCATCTTAAGAGCCGTAAAAAACTAGACTTACGCTGTCTTCCCCCCCGACACTCACAAAGACGTCGAATGAGTTCATGACTGTAATGAAAACAGTCCCGTATTATTAGAAAGAAATAATAATAAAGAGAAGTAAAAAAGAACTGTGGCTGTTATCCTTACTGCTCGCTCATTTCGGCCAGACAGACAAATGTTACAATTGGGAAGTGTGTCTTTCGTAATACATTCGCCCACCGTCACGTCTGAAGCAGCCATTCGTAGTGATTGCCCAGAGATGAACGAATTTCCCTTGTTACATGTCTCGGGTAATGGTGCTACTTCGGCACGCTTACAACCTCGAACACGGCAGGCACGCAACTCATTCGCTCTATCTCCGCGCCGAACACCATTGGACCAGTAATAACGGCCGATAATCGGCCACATTGAGGAGCAAAATGCCGAAGAACTGGGCCCGATATTGTTGATGAAGTGCGCACGTGAAAGTCTGTTGGCGGGGATAGTTAATAAGAGAGCAAGAAGTAATCGAGATGGTAACCTGACCCTACAGGAACAGAGTCATTGTCCCATCTAGAAACGAAGTAGTAACTAGTGCCAATAATTTCACGCGCCAATGACTGCGTGGAAGATTCCACAAAAATTCAACGTGTTGTCTGCTTCTAAAATTTGTGAAATTGGAGTCGTTAGACTATACTACAATATAAGGTGCATGCAACGATGCTCTCTTAAATGAACGTTTTTTTTTTAAATTTCTGCATTATCTTGCACCAAACCGGTGCTGGCCAAACGCCTTGGTTCTTCCACGGCCCCTCTGTATCCCCCAGTCGGGGAGACTATGGGGCCCACGGCACGGCCTCCCCCTTCAGTAATTAGTACTACCCCTCTACCCCTTCCCGCTTATACCAACTTGTTCCGTACGCCTACAGCAAAGATGAATACCACCCCTTTACCCCTCCATCTTCCCTTCACGTTATCATGGATCCCCCCCCCCCTGCCCTTTCACAACCCGATTCTGCGATAACGTATATCTCATATGCTTAGAAGAAAACAAATGGGAGATATAGACATTCTCATTTCCGATTCAGGTGCAGCACAAGTGCGTAGATTACTTCACCATCACAACGACAATGTACCGATAGGACGTTGTCCATTTTGCGGATGCTACTTGGCACACACACATTACTAACAACTCCTTAACAGGCTCACAAACGCGATTCCATCGCCTTGCCGGTTTGGCAGTAAGCTGCTGTGGCCCTCGCTGAGCCGGTGCTTCTTCGCGCCGGCGAGCAAGGAAACTCCATTAGAGAGCCCAGCGTACGTGTGCAAGCGGTGATCGGATGATTAGGGGTCCGGGCAGACCTCTTCCCTTTCGTGGTAGGCCCAAAGGCAGATGTGACAGGGCGGCAATCGCGGAGAATGTGCTCGGTGTTATTCGCGGCCCACGTGGTGAGCTGACTCTGGCAGCGCTAAGCAAGAAGAGAACGGATTACGCCTACACCAGCCCTCCAGATGTAACGCTTTGTAATGCTGTGTACTGTCCGATATTTTTTTTTCCGCGCCTCCGCGTTCTATTTTACGATGCGAAACACTTTACAGTGTTGTCCATCACGCGGTTCGTGGTGGTTACACAAGGCAACAGTTCCTAGACGCAAAAAAAAGAAAAAGCGAAGAACGGGCACATGATAGGCTGAACTTTGAATTGATTGAACGACTGCTAAAGCACGCGCAGGCACATGTACAGGATGAGAGAGGACGTAGGATAAATGAAAGGCTAGGAGGTTAACCACGACTGAGCTTAGTTGGCTATTTGTACCGGGAGAAAGAAAAAGGGGAGGAAAAGTTTGAGAGAAGGAAAGCAAGAGCTTATGTGAACTGGAGTCGTCGATGGTATAACGTACGTGTAAACACACACACACACGCACGCACGCACGCACGCACGCACGCACGCACGCACGCACATACATACATACATACATACATACATACATACATACATACATACATACATACATACATACATACATACATACATACATACATACATACATACATACATACATACATACATACATACATACATACATACATACATACATACATACATACATACATACATACATACATACATACATACATACATACATACATACATACATACATACATACATACATACATACATACATACATACATACATACATACATACATACATACATACATACATACATACATACATACATACATAGCGCGCCAGCGCAGCCCAGGTACTGGTGCAAAGCAGCTCGATGCAACCTGGAGGTTGCACCAGCCGCGATAAGGTGCACACAGTCGGAAAGCTGGGCAACATAACCAGTGCACGGCCGTTGTTAATATTCAGTTTCCCTTAAACCCGTTCTTTCTTGCTTCTCATCCGCTATACCCTCTCTGCAACACATGTATACCGCCGGTTCTGTTGCCTGTCAAGTAAGCAGCACAAACAATCGCGAGCTTGGGAAGCTGCAGAAAAGAACCCTCGTGGCAAGCATCGCTACCGCCGCGAAAGAAGTAGAACTTCAATTATTCATGGTACCGGGAAAAAAAGAAAAATAAAGAAAAAAACCCGATCCCGAGTGTGCAGTCGTGCGCGAAGAGCAGGCACATAACGCGGTTTTGTTTTGCTCTGGACGATTACGCTCCGTCCGTGTGCTGCGACACGACGGTGTTGCCTACAAAAGCGGGCAGAGCCCGGTGTGCGCGCTTGCGGGGCTGCTGGTTGGTCGGCAGCGAAAAAAATCTCAAACTAACTGTCTTATTTCGTTCTCTTCTCAACCTTCACGACGCGTTGCATATGTTATATGTATTGATTTGCTTTGCGCAGCCTCCAGAAAATCCTAACGTGCGCGGTGCTGATGAGCGCGGTGTGGGATCAAATAATTTCTTTCTTTCTTTATTTTTTTTTCCATCTCCGTCATCCAGATCACGTCGGTATGGAAAACGCCTCCGGTATATGTACAGGCACGGTTGACAGGTGTAAAAATAATAAAGCGAAAGAAGTCTTCCTTTTTCTTGCCTTTTCTTTTTTTTTGCGTGTTTGTATGTCTGGATCACTCGTCTAGCCCCAAGCAGACAGTAGTTCTCGTGGCCGTACGTGAAATGGAGTTCTCTTTACTCTCGCCTTTCTTTTTCTTTGTTTGCTGCACGTTATTCTTCTTCGGTTTTGTTTTGAAGCAATCAAGAAGAAGGAGTCCCCCATCCACGTTACAACTCCAGCAGTTGAACGGGTATACAAGGCGGTTGCTCCTGCATATGTAAGCTCGTCGGTTGTACGGGCGGCGAATGGTTCTTGTCGACTTCTTCCTGCTCAACGAGCACAACTCGACATCGCTAAGGTTTGCGTGCCTCAACTGTGTGCGCTGGGCTTCACGACGAAGACGAGGCGTTGGGCACGTCTCCCGCTGCACCGAGTTCATTACGCCAGAAGTGCAACTCTGAGGCCAGCCTTTAAGTAAGAAGACCTCTCTAGGGCCGCCTTGCCTTTCCTTAGGTCTCTCGCGCGCAGCGCCGCATCTCGCCACTAGACACCCATCCCAGAAATAAGAGGCAAAGTTATAATGCAGCGTATTGCAGCGCGGAGTATTCCTTCTCACGATGGCCGCGCACGCTTGCATATCTTGTATGTGCACCGACGTGTAGGAAGTGAACGATCAAAGCAAGTAAGTATAACAGTGTATAGTTGTTTCGCCTCTACAGAGTTATTAACGCGGCACAAAACATAATCTTCCGTTTCTCATTCTTTTTTTTCGTTTAATTCATCGCTTAGGTAAACGTTACTATTGTTATCTGAGTGAACAAAGTCGCACGCTGTTGTTTCGATTACTTCATTCTGTAGCTCCCTCTCTGCTTTCGGACGGTGAGCGTTTTTAATAGATAACCCTAGTCAAGGACGTCACGTTCAACTGGCTTTATGGGACCGGTGCAAAAAAGGAAAAGAAAAGAAAAAAAAATGCTTCAAGAGCACCATGTGCAGCGCAGCATTTCTCTTTCAAAGTATGAACTCGTCGTTTTCTTCTTCGGCATGAGCGCGTCAGTTGGGCGAGGTGATACCCGTCTCGTTTCAGCCGGCGAAAGCTTAGTAAACGGCGTCGGTGTCTCGCCACTTCTTGCGCGATTACCTCATCTCTATCCCTGCTTCGCTTTAACCGCATGCTATACGCTCTTAGGCAAACGTTCCACCAACGAACAGTCCACACACACGCCAACCAACAGGTTCATGCAACTCGCGTTGCTAACCTACAAAAAAAAAAAGAAGGAAAAGAAAGAGAAAGCGTTGAAGGGGTGAGGACGCAGCGTTGAAGCCTTTGCAGAGAGCGTATGGAACTGCTGGCAGCCGTTTTCGGCGGAACCGAGACGGAATTCAAATGGCGCCACTTTCCGCGAAAGAGCGTGTTTCTTTCGCAGGATCACCTCCCGCACTTCGGCTATCGGTGCGCTCTTCGTCTCGATTGAAAGAGAGACGCCCGACCGTATATCGCAAGACTCGATCTGTCCTATAGACCGCCACTTTGGCGTCGCGCTGGAAGGGAAGTTATGGCCCTTCTAAAAGGCGCGCGCGCTATGGCGAAGAAAGAAAAACGAAAGAAAGTGTGGGAGTTCGTATCCCGCGCACAAGACTAGCATCTCGTCTCGACCGCAGTGATAAACCGCCAGACAGACGGCGGTGTACACGGCATCACGTAGGCCTGCCGGAGCGTTAAAAAAAATGACGAAAAATAAGTACATCGTACAGTGCCCACTTTCCCGTCCTGCCTGCGTTCGCGTTTATGCGTTTTGCGTCTCGCTGCAGTGGCGGAGTTCGGCGTAGCGGATTTAATAGGCGCGGCTTTAGGAGAGCACGTACGACGCAAACCGTGAACGTCGCTCGCAGTGGCATTGGAAGCCCACAAGTGCGCCGCTCGCGCGGCATTTCGTGAAGTAAGGTTTCGAAGAGGAGCACGAGGAGAGCGACGTATACAGACGCGGTTCGTTGGTCCTTTTATGCGACCACTTTCGAAGTAAACACGTAGAGAGCACGCAGGCGCGCAATACGTACACAGTGGACGCACAGGTCAGTTACCGGATTTTTTCGGCGATCGGAGCGAACCAGATCTCCTAATTCTTAGAGAGTTGTTTAAGTAAACTCAGTTGGAGCAACGAACGTGACTTCTTTTACTTTGAATTTTATATTCCTTTTTTTTAATATAGTTTCCTTTTAATAGACTCTCCCGAAAACGCATATAGGGTTAAGCCACGGCGAATGCCCAAAGAGTGTGTCTCAGGAGGCCTATAGTGACGCGGCTAAAAGTTGTACATGGGGCTGTACTGTTCTTAAAGCTCAATATTGGCTACAACAGCGCCTCTGTGATCCCTCACAAGGACGCCCATTGTGGTCGCAGCCGATTGATGTTTTTTTTTCTGAAACTGACAGCCTTTACCGGCGCGCTTCAGCTATGGCAACTTTCGTTAGGCCGCCATCCCATACACCCCATTCTCTTTCGTGATCGTATTCTATTATCGATCGACGATTTACAATGGCTAACATACTCCTTGTCTTTTTACGGGGACATCTGCACGCGCAGTTGGTGCATATCACTAGCGTAACGTGCGTGTGTTGCCTGTGGATGCGCGCTGTTCGATGTATCATTTTATAGAACATCAAGGTATCTATGGAGATAGGTTGATATATTCAAATAATGTTGCTAGGTGAATAGGAAAGTCGAGTATCCATGTATACAGTGGATTTCCTATATTTGACCGTGAGTAGTCAGACGAAGCAAAACGCCTGTATATACCAGTAAATCTTCCGCTACCACCGGAGATAAATATGTATACAATTGCACCGTACACAAAGTTACTTCACCGATGTAGTAGGTGCACCACAGCTACAGTTTCCACCACCTCGATGTCATGTAGTCAATTATTGAACATCACAATCATCGTCATGATCTTCACCGTCATCGTCGTCCTAGTACAGGGTAGCAAACCGGACGTTTTAAGTCTGGTTAACCTCCCTGCCTTCCCCTCATTTGCATCTCTCTCTCTCTCTCTCCGTCGTCCTAGCCATCTTTGCTGTCGTCGTCTATCCCGTGAATCACAGCTCGACGGACTCTCCCGGTAATCTCTAGTTACCCCTATATTGCGACACCAGACTGAGCTGCCGGATGTAAAAAAAAATATTCTTTTTTGCATTCTAGAATGAACGTACACTTAACATAAGATCATTGAGCCTTTCCAGAACAAAGAGAGAAAAACGTACGATAACAGCGAAGTTCACGATGTTGCCACAATATCAAGGAAATCGCAGTATATGGGCTTCTGATGATAAACAGCAACATTCGCTTCCGTTTTCACTGCTTATAAGCAATTCAGTATACGCATGCTGAAGCGGGGCTTATTGGAAGTGATACACTGTAAGCAGCGCACCTGTGTTATTCCTCTTTATGACATTACGCGCTGCTCAGAAATGAACCAGTCCTTTGACGTTCAAGAAAATGCAGATCGCATATTGGGCGAGTATAGTCTTGAATAAAAACTGAATTAGCCTTTCTTTTTAGCATCCCTCTAACGGAAATTAAAGCACGATTCGTGTCCCGTGTTAATTACATTCATGCCTGCCGCTTTTAGATGCTGCGAATTCCCCCACAGCTGAGGTTAGATATTGCCAGTCAGGCACGGATTGAAGCATTTAACTTAGACCGCAGCACCCCATGTGCACGGGCCGTTCGGGTTTGGAATCAATTTTCCGAGAACTTCGCCCAGACGAGTACGCGGGCTATAGCTCGCGAAATTTGGATTCCCGCTTCATAGCGAAATAAAAAAAAAGCTTTTATGTGTCTTTTTTTTTTTGCGATACATCGACATCTCCAACGAACGTGGTAATGAGCCCGCGCGTTACCCCCTGTTTTAAACGCAGCCACGTCCCTTTTCTTTTATCTTTCTTTTCTTGTTTTTTTGCACTTCTGTCATTGTAGTATGAGCTCGGCTGCACAGATGAGTACCGACATCGAGATGAATTCTACGGAGAGGAGCATTACGGGAAATGAATGACCCAGACGAGCCGTGGTGATGAGATGCACATCCTAGCTATATCCGCCGCTCGTCAGCGCGAAGTTGTGGTGGCTAACTTTGCAGAAATGAATGCCGCGCGGACTATTTCTGCAAACTATTTGGTTCTTTCGTGCTCATAAAAAGGGTCGAAAGTGTCGGATGTTTTTTCGAATAAAAATCGACACGGCGGCAGACAGCCGGGGCTTGTAACGGGAGCTACGCGACTGGTGCGATTGAAGATAAGAAAGAAAATAAAAATGCTCGCGCCGATTCGGTGAACGCGTTGGAAGTTATGTGGAGCAAAGCTTAAGTAAAGCGCTCAATTAAATGCCTCACAGTAACGGCGATGCATAAAATTTGGTGATGACAGCTGTGTGTACACGTAAAAAGCACGACACGCTTCAAGCAACATTTAGGCGTTTCGGCACCTCTTGTGCCACGGTGGGACGTACCCGTTCTGGAGGACTGGCCGAGAACTGGCGCGACCCTGCAGTGGCACTCACCGAATGTGCGAAATCAAAGAAAGTAAAGTAAATCAAAGAACTCCTTAAATATAACATCGGTGTGCTTTAGGTGCATGTGCGAGCCGACAGTATATCTTCACGTTTTTACGCAGGAATCGTACTTGGTGGGAGACGACCATTCTGGAGGATTGGCGAAGAACCCACAATGGCACATACTGAGTGGCTAAATCAAAAGAAAATAAAGAAAATCAGAGGATCCATCGAATGCAACTCACCCTTCAATTAACACACAGGCGTGCTTTAGAGCTGCTTGTAAGCCGACACTGTGTGTTCAGGTTCTTACGTAGGAAGTTAATTTTTTTTTTGTTTATGTTACACAGAACAGAGCTTAAGATAGATAGTCGGCGCACAATGCTTACATGAGCCACTTCATCGGCAACGCCATGTGACCTTTGTGTATACGTCGACAAATATATTAGGTGGGACAGCAGTTACGGTATAAGGAAAGTCCGGAAGGGTCCGCAAAGAAAGCTCCGCTTTAAAAATTGCTATAACTCGAGGCACCTTCTCTTCCATAACGCGTGCACTTCTTTGAAGTTTAACATTTGCGGGCATATACTTTATTGTAGCCGAGCGAGGCACCTAACGCTAAGCAGCACAACCCGTGCTGCGCGTAGCCTAACAAACCGCAGGTCTCGTCTCCGGCACCGTGAGTGCAGGTATGAAGGCAAGTTACCCCATCATCAAAATCAAAGCTATTATGGTCGCGCAGTGGGGGAACGTAATCGAACAGAAAGCTTTCGGTCTGTTTTACGAGAGCGCAAAAGTGGACAACATCGAAACAACGAGCACCACTGTTTTTTTTTGTTGTTGTTGTTGTTGTTCTTGCTTTGGTTGTCTTTACTGTTGTCTTTACTTCAATTTCTGCTCTAGCTGACAATGCGCGTTACTGCCTATGTCTCTACCACGGCCAATTACATCCCTGCAACGCCTTTATTCTGCTTGTTTGGCAGGAAGAGTGGTATACTACCAGAGTAGCGCTCCCACAGATTGCTTTCACAGAGATGCTGCAGGCCTAAGTCAGACATGGGGAGTTTCATATTCGCGCAACGCTTTCGTTCGCCACCGTCTTTATCACGCAGGTAGTGTTAATCATGACAGTGAGCAAGGCCAAAATTATCTGTTGCAAACGGCACTAGATAACACGAAGAACAATGTCTCCTTGATTGTCCTTCGTGTTCTCTGGCCGGCGCACGCAAGCCACGAAAAAAGAAAAAAAGAAAGCCATCCAACCCAACAATGCGAGTTCCCCAAAATTATACTTTTTAACGCGTGAAACTCGAAGAGACCCATCGCAGTTGCTGGGCTGTCACCATGTTCTGTTGCTGAACACGAGGTGGCAGGTTCGATTCCCACTCGCAGCAGCCGCATTCTGACAGAAGCGAAGCATCTTTTTAAAAAAGAAACAGTCCATGTATTTAGACATAGGTGCACGTTAGCTAAATAACTTCCAGTGGTCGAAATTAATTCAGATCCCCCCATTACGCCATCTCTCGATCATAGCGCTAAAGTTGCTTCGAGACGTCTCCCCCTTTATTTATTTTTTTTAGCTTTAAACGTGGAACATCAGAACAACTAACCCTGTAATTGCTACCTCCACAAACACTTCTGAAATGTCTGTAAGGCTACTGTGTGCGTATGTGTTGGGACGTAGTCCCGCAACGCCGCCCCCACTTGCTGACCAATAACACACTTCGCAATACAAAGCTCAAGTCTTCATTATGACAGTTTTCTCTCAAACAGTTCTTTGAAGAACGTCAACAGGGGGGGGATGGGGGGGGGGAGGGGCACACGATTCTCGTGTGAACGTTGTGCACGAATCGAAGTGCGATCGGTGTATAGCCTAAATCAAATTTGCTTGCTTGTGAAGAGTGAAATCGCGCTCTAGACTGCAATCTTCGATCACGCCTAGTGATCCATTCTAAGCAGCAGTGAACATTGACGACTAGGGACGAGGTCGACTGTTAATGCTCGTCCTACGTGTTCTCCTTTATACGGAGAGACACAGATAAGTCATAATGGAAAGAGAGGGAGGTTAATCAGGCTGAGCCCGGTAGGATACCCTGCACTGGAGAAGGGGGAAAGGGGATTGCAAAAGGAGAAGGAAGAAAGAAGTTCGCAGTTTGCACTGTTACGGACACAAGCGTGCACCACTGAATCAGTCACAGGCGGTCATACAGGCTGGTGCATTTCAAGAAACGCACCAGTGCCTTTGTGGCCTTGCATATAGCAGACGCACGAGGACACGGGTCCAAGATCTTCTCCTCTGTGAAAAGACGGTCGTCTAAGTGCTCCAAAGCTGTACAAAGGGCACTCCTCTCGTCTTCGTACGTAGGGCAGTCACACAGGCGATGTTTGGTCGTTTCTTCGACACCACATCTGCTGCAATTGGGACTGTCCGCCATTCCAATTAGGAATGAGTAGGCGTTTGTGAAAGAAACTCCGACTCGCAAGCGACGCTGCAGCGTTCAAGTGTAACTGAGGTATACGTCACCGTTGTCCGTTTGTGGGCTGCTTACAAGAGATCGCTTCCAACTTGCCCGCTTCGCCATCCATCTACACGTATATATAACGACGTACCGTGCGGTGGCATCACACGTGAAGTGACCTCCCCACTACGATGCCAACAAACTACCTTTTGGGAACTGGGCCACAACATTCTTTTTCCGATACGCATCAAAATTGCGAGTCCTTGATCCTTCTTTAACGTTGGAGCGGCTCCAAGGCCTCCGTCGCACTCTCCCCATTGTGTCGCTTGTGTCTGGTTATGACACTCAGAAGTGGCCATTCGTTCCTTATTGGGATGGGCGGTACACTTTTATGTGGCCGTTACGGGCGTGAGGACTCTATCAAACATCTCCTCAGCAGCTGTGCCCGATACGACGATCAGCGCCTTCCACTGTTCAGCACGTAGACTCAAGATCGTTCCTGGTGACGAAGGTCCTTGGACCATGACCACTAGAGACGCAAGCACAGAAAGCGCCACATGCTTTGGTTAAGTTCTTGAAGTCGGCAGACACCTGTGACCAATGTGCACCTCCGACGAACGTCTTTCTTTCTTTCTTTCTTTCTTTCTTTCTTTCTTTCTTTCTTTCTTTCTTTCTTTCTTTCTTTTCATCACTTACCCTTTTTCGCCTGCGTATCTCTCAAATTTCCAACGTAGGTTTGTAATCTCAACGACGTCCACAACTATTGAGAGCACAATGAGAAGATTAAATGAAAATGTTAGTGGTAGCGTAGCAGGTCATCATGAGCTTCACGATGGCTGCAGTCGCAGTGAAATGAACCTTACAGCACGTGCGATTAACCTCACGCTGCCGCGTTATCGTCGGAGGCTGATGACTCGCATTCGCTGACCAACGGCATGACGGTGATTGCATATACTGAGATAATGAGTCGGCTCTGCTTACACGCCACCATCTCCGAGCACTACGGCATCAACCGGACCATGGCGATCCTGTGATTAATCCGTCCCGGTGCCTTCAACGCTCTTTTAAGCGCTCCGACACGGGACTCCTCGGCTTGGTTTTTCAGAACTCATTCGAAGTCGTTGCGGGCCGTGAGCACGCAGGAGTCCATTTGCACGAGCCGCCAACTCATTACCGAACTATAGCGCTAATGACACCGTGAAGAGTACGGGCTCAAAAAGCCCTGGAAGCTGCTTCCGCCATGAACAAGTTGGTTATAGTTCGAGAAAATTTCCTCGGATCAATTTACATTTACACTGCCGCTCATCTATGCGCAGTGTTTGTGAAAAAAACAAAACCATTGAAGGCACTCCGCGTGTGACAAGACCCGTCACCGGGCCGCCTACTGGTGCATCTTCAAGAGCGCTTAGTCCGCCAGCGACCTCTCCCCCCCCCCTCCCCACCTGTTCATCTCCGAAGCATATGGCCTACTCCTCAGTTCTGAAGAAAGGCCCAAAGACCACTCTGGTCAGTTGCAGAATGGCTTTGAATATTTTGTGGAAAAAAATGCCTTTGTAGAGTACAAAAAGTCATTCATTTATGCTTTTCGCGCAATCCGCTGCTATAGTGGGGTCAGTTATTCCGCTTGGACACTGATTTAGAAGTACGGAATGCTGGGCAAGTTGGTATTCCATACTGACGAAGAACAGCGCGGTAAACGAGGGACGAGAAGGAAATAAACGTCTGCGCTCGTATCCTGTTTCTTTGTCTTCTTTTGTTTTTCGCCCTATTCGTCAACCACTGACGACAGTTGCGTCTAGTTCCTGCGCGTTGCGCCATGTTCCTTGCATAGGTACGTTGAACTGAAACTTTTCCACGAAAGTAACGAAAGACTTTGATTTCGCCGCCTAGATACGCACCTAGGAAGCTAATTACATCGTGCCCCCTGGTTTGGGCCACGGGTAGCCGGTAATGACGACACGCGTTTCATGCGCATCGTTCTCCATTCTCAATTCGGACGCACGTTTGCGCTCGGACGTGCCCTTTGATGTGATACTGTTTTGATATAACTAAAACTTATTTCGCAGTTGCCGAGTTATTCTCCGTTTGTTCACTCAAACTGAAAGGGAGGGGAGCGAACGGCTTTACAAGAGACGCCGAACTCCCGGACTGGCCGCCTAATCTCTCACAGAGCCGCTCAATGTAAGGCGGCCCGTAGGACTCTCGATGGCAGTGATGCGAAGATAGGGCACCGTAGCGCATGAACACGACAGCACATGTAGTCAGCTCTAAGCGTGGGCTTTGGGCTCGGCTTGTAACACTCAGGCGAGTGATCAAGCCTCGGCGCGTCTCTTTGCGTTTAAAACGTTTCACGTTGTTCGCGACCCTAGCGGCCGCAGTCGGCGACACTGGCGTGATAAATGCAAAACTCACCGAGCGCAGCTCTACACGTGTTTTCATTTCGCAATACATTGGCTGGCGCGGACAATCTGTCTCGCGCTGCACGTTGCAAACGGAACGAAGTGTCGCGCGACTGCCTCGCTAATCTGGAGATCGCTCCGCCGACAGGCATCCCAGACGACAGGCGCGACTGCGACGCCACCTCGTAGCCATCGTCGCCGCAGTACGCTTTTCTTCTCGCCCATTCGCCACACCCTCGTCCTCCGCTTTCCACCTTGTGTCTTTCATTCGCCGCTGCCGCTCCGCGTTCGCTCTTCATCTTTCGCTCTGCTCGTTCGCTCGGTCACGCCGATGCTCGCTGGAAGAGCTGCGCTCTAAGATGTCGCCGCGCTATCTCACCGATGCAATGCACCTACATTGCGCCCTATGGGACTAATCCACACACAGTGTTCCGTACCTATAGTTGTCATATACAGTTGCGTTTATCATATTACCCGCGTCTCGTTTCATACACATTATTATCCGTTCTCAACAGGGCTCAGCGGGCGTCCTGCCTTTCACTCCAGGTCAGGTGTTTCAATTTGCGATGGCAACCTTTAATATATGCAGATGCGCTGGAAAGAGATAAGTTGCAAGAAGGACTCGTGGTACGCTTCAAAAGTTGCTTTCTTGTGTGCCCAACGGAATATTCATTGATTTAAAAAGAAAGATAAGTAAATTGGTATAATTTAGGCCCATGCTCCCTCAGGCAATGGAATGATCGATGATCCACGCGTATCTAGCGAACTTCATTTGCAACCTCAATTGGTTTGTAAATGTTGTAACCTACGGCATACTATTAGCGCAAAGCATTCTTTTTACATACATTACAGCGAACTAATCAGCGCTTTGGTGTGCACAGTGTCAGGCTTGTTCTTTTTATAGTTATCATGCGCACGCCTCATTAAGTTGTTATTTCATCACCAGGACGATTAAACATTGCGCAAAGGACGATTAAGAGAGAGATTCCGTTTGCAATGTCCTCAAGATTACACAACAAGTCATCCTACACCAACTACAACCACCATTAACAACAGAAAGAAAATAAAAATACCTTCCAGAACCAGAACGGCGCATGCCCTGCATTTTTACGAATGTGATGCTACCGAAAAATTTGTCCCCTGTGCAGCGGGAATCAACAGTCGGTATTGCTGGAGCATAAAGTTTTTCTGACGCCACGAGGCAGAGCTGATGCAGCAAGTGTCCCCTTTGTCACGCCTCATGAATATTTAAGAACTGGGATTCTCTGCAATTTTCTCGGAAGCCTAATGCAAGAGTGTAAACATGACACTGAATATAAGATTCACTCCCTTCTCAAGCAAGCAACATCTTCAATTGAACCGAAAATGCCGTCACCTGCTCACTGTTGCACGAGGTGTTATCCAGGAAAGCAAACTACACAATGAACAACAAAAAGCAAGAATATCCTTTTACTTGACGAGCAAGGGCTGTTCGGACCAGATATACTTTCACTGCCGGATGTGCCCTGCCTCTAACAGATACTCGAATGTTGACGGTGTCCTTTTGAATGGATTCAACGGAGAACGTCGCTGTACAGCAGAAACCTCTGCAATAGCTGCTAGATCACATTAGCTTGATTTCTATTTGATGCCGCGGCTATTAGAACATCTTTCTTTATATATATATCTCTCTCTTAATAATTTTCGTCACTAATCTTGTTCTTACTAAATCGTACTTGTTCTTACTAAGTCGTAAGTTCAGCCTAAGCACTTTCGATCCCACAAGATTTCGCAAAGGCTGATTTTATTGTCATTTCTTTTTAGCCAATCTCTATTTTCCCGGTTAATGCAAAACTTGTATTAAAAAAATTGCAGGTTTTTTTAATGACAGTACGGGTGAATAAGGACGATAACTGGATTCGAAACAAAGACGTTCAAATTCACGCAAGAAAAGTAGTTTGAGACGAGGAATACACCTGCGCGACGTTCTGCACTATCGCTGCACACTGTTCACTGGTTGAAGCAAACGATGATCAACAAAAACAAGTTCAAAACTAGGGATCACTCTTTTTCGTCACTGACTTTAAACAAGGCGTTTGAAAATGTTCCAAATAGAGAAAGCTCCGTTTGAAACTCCTTATTTAATCTGTTCCGCATCAAATATTTATCCCCGATATACGTATATTGTGTACTTTGTTAACGTATCGTTCCTGGAGAACATATTGTGAACTTTCTTTTTTTGACAAGAACGTCATGCAAATCTCTGCAGCTCTCTGCGGCTTAAGTTTTTTTATCTGCTGAAAAGTAACAGCTATCAATGACTCTCGATCCATATCTAAAGACCCTAACAACGCAACTAACAAAGCATCGTCATTCACATTCATTAACTCCTTTCCACGCTATAGAAGGAACATTTTTAAGTATTCTTTCTACCGCAGAACTGTAACCGACTGGAACCGGCTACCTCGAACCTTACTAACCAATACTGAGAGCTCTGATAATTCGCTGACATGATTTTGTTATTTTTGTGCACTTAATATTTGCTCTTCGTGTATTTCATTCTATTGTATTAATCCCCCACCTTTTTGCTCTTTTTATTTTTGACAGATCTCTGATAACTTGTCGCGATTTGTGCGTTATTGTTGTGCGTTAAATATGTTTCTTGATTTCTTTATTTATTACTAAATGTATTTAAGGAGAGGTTGGTGCGTATGTGAGGCATCGGCTACTCCTCTTCTCTTACATCATAGTTAACGTCGAAAAGTTGTCAACGATCACCAAACTGGACTAAAAAACACATGAACAAACATTCACGTACTAAGTCTCAGCACTGCAATATAAGTAACCGTTCGCGCAACAGAAGAGTTCGCATAGCAAAAATACTCACAAAATCGAAATGTTCACACGCAACACATGAGTTCACACGACATAAATGTTCGCAAAACCAAGATGTTCACACAGAAAATGTTGGGCACTTCAATGCCGCGCTCTAAATGCAACACATTCAAATGCTACATGAACACGAAGACAAAGTGAACATGTAATTAGGGGTGTCTGTTAATAATAACAATGCGAGCTATAACTATAGTATGGCTTAGTATTTTTGTGATATTTGTGATTCCTCCAAAAATTGTACTAAGGAGCGCGCAGCAATGGTTTGAAGTTTTTCTCTTGGCCATGGACCTAAAATTTTTCCTAAGGATAGTGGCCGTCTATCCAAGCCATGATATATTTTCGAGGGGTTCTTTAATATTGTATTGCCCCTCCTGCCTGGGCCTGATGAAGGCCGACAGTATTGTACAAATAAATTAAATAAATAAAATGCGTTTCTAAACGCCGTCGAAAGTGGCTTCCCGAACTACTAAAATTAAAGGTGAATCAAGACGTACCGATTGGTTCTTTGTTTTTTCATAGTTAAGCAACAACCTGTCTTTTAGCCATATGCACTCATTTGTGTTCCATTATTGCCCAATTTTTTTATCGTATTAAATGTACACTTAATATCATGTTCATTTTTTTCTCTTCGTATTATTTTTCTGAATTTATTCACCCTATACCACCTCTAATAAGGCAGTGAGAACCTTTTGCCGCTCGCAAAACGTGACTTGTTAGTGTATAATCATGAACACGGAAATGCGGGAGCACGTTGCAATTAAAGAATGCTTTGCCGTCGCCGTGCAAAGAATGTTATTAGTACTGTTTATTATTGTTTCTTTTTCCGTTGCCGCATTGAAAAGCACGTGTTCTGACTCACATTCACAAAGGGGCTAAGCACGGCTACGGCAGCCCAGTGGCCTATGGCATTCTCGAAGCGGCGGGTTCGAACTCCGTGCGTGGAGGCCACATTTTGATTGGGGTGAAATGCAAAAACGCTCGTTTATACTTTAGCGCACCTTAAAAGAGCCCCAGGAGGTTAAAATTAACCCAGAGTGCCCCCAGTACAACTTTCCTCATCATCATATCGTGGTAATGGCACGTAAAACTACAGAATTAAATTAAATTAATCAACAAAGGGGTTAAATAAACAAGTATACCCGGTACGCGCGCAGATTCCGTGGAATCGCACGTTTAACGCGGACTCGACAGTGATGAGAAGGGAAAGCTTTGGGCAATGAAACAGAAAAAAAAATTGCATGCAATATGGCTAAAAGATGCATATTTCATCGTATTAAAAATGCACAAAGAGTAAAAGAAAAACACTTACACCACTAAATTCTGACGTAGCAAGGTGCGGTAAGAACACCGCATTAAATGCAGTATCTCACAGAAACTGATGTGATGACGCTGAATTTTTTTCCCCATCGGCCTAAACAAGTTGTAGAAAGCCATCAGAAAACCCCAAGCCTGCTTTGCCCAAACCATCACTGAAATGCGATCACATGTTTTGTATTATCCGAAAAGAAAGTTTCTTTACATCAGATTCCATATCATATAGCTGAATCATAAAAAGATAAAGCTGCGTGGCGATTAATGTTAAGAACGCATCCAAACTCTCTTTTACTTCTCTGGGCTAAACGTGTTTTTTCGGTGGCCTCATAAAAATAGGCGGTAAAACGGTAACACAATAAACCTCCGTGGTCCCACAACTTCCTTGAAAAAGAAGGAGAAAGAACGGAAGAGCTCTGGCTACACTTGCAGGTAAACGATGACAAATTCCACTGTCTCTGCCGCGGAAGTAGCCAAAGCGCATGGGACGTGCGGGTACGACGTAGCCTGCGAAGATCACAAGCTCGTATTTTGCGTCGACATCTCGATGAAGAGATATACAAAAACTTAAAAAGAAGGAATAGGAAACCAGTGACGTATGGCCTGTTATATAATAATCAGGTTCTGTCGTTCGCACCTTTGTTCGCCTGCTGTCTAGCGGGTTGATTAGATTTTTTTTGTTTTGATAGGTTGGTTTTGTTAGCCACGATTTTCGGACGACAGACTCTTCTGTAGCCAAATTCTCCATAATGCCGCCGCTAACGTCGACAACCGTAACAGACACTACATTCCGACGACAGAGTCTTCCTTTACGCTGCTTCCTACTTAGTAGTGAAGGAAGCTTAATAGAGACATGAGCTTCTTCGTCAAGCCTCTGCAGCAGAAAGTTAACTGTGAATTCTACTCTTTGACACGAAGGAACATTTTGCTTCCTGTTTTGAAGAAGAGAACGTAAGTTTCTCTGGTCGATACGACGTGAGGATTGCATATTTACGTCGGAGACTCGGAACGATTCAAGTTTAATCCACCGGCAAAGAGTGAGATCTCCTGTGTAGTCAACAGTACGGCTGTGCCCACCTCTACCCCTAAGGACATTAACTTCCTTCAAGTAAACAAGTGGAGATTTCCAAATGTGATTCACGGTGTCTACTTTTGCTAGTTTGCTGGCGCGCGCGCGTGCGTGCGTGCGTCAGTGACGCTGAGTAATGCGCTGAAGTCAGGCAGATCTGCAGAAGAGCAAGAACTTTCGGTTTCCTTTCCGGAAGCGAAACGTAGATATGCAAAGCAAATGGAAAATGCGAGTCTCATGCCGCGGACGAACGTTTCGACTTCTGTGTTGCCGCGCACTATGCCGATCGCTGGCTCTCGCACGAGTCGCTGCGCAAAATTTATATTCAGACGAAACAAGTGCTCCTTGAAAACGTTCACTCAGCAACTTTTACACTTATGCGCGGACACTTTCGAAGTTTCCGCCAGATGCTGGTGTGCCATGCATCCATTTCGCACGTGTTTCTTGCTCCCAAGTAACAGGCGCCTTAATGGAAGACGTTTTTCTCGCGTGCTGCCAGTGCTGACGTAGTTTTTTGTATCAAATGACAATATTAGTGCGAAAGGATCAGGGACCAAATTCGCAAAGCTTTTCGTTCACATGTTTTCTCTCTCTCTCTCTCTCTCTCTCTCTCTGGTGCGATTGGCCCCTCTTCGATTTCCAAAGCAGCTTACTGTGTCGTCACAGATTTCAGAAACCACTAACCGACGCTTTTAATTGCCCTTCGTTAAATATAAAGAAAAAGGTCGGTTGCAGCTTAACATGTGTGAGAAATTCTTTTGGAAGCTCCTGTACGCGTTATCTGCCGTAAAAAAGGTCAAAGTAATAAAAAAGGAGGACCAAATATGGGCCGAGACAACGAAAAAGCTTTATCCCGACTCAATTTTACAGCGAGACTGTTTACCTATAGCCCCCGTATGCATCCCCCTCATGCATTTCCAAAGGAGGTACCCTGGGCGGCTTGCGTCCGTGTACTGGACAGGAATGCGCACGCAGCCGACCATTTAGGAGAGAGGGGTAAGAAGCGTGGCGACGGCACCTGTACACGTGGCCTGCGCTTCTGTTATGACGTCACGCGCGTCGGAGGCGCCGGCGCTGCTGCAGCAGCGGTTGCGGCAGATGCGTGGAAGGTGCGGTGACTGCGGCGGCGCTTGTGTCGGCGTAGCGCGGTGCCGTATGAAAAAAAAACAGAATTTTTGATTTCGTAATGTAGGCAGCCCATGTATGCAGCCTCAACAGCTTCCCTGGTAACTCGTCCCCATAGAATGTTGCGGCCCCACGAATTTCTTTTCTTTGTTTCCTTTCTTTTTTTCAGAGCATAGTAGGCGGTCTGAGTGGCGCCCGGCTGCCAGCGTTATGACCAAAACTGGGTTACCGTGATCCATGGACGATTAGAAACGGATTAAAATCGGGCAAGACGAATTGTTAGATTATGTACCGTCCCTGCGATGTCACATAAATAGGTTTATCTGCGTCGCCGTTTGGCCTAGGGATATCTTTTGAAAGGCAACTTCAACCTGTAATCAGGATTTTCTTCCGTGGTTGGTCATCTTCTTCTGTTGAATGAACGCGCAGAGAGAGAATCAAAGCAGTAACTTGTGGTTCTATCTCGTTTTATTTTATTTATTTAATGACCCGTAGTAACTTGTAAGGGCCACAACAATTTTAGCCATAGATATGTTTACAGGAATCATAGAGTAATCTCATGAACGCCACAGCTGACGCGCATAAGAAGGATGAGAGAACACACAATAATAGATCAGGATAGTCATCATCATCATCATAATCAGCCTGGTTACGCCCACTGCAGGGCAAAGGCCTCTCCCATACTTCTCCAACAACCCCGGTCATGTACTAATTGTGGCCATGCCGTCCCTGCAAAGTTCTTAATCTCATCCGCCCACCTAACTTTCTGCCGCCCCCTGCTACGCTTCCCTTCCCTTGGGATCAGGATAGTGCTTCTCCCTAAAATAAACAAAAGAAGCAATAGGAAGAACGAATAAAGGAGAGAGAAAGCGAAGAACGACAAAAAAATGTCTAAGGAAGAAAACAACGAACAGATGAAAAATTGACACAGAAATAAAAGGGAGAACGCCAAAAACGAGAAGAATAACACGCTACTCGCTCGTGTAAACGCGGTGTAACAAGGCAGGCTGTTTGTTCTCAGCGTAAGAGACGGGACATCTGGAACAGCTCCGAAAGTGGAGTCAGGAGAAGTGCCTAGACGCGCCCACCTCCCCCTTCGAGACCTCCGGCCGGACACTATTACCTTACGGCGCGACATCGATAGGGGCGCCGGATATTTAGACGACGAGGAGGAGGGGCGAGCGGTGCATGCTGTGACTGCACCGCGGTCATGACCTTTGCGAGTGCGGTCGCGATGTTTCTCCGTGACGTCACGCGCGTACGCCGGTCGCTTGCCGATTTTGGCGTGCTCGTATCTTTTTGTCTTTCTTTCTTCTTCCTATTTTTCAAGCTCTTCTTAGTTTGCGAGATAGTTTTGAATGCAAAGTCATTTCTTTAACGGCAACAAACACGCACGCACAAATAGCGTAATGGGCTTGGATCGGATTGCTACGGTGTAATAGTATGCCGTGTCGTTGGTATTATTGTTGCTGTTTATTAACTGCAACAATATGAGAAGTTTGGCTGGTAAAGAGAAAGCTATACCAAAATCGTAGCTAAACACACATACACATTAAAAACAGTAAACGAGAGAACAGTATAAATAAAAAAAGATGCAAGTACTCAGAAGCTTTCACAATCTATTAGAGTGAAAAAAGTTATCTACATCCACTTTACAAATATAAAAGCAGCTCGATATAAAGTTTAAGGCTATACAAGTGATGCGTCATTCGGGGTCAGCGTATGACCTGTGAAAAGCACGGATAGTCTCTACTCATGCCGAAGTAGATCAGTTCAAAGCAAAGCGCATAATGTGTCACTAACGTGAAACAACATTATAATGGTTATAAAATGAGATGAAAAGGGAACAAGCCACCAAACAACGCCAAAATATTATTGATACGAACAAAGTCATCACAACGTTCTCGTGAGACAAAAAGTACGTCACCAAAATAACATAATTCGTCAGGAATTATTGGTCTCTGTCCACATCAAAATCACGCAATGCTTGAACAAGGCTGCGGTAGTTTTATTACGTTTAGTATACGTTTTCACCTGTGCGTGACTCAGCGATGAACGCTTGTGTTGTGTAACAGTGCAAATTGCGAACTTCTCTCTTACGTCTCCTCTTTCAATCCCATTTTTCCCTCCCCCGTGCAGGGCAGCCTATCGGGCTCAGCCTGGTTAAGCTCCCCGCCTTTCCCTTATGACTTCTCTCTCTCTCTCTCTCTCTCTCTCTCTCTTACATTGTCACCTTTCCTGTACTCCAGCAAGCTGGATTATCTATTTTTGGTCTTGGCAATTACTCATCATTTTTATGTTGTCTCTATATATGTCTCTTCTCATACTTCATGCCTTTGCCTCATAAATAAAAGACCGCGCGCAGGTTGTTCGATTGCTCGTAGGCGCATTACAAGCTAATGAGTAACCACCTCTAATTAAACTCTAAGTATAATGCGCACACACTCAACTTTCTTTCTTCGTTAATTTTCTTATTCTTCTTTCTAAATGTATCCAGCCGAGGCAAGTGCCTACCTCAACTAACCGAACTAGCATTGGTCGCTATAACTTTTAAGGCTTCGTCGTAAATATTATTTTGATACTTTCCAACAACGCAAATACAACAATAATAAAAATAAAATCTCGATTTTGACACCGAAATGATTGTTCGGTTCTCTCGCTAGCTGACACTTGCACAAGTTACTGTAAAATAATTCGACGAATTTCACAAGTTCAGCGTGCTTCATTGGTTAGTGCCAAAAAGCCACAGCCCCCCCCCCCTCCCCCACAGCCACTCACCCATCTATACACTTCTCAAAAAGTTCAAAAAAAAAAAGAAGATCGCAGAAGAGATGAAAATGTCCATCACGCAGAAGAAAGCACACGAAGATGAGCGGTCACCTACAGATGCCTATTGTAAGAATAAAAAACCGTTCTAAATACAAACTGCTGCCAGTGAGCGATCGTCTCCAGCTTTCAGAGCTGATGTGCTTTCTTTCATTATTTTTTTCGCGTTCAATTTTCTGGGGTATAATGATCAAGCAACTCACCCAACATGCCAGTTTTCTTTGAAAAAGCGAAACGTCAAAGTGTCAGCAGCTATCTTCATCTTCTGTCAACAATGAGTCCGCATCCACGAATCAATACTTTGAGAGAATAAAACTGTCAATTTTCGCGTCCGCTCCCCGAAACTCTGGGACGAAAAGATGCGCCTTCACTGTGTACAGCTTCGATATCGAATTTTTCGAGTCCTATATGGGCGTGCAAAGCGAAAGGGCTCAGTCGGAGGTCGTTTAAAACTAGCATTCGACAAAATGCGATTGCTGTTCTGTGCTTAAACAAAGAGTTGACAATGGGAACTTCGTTATCAACGAAATACCAAAAAGGGAAATCAAGCCCTTTAAACGAAGAAGCCGTATTTGCACGTTCTATGGTTGTATACGAAACTTCCGATCTTAAAAAAAAATTTTTTTTAATCGCTTGACGCGGCATTTATTCGCAAATGACGACCCGGTCAATACTACCGATTCGTGATTAGCCGGCATTAGTAGCGGACGTATATTTAGGGGGAACGGAAGGAGCGACGACTCTGGGTTCTGCATAGATTTCCTTCATTTCTCCTCTAAGTATGTCGCGTACAGCAAGATAAATTAACATCATCCGGATCGGGAACGTCCGCTTATTGCAGTCGATGACTTTTTTTTTTCTATTTGAAAAGCATTAAGGAGACATGAGAGCTTTTCTTTCATAATATTTCTTACGCAGAGCTACGGTTCGAGGCGTCCGACAAACTGCACTTCACTTGGTGATATTGACGCAGCTTGCCAGACATGATTAAGATTGTGAATGCGAAACAAAAACGTGAAAAGGAAATACCCGCGCTAAAACTGGAAACAAATATTAGAAATTCATTGATGCTGATTTTGACGATGACGGCAAAAATAAAAGTAACGATGTATTGAGTGGTTGCACGCGCACTTCTCAAATTATCCATCTTTTCACCCTACCGTAATATTTATCTATTATTCTGTAGCAATACGAGGAAGAAAGCAAAACAGTTAAAAAAATTCAGTGATTTCCACCCTGTGAACGTGGATCACTAGCGAAGCTGTATATGTGGGCCCCTTAATAGCGAACTGTCCATTGCCGTGCGTTAAACGTCGCATGTACATAAATGTAAGGCGAATTGAATTGAATTGAATTGTGGGGTTTTACGTGCCAAAACCACTTTCTGATTATGAGGCACGCCGTAGTGGAGGACTCCGGAAATTTCGACCACCTGCGGTTCTTTAACGTGCACATAAATCTAAGTATACGGGTGTTTTCGCATTTCGCCCCCATCTAAATGCGGCCGCCGTGGCCGGGATTCTATCCCACGACCTCGTGCTGAGCAGCCTAACACCATAGCCACTGAGCAACCACGGCGGGTCAACGTAAGGCGAGGCGCGACTAGTCACTCCTCCACGATGCTGAGCCACGGAAGTGATGAGGCACCGGGGGGGTATACAAACCCATTTATTGTTGCAAAACGCGGCAAGACACCCTTTACTAACGAATGCCGGCATGTAAAACAAACACGCACCTCACCGCACTCCTACATTGCTTCACCGTAGCCAAGGCGATCGTGCGTTGGTCGACGCCCCGCAATGCAGTAATGGTTGTGAGGTCACTCGAAAGCCACAAGCGGTCACACACAACGCAGGCCACACAAAATTGGTTCCCCGCAAACTCCCTCTGGTACCTGGTCGTTGCACCGGTGAAACATTCCAATTTTGCGGTATCGGGGCCACATGGACGGTGCGCAATTATTTCCGGCTCGCGGTACTGGCTGGTAGCACGCTTACGGGACCGCCATCACAGGAAAACGGAAGGAAGAAAAAGGAGACACGCAAGCACTTGGAACGCCGACAAAGAGAGGGTGGTGGGAACGTAGATATGGCCGACGTAGGTCAAAGTGTAGTATCTGTTCTTATCAGCTTAACATCTGATACGGGTTGTATTCGAAAGCAGCCATCCAGAGCTTGCGAGGTTTACGACGTGGCAATTATGAAGAGGTGGTGTCTAAAATCACTGAAACTTGCCATTGCGCTTCTGAACGAGGACATGATATCATCTTTCAGTGGCTGCCGAGACATTGTGGCATCGTTGGTAATCACCTCGCCGATGACGCTGCCCGACGTGCCCAGGCTGGCGCACCGACACTCCTTATACCTTTATCGAGAGTTGACGCTGCAAGAGAGCTTCGCAGTCTCGTTCGTACCATCACGTTAAGTTACTGGCATACACCACAGAACTCTAAATGTCGTTTAGACAGCCTCGACCTACACTGAAACTTAAATTACCAGCAAACCTTTCACGACGTCACGCTACACTGTTCTGTCGGCTGTGGGTAGGAGTAGCATTCACTAACTCCTACAGCTATCGTATCGGAATGGGGGACTCACCAATGTGCGCTAAGTGCAAGTGTGAAGAGACCATCAATCATCTTCTGTGTCACTGTTCTACCTTTGATAACCAACCTCAGACTCTCCAGTGTGCCTTGAATAGACTGGACGACAGGCCATTTACAGAAGCAAAGGTCTTGGGAGCCTGGCCTAACAGTTCATTAGCCCAGAAAGCAGTTCGGGCGCTTCTTCACTACCTGAAGGCAACAGACTTGAGTGCCCGACTATAGACATCCTGCACCTAACTTAGTGCATGTGAAAGTGCGGTATAGACTCATGTTTTTCTCTCTCCCTCTTTCACTCCCCCTTCCCCTCCCCCCGTGTAGGGTAGCAAACTGCACTCAGTCTGGTTAACCTCCCTGCCCTTCCTCCTTCCCTTCGCTCTCTCTATTTGGACTTAAGATATTACTTAAACTTATTTTTGCGAGTTGGCGGAGTGCTTAAAGCCTGCTTCGCCTCCGAACATTGAAACTCGCAAGTAAGCAAGCTTTCACGAGAAGAAAAGCTTTCCGGTGTCCTACATTGTATCGCACATCCATTCGAATCAATTGGTAGTGCTTAACTGGCTATAATCGCAGTGAGGCCTTGCTTGCAAAAACAGTTCCTTTTCACAACTTTCGTTTGCTCTATCCTAGCCGTTTCCTACCCATTCCATGTTCAGGGTGGCTAACTGGAGATTTGTTCTAGCTAACCTCGACCTCCTCATTTACTGGTTCCCCATTTCCTGATGATCCGCAGTTCTTGACCACTTAGATCGAATTTGCAACGACGCGAGCGGCCAGAGAGCCCCGTGATTGAATTCTTAACAATTATAATAAACTAACGATGTTAAACTTACTGATCTCATTATTAAAAGGCTTCGAGGTTGGGCTCTGATTCGTCGTTTTACCTCGTAATGAGTTCTCGCGGGCGTGCTTGTGTTCGTACTACCAGTATGATGCACCGTTCCCACGCCTTACTCTGAAACTCATTAAACCTTATTAGATAACTTCTCTCTTTTTCACCCCACCGTTTCTCTTTCTATCTTGACTGAGAATTCATCGGGTCTCCCCTCCATTAAACGCCAGCTGTTGCCCCAAACCCACGATACAGTTGAGCACGAAGCCGAGGGCTCGCTTTCTCGCTACGGCGGTCTCAATCCGCTGAGATCGCAATGCCAACACTCTCAAGTGCGCTGATTTAAAAAAAATGCATATTAATGAACCTTACAGGTAGCCAAATCAATACGGCAACCTATTCAACGGAGTCTGTCCTTGTCAGAGTGTTGATTTGAGGCTTGGAGCCTCGTCGACCAATCAATTAATTGCGAACCAGAAATAGTGCCATGTGGGCTCCGCGTACAACAATGCTGGAAGAACGGACGCGATGCGGCGATTTCGAGGGATGTGCGTCTTAATTTCAAACGCGGAGGCGGCGGCAGTGTTTCCGCCTGCCACTCTTCACGTATAGGCACTCAGGCACGTGAATTATTATCGACAGTCGAGGCTGCACGCGCGCTCGTACGTGTCAACATTGAAACCTCCTTGAACACGCATGCGGGTTGGCCCACAAACGGAAGGAGACCGCATTTACTGAGCCGTGCTGCTCCTGTGTGCGCTTGCAGTGCATTTGCAGGTCACAACAGCGGAATTTCTCGCGTCCGTTCTGCCGCCCTAGTCGCTAATTACTTGCCCGCTTACGACGGATGTTACGGGATGTGTTACAGATACACGCGGGTTCTATCGTGTACACACGTGAGCCGTGCGTTCGACAGTGAAAGGGCGCAAATAAGACGGGACAAACAATCGCAGCGTCGCGGTTTAATGGTTTTCCTGAGAATAGCCCACCCGCAGCATTCAGAACGCACGTCTTATGATACTTACCTTTCGTTTCTAGTTTCTTTTTTTCTTTGGGTCGCCTAGCCTTTGTAATCGGGATGAGGCTGGGAGGAGGCACTGCGCACCGAAAGATTATTTGCAAAATTTAATTATGGGGTGTTACGTGCCAAAACCACTTTCTGATTATGAGGCACGCCGTAGTGGAGGAGTCCGGAAATTTTGACCACCCGGGGTTCTTTAACGTGCCCCTAAATCTAAGTACACGGGTGCTTTCGCCTTTAGCCCCCATCGAAATGCTGCCGCCGTGGCCGGGATTTGATCCCGCGACCTCGTGCCCAGCAGCCCAACACCACAGCTCCTGAGCAATCACGGCGGTTTGCGTTACTAATCGACTAGCTGCGTATTTGTTACTCTACAACTGATCTCCCTCAAGTGCATTGGCGTTCGATTTCAGCTATCTGAAGCATCTTGTGCGGAGAAAAAAAGCTGAAGAGACGCAATGTGCACTAAAGAAACAAAAATCAAGTTGTATGCAGTCGCACTGTGGTTATGTGCAGTCCGTTGGGAGCGGCTCTCACGTCCGCGAATAGGCAATGAAGGCCCGCGCGTCTGTTAATTTTCTTACATTGCACCGGCAGTATCGTCGCACCGTGTTATACCTACGGTCGCAGATAGGTGCGTTTGCAAACCATACCGTGCTAGCGAATGCACGCATCAGCGATTTAGCTCACGGAATCTGAAACCCCTAATCATTGCAGGGCCCTCGCTTTTTCATACATCTCTCCAATACCAAAGAATAACAGTACAGAAAGCGAGAAATAAACATGCTGAGCAAGCAGCCAGCGGGCAGTTGATGAAGCCGAGACAATTTGACTGGGCAATCGATCTTGTTTTCTTTTAACAACACTTTTTGCTGAGCTAGTTGGTTCACGACTCAAGGACAAACGGTACGGCGCTAAGCAGACGAGGAGGAAGTGAGACACAAACGGTGCCCGTATGTGTCGCTTGTGTCTCACTTCCTCCTCCGTCTGTTGTTTTCTTCATTTTTCTCTCTCCGCTTCCGTCTTTTTTTTTTCCCTTTACATTTTACTTTTCTCGCCGAACTGCATCTTTGGTATCTGCGGCTTGAAAAAGAGCATCGACCGCGGCGTCAGTTGTCGCTTCTGATATCACCTCTAGAGCCGATCTTCCTCAAGTGCATCGGGACGCCAGTGGGTGACAGACCACTGTTCATTTAGGAAATATGCGAGCGTGGACTTCACTGCTCACCGACCCACAAGGCATTCAGTGCGCGTCTGTGTATTCTTGATACTGTTCTGTCCTTGGGAAAGCCTTCAATCACCTGACGCTGCTCCGCTTACCGCTGTATAAATCGATTTCCCGCGTCAATGCTGTCGCACCCTTTCTGAAGTAGAGTTATGCTTTTGCGGAAGGCGCCGCGTAATGAACGTAACGAGAAAAAAAAAAGGAAATGCGAACATCCGTATCGGTAACAATGCATGGGGGAATGACTGACGTCATGCTGGCAAACAGAATCTCTCGCTCTTTTTTGGATTTTGAAGGCAACGTCTTCTTGGGCGACCTCGTATCGATGCGGGGTTCAAGAAATCTGGTTATCTGGCCACTTTGGTCTCGTCAAATTAAACCACTTGAGGCCTCCTGGTACACGTAGGACAACGAAATAGGCGTCAAAATGAAGTTCTGAACGAAGCAGACGCGCCAAGTTAGCGTAGAGCTATGAAATTAAGGAGCAGTATTATCGTGTAATTAGCGCAGAAAAAAAAAAGGCCGGCATGAAAGTCGGATGCGCTCGTAAAACTACACCCGCTGGAAACCAGAACCGGCAGTACGTGTTTACTAAACATGAAATATGGGCCGATCACAGACATTGCGCAGTCTACAAGTGCGGACCGTTCCCGAAGGTAGTGAAGTCTAAAAAAAAAAAGAGAAAAGGATTAAGTTATGAGGTTTTACGTGCCACAACCACGATCTCATTATGAGGCACCTCGTAGCGGGAGATAACGATCCGAAATAATTTTGGCCACCCGGAGTTGTTTAACGTGCACCTAAATGTAACCACATGGGTGTTTTCGCCCCTATCGAAATGGGGCGGCCGTGGCCGGGGTTCGATCCCGCGATCTTGTGCCTGATAAGCAGTCCAACACCATAGCCACTAACCAACCACGGTGAGTTGAAAAGAAAATAAGTAAGGGATAAGTAAATGGTTCTATGTCAGAGCAGACAACGTGGTATACTTATGCGCCCAGGAATATACCTTGTATTTCTTCGACGTCAACCACTGTTAAGCCGCCTGTAAGCCTCCCAGACAAAGCGAAACATGCCAAAAAGAAAAAATGAACCTGGCATATTCACGCGATAGATGGATTTTTTTGCCGTTTGCGATCGAACGCATACGCACGTGCGCACAATTTTCTTGTCAACAGAGCTTCAAACGGTAAGCAACTACGGGAACCTTCTTAACCAACCTCATCTCAGACAAGGAACAGAGTCATCATTTAAAAAGCGCTTAAGCGTTATTTCCCCCTTCGCGTTTAGTACAAGACTGGGCTAAAAATTATAAAGAAAAAAAAAACCCAACGCCAGTTTTACCCGCAAGCTGTTTGTCCTGTTCGGTACTCGAATCCCTTGATCGAGCGTTCGCCAAAAGAAAAAAAAAAGAGAGTTTCTGAAATTTTACTGTTTCGACACAACTGTCAAAAGGCAGGAGGACCAGAATAATGCGGCAATTCTATTCGGTTTCAGCACACCGAAAATGTTCCCTGTGCCATTTATCATTGAATACAGAGGTGCGAAGCTTATGTTATCACTGGAAGCAGATAGCCTGCGGCGATGGATGATGAGGCTGGTATAGAATCGATTGAAATGGATACGCCTGTCGAGCACATCCGTCCCACACTACCTATGTAGGCCTAGAAATCATACTATTACAGCAAGCGCGGTTTAATGTGTCGTCTCTCTAGGGGCCTTTAAGAAATGCGATACATAGAAGCCGGGCACCTTCGAGAGTCCGATAGAATCTTCGTCGAGTAGACCTATCAGGCTGAAATTATGTTGAAGAGGATCACGCAAACTAACTAATCGGATTGAAGGAACCATGCATGCCAAAGGCATAGAAGTAAACATACAAGGAAATCGAGAAATGTTTATGCACTCTCTTTCAATCCGCATGAATCGAAGGAGCGACAGCTGCGTCCATGATTTTTATAAACGTACTTTACGTGCATCTTCAGCTACCTTAGCTTTAGGCTTAGCGCCTTCGATCGACGCGAGTGCTGACGATTGCCGCACTACAGTGAAAAAAAAAAAAAAAACTTTGCACGTGTTCCCGACCTAAGGCAACGGAGCTACAGTTTTGTTGGGCTATAAGCATATATATCCCTACATGCGTCAGCAAAATACGTCTGGATTCCACCAGCTTGAAAGCAAAGATTGTTGTGGAGGCAGTGAAGCACATATCCCAGGTTATGATAAGAGTTTCCGGCTACTGCAGAACAGCCTACTAGGCAAAGAAAGTACTGCAACGGATTCCAGTTTACAATACAGAAAACATTATTTCACAGAACTATACGTCTAGACAGTAGAGCAGTACGTTTGTTGAGTTTGTAATGCATGCGCACACATAGGTCAAAACCTTCACTCTCCGAGCCTCGCCCTCCGTTTTCCTCGCATGTATACTCTGCAATACGCGCATTGCAAGAACTGGTACCAGAGCTATCAATCTAAAATATAATCTTCCTAGAAAGAAAACGACGGTCTAGCTATCATAAAGTGGCAAGACAATCAGGTGCAAGAGAGACGAGTTCAGTTCTTTTTTTTTTTTTTAGAGGGCCCGCGCGGTTACGCCATCTCGGTGGCCCCGCTTTCCGAACCGGGACTCATGGCAACACGCACCCGCAACCGCACTACCCTGCCGAACCGCAGACACCGAACACAGCAGGCGAAGAGGGTGATGTCGCCGCACTCTAGTATAGCAGGATACGCGAAAGTTGCCACGGCTTTTTTTTTATTTTCTCTTTCGAATCACATACGTCGATGCACGCCAAGCTGTCTACAACCGGGAAAGGCCTAGCGTGCCGTTTTCAGCGGCCCATCGCTGGTCGCGCAATCAGATCGCGAAGTGAGAGCGAGAGCGCAGCTCGCGCGCGCGCGCGGACGTTAGAAATAAATCTTGACAGGCCGTGCGCTGACGTACAAACACGGCTCTGTCAATACGCTTCCCGGCCTCGCGAGCCGGCGCCGAACCTGCCCGCAGGCTAGACTCTATATACATAAAGCGGAAAATTTCGGGAGAGAACTGAACAGCACAACGCACAGTGCTTGACTTCAAGCCGTAGACATCCGTCCGCAGCCTTGAGTCCCCGTTTTGTATACCTGCGATTCTTTGTAGACTGTGCGCGTACGTTTCGTTGACTATACGTTGAGTTCTCGTGAATTTTTCAATTGGGAAGCTGTCTTTTGCAGCACTTGACGTCGATGCTTACCCACTTGGCATCTGCAAATCGAGAACACTCTCCCGTCAGTCAGTCATTGCAAAGCTTCACCGAAGGTAGTATGAAAACGCCTAGTAGCGCCTTCACTACTCGCCGCACCAAGGAGGGCACACTAGGAATTCGGAAACAAGCAATGATTTGTAATAAGTTCAGAAATACAGGTAGAGCTTCTCGCTACGATGTCTACGAATCGCTTATGATACTGCATTGCCACCCCCCCCCATTCATCTTTTACCCACACAAGTCTAGTTCGGTGCCGTATCTGTAATTGTATTGTCTTTAATGAGAGTGAGTCTCTAGAACATATCCCTTATTAACATGGCGCCGTTTCTTTAGTTCAAGGGAAACTGATTTTGTAGGATGCCTTACCAAGCTCAGCATGCACTGGACTTCTCCGGTGTTTCTTTTTGTCTGGGGCTACAGCTGTAGGTTTGCACCACAGGAAAATTTATGATGAAATTTTAGATTTTCTGAGCTAGGAAAGAAGAACCGCATGCTGGGTTTATGCTCCTTTTTTTTAGTCTGCCTAATTTGCAGAAATATTTATTTATTGATACTACTGAATGTATATCGGTATCGGGTAACTACTATGCGTTTTTCTACCTTCGGCGAAGCTTCGAAAGGCCTGACTGGAGAGTGTTTTCGATTTATAGATACAAGAGGGATAGCATCGACGCCTAGTGTTGCAAGAAACAGCTTCTCAATTCAAAATCCACAAGGAGTCAAAGTATTCCACCACTTTTGTGTTGGGCTGCTAAGCACGAGGTCGCGGGATCGAATCCCGGCCACGGCGGCCGCATTTCGATGGGGGCGTAACGCGAAAACACCCGTGTTCTGCATATTTAAGTGCACGTTAAAGAAACCCAGGTGGTACAAATTTCCAGAGTCCCCCATAACGGCGTTCCTCATAATGAGATGTTGGTTGTGGCACGTAAAACCCCGTAATTTAAAGTAGTTCGCCAAATGTATGTGCACAGTCTATGAAGCATCAGTGGTAGAAAATAGATCCTTAATACTTAAACCATCCACCTCGCGGCTGATGATCCACAGTGGATTGCGCAGATCACCCTAAACTTTTATTTTTGGTTACACATAATAATTCTTCCTAAGCAACATTTGCTCAAGAACGTGCAGTCATAAGTATAGATACTATATTCCAACAAAATTCACGCAATTGCAGCTATAAGTAGCTTTATATCCTTAAGCTATGTGCGCTGAAATCTTCAGCAGGAGCTCTACACACAGTATTGATAAATGCCTGTAACGCGTTATGTTTATATGTCGGAACAATAGGTTCCCTGATGTCGTCAAACACAAACCGGGACGAGTTTTATTCTGCGTTGTATTAGTTCCGCAAAGCAGCATACCGACTGCTGTCGTAATTGTGTATTTCCTGCGGCTTTGAGGAAGACGGAAGCAGAAAGGGGGAGCACGATTCTCCATGCAGACGTTTGCTGTACGCTGCCAAGGATTTCCTGATGAATTGTAACTTACTGAGCTCATAAATTTATGCACGTCTTCTTTCGTTTCTACTTTACAATAAACTGCGTCCCAGCTGTTTTCCTTTCGTGTTTTTACTATCGTTCGCATGTTAACATGTACTTTGGCTCGTTTCGCACAGCCTACTTTTCGTCAGTAGTAGAATTTCATGTGCTGCTGTCATTTTGATTGATACATCCGATTCTTGATCAATCCCCGTCCACATAGTGTGTACGAGCCATAGGTTTCCTGGGTAACAACAACTACGCTAGTCTTTGTAACCGACTGTACTTAAAAAAATTATATTTCATTATGCGACAGATTGGAAAAAGAAAGTATGCTGCCCGAAAATATGTCTATCAGCTGCACTGATCGCGAGTGCGCAGCACCTATTGCTGATGACAAGTATATTCGACGTCTTTCGGGACAGAGAGGAAAAGCGGGGAGGTTTACGAGATTACAGTTTCCGGTTTGCTACCCTGCACTGTGGTGGTGGAAGAGGTGTTTAGAAAGAGTAAAAAGAAAGGGAGATTACTTGACAGTGCGTTAGACGGGGTGCCACACAGCTGTCAGCTTCCTTTTATTTTCTCGAAATGCGACAAACTTCTTTGTGAAACGCGCGAAAAAATAGTCAGTACAGTCAGGTTCCCAACTAGTCTTACACTGTCTGCATTAACTGACGGTAGTGTCACCGGCCGCCTTTGTAAAAGGGGCGTCGCCCCGCTTCAATCACACGTGCGCGGCAGGCGTCTGACCTACCTGGACGTGTTTGTCATTTCGCGACGCCGTGCGGCCATTGTGGCTGCGCGCAGTTCATTTCCCCTTTGGCGAAAACGTAATTTCCGAGCAGCGTCGCACGCTGGCGCGCAATCTCTCGCGAATCTCGGGTCGGGATATTAATCGAACGTTCGCGTGGCTGACACGTGAATCCGACTTCGCCCCAAAAAGCGCGTGATTATTTGTGACCTCCGCGCGCGCGTGTTGGAGGCACAGAATGCGGGCAGTGATTCGATGGGCGCTGTTGACACAATGGCTTGAACAGGACTAAATAATTCGTTATTAACCCTCTGGGTTTAAATGAAGATCGAGATAATCACGGAACAATTGCAAGGTCAAAGCGCAACGACGTCCTCTGGTTCTTCGAAGCTTCTGGAAAGAACCCGTGGTGCCAGTTTATCGCATGACAATTCAAGCGAAAGAAAAAAGAACGCCGGAGTTAACCTTAAATTAAATTTAACGATCGGCAGTCTGGTAACCACAGGTCCTGCATTTCAGCTAAACCGTTGACATTCGCGAAAACTTAATAAAGGGGAACCAGTAGAGAGGTCGTCAGTGTCGGTGTAGATTTGGCTTGACGTACCTGCGCGAGTATAAAAAACTGCTTTGAAGGCCTGGAAATCAATATATAAATATATATATATATATATATATATATATATATATATATATATATATATATATATATATATATATATATATATATATATATATATATATATATATGGTCGGGAGCACTGGGAGCACAGGCGAAATGCAGTGAATTGTTTCGAGCCTGGAAAACAAGAATCGCTGCGTCTTAAACGCAAAGGGCGATCTTTTTACCTCCCTCTAACGCTCGGGTGTCACTTCGCTGTTTTAGCAACGTCAATTGACGGTGAAAACGTATCAAATTCACAGAAAAAGAAAGAGAGAGAGAGAGAGAGAAGTAAAAAGCAGAGAGGTTAATCAGACACACGTCCGGTTCGCTGCCCTGCACTGTGGGAGAGGAGACATAGGGAAGAGAGAAGGAAGGGTCGAGCGAGAGCTTTAGTCGCGCGCGCACTTTAATGCGCACGCCAGGTCAATAAACGGTCGCAGAGGCCTGTCGACTTGAAGTAGTGCATCAGTCCTCGTTGCATTCTGCGCCCTCGGCGACCACAGTTCAACTCGCAGCGTGACATATACGCAAGGCATCACAAGGTTCATTATAACACAGTCAAAGGAGATAACTTTGAGGCCATAAGATCAGCGCCCTGTGAAGTATAATAAAACTCAGGCGCTGAATTATTAAAAAGAAGCCGTTTCTCATTGACCAGCGGGCTTTCACGACGATGTGATAGCTTCCGCTGTCGGCTGGCGGCCGCTCGTACGAACTCATTTAGCTAGCTTACGAAAATCTTTGCAAATGCGGGACCAAGTTTTTCCTGCTATTGTCCTTCTTATTCCGTAAACAAAAGAACAAAATCCGGAAGTACGGAACTTGCATAGTAGCGTGATATCGAGGTGAAGGTAATGGGGCAGCCGACTCTAAAAAGTCACCCTCAGAAACGCATTGAAAAAAGAAAAAGAAAAAAATAATCAAAGATCTTTTTTTTAATTCGACCCTCGAAAGGAAAGGGGGTCGCCAGAACAAAAGGCTGAAACGTAATCCATTCATTCCCTTGTAAATGAGACGCTGCCAATGAGCGAAGCTTGGCGGCGGCGACCCATCCAAATGCACTGCAAATGGAATAAGCTCCAGTGTACAATAAGTCAGCTAAAGAAAGAAAGGGGGGGGGGGGAGGGAGAGAAAGTTAGTTTCTAATTTGAACGGCGGATTATGCAGGCTTATCGGCGTATAGGGTCCTTACCGTTCCACGCGTAACATGGAATCGCGTGCTTGCGGGGTAAAGTTTGCGCAGAAACGACACGGAGAGCAACATCAATCGGTGAAACGCTTTCTTCACGAATCGTTTCAGCACAGAAACTGCAAGTCGCAATTGAAGCGTCGACGGTGTATGGTGCAGGAGGGAGCGGCTACATTTTCACCTGCTCACGATGAAAGTTTAGCAGTGCAAAACCAAGACGAGAACAGAGAAGGCCAGACACCAAGCGCAAAATTTCTACATAAAAGTTTATTGGAAACAATATAGGCAATATAGTATAATCATGATATTTCCCTACCCCTATATTGTTTCCAATAAACATACGTTGAAAGTTAAGCCTTATGTATCTCGTCTTCTCTGTGCCCGTCTTGGTTTCGCACTGGTAATTTCGAAAAGAAAAAAAAAATAACGGAATAAAGTCGTTTTCAAACAAACTATCTTTAGAGGTGTATCAACACACCCAGTCTGCTCACGTTAAGTTCACGCGCGCGTTCACCTTTACGTTAACTTGAAGGAACAACCCTGCCAAAACCGGCATTCCTAATTTTTAAGCATTCCACCGGCACTGCTGCATTGCGTGCACAAGAAGGCGAATATAGTTTCACTTGCTGCAACATTATGCCCTAAATGCGCTCACAATTTTTTTTCTTTTTTTTTTTTTTTTTTTGTAGACTGCTGTGGGGTGTAATGTCCCGAAACTGTGCGGTGCGTTATGAGCGACGCCGTGGTGGTTGACTCCGGTGTAATTTTCACCATCTCAGGTTCTTTAACGTACATTTCAATCTAAGTACGCGAGCGTTTTTTTCTTTCTTTTTCTTTTGCTTTTTCTTTTGGCCTTCTGCCCTGCTTCGAAATGCAGCCGCCGCTGCCACTTGGGATCGAACCCGTGACAGGTGGCTCACTGAAAGTACATGTGCAATTCGGAAGTCGCGAAGACAGGCTCAATACTCTCGCCACATAGACGCGCTATCTGGAATTTAAACGACAACTGTACGCAATGCCCTCGAACACGTGCCCTATGCGAGCCTCGTACACGTGCTTTTGTTCTTAAGCTACTACCACATCTGGTTCGCTTTCCTTGCTCACTTTCTTTTTTCTTTTCTTTTTTTTTCGGGACTACGTGACCTGAAAACATTGGTAACCACGGCTCCGCACTTGCGTTCTTCTTGTCTTTTCAGAACCTCCGTCACCACTGTCTGGAGCGTGCGGTCGTTGCCAATTCGAAAAAAAAAAAAAAAAGAACGAGGGAAGGGGGGAGAGGGTTAATGGAGACAGAGAAGGAGGCGCTCTTTTACTGTCATTTAAGAAGAGTGCAGTTATCAAGGTGTACCTTGCGTGTCTAATATGCGTCGTTTACCGTGGTGAGCGAGTAAAGGCGACGACGTGTGGCGGTGATGGTTCTGATGCTTCCTCGGGCGGTTTTCAAGAGGGAGATACACAACGTCTAAAGTAGACATTAGTTTAGAGGCTTGAAACGTCCGTGCCTGCGATTAGTCGACTTCAGCGCCTGTTTTGCGAACAAAACGCGCAGAGACACGCGAGAATGCGATAAAGAGGCCCTTCACGCTATTTCGTGGCCCTTCATTATTTCAACCTTTCACATGTCGTTATTTCCACAGCCTTTCACGCTGTTCGTGACTCTTCTGTGCAAGTTTCTAAATAATCACCTTCATTAGTGACATATCTACAGTCGCGTTAAATATGAGGTGCAACGTGGTGCCCGTCGTCGAAGACGCCGGCGGCGCACAGCGCGCGAAAAATTGGGGAATTTAAAAACATCCCAACCAGTGCTATTTGTTGAACCACTTTCTCGTATGTCAGCGCCTCTGCGCGTTCTTGGGAGCTCCTTCGACCACGGGCAACGTGTGGCTGCTTATAGCGGACGCAGCTGTAGACGTGGGAGCAAACATATGGTGCCAAGCATCGCCCAGATCAGTAGATGGCGTATATAGGGAGAAAACCCTAAAACCCATGACAACATGGCCACCCTTCCTCACATGAATCTAGGGTGGCTGTCCTATGATTTCGAGCAACGAACGTATAACCACATCCTCATCAGGGCAACTGAATAGCAGTCTCGCACCACCACCATCATGTGTCCATGCACGTATATGCCGCAACCTGAAAGCGCGTTTCCCATCCCCTTACGTTGGAGGACGAAAAGTCTAGAGCGGAAGTGTTCATTAAAAAGCATAATGAAGACCTTTTTCGAAAAAGAAAAGGGCATTTTCATGTGGAGCAAAGAAAGAGCTTCACTTCAAAAGAAGTAAGTCAGAAAGCGAGAGGCGGCATTGTGCATTTAACAGCGACCTGTTACACATGCCGCATTACGCATGCCGCATTACGTGGCGTAATGCGGCATGCGAAAATTCCCATAACAGTTCGTTGCAATGCCTTGCAGTTGCAATGACGGGCTATCGCCAAAGAAGAGCGTTGACTCATAGTGGTCACTTACCGCTGCTGACTGGGAAATCGCCAAGTGTCTTCTCTTATACGCGCATGTGCCGGACAACCGCATTACATGTGTTAACTATGCGTCAGGCATTTGGCAGTGTTCGCATTCAGGACTGTCAAGGCAGTCAGTGCCGACACAGCAGCGTGCTGTTGCCAAGGGCTAATGCAACGTAACCACTTCGGTTACTTGCTCGACCTACAGCATTGGAACACTGGAATGGAGCGGAATTTTTCAACTGCCGTCGACGCTCCTTAGAGCCTTCGTTGTGTCGTCCGGTGCCACATGGTCTGTCTCATTGCGAGGCAACCTTACATTGTCGCTTGTGGCTGGGGCGCGAAATGCTCAAACGATTGATGTTTTCTTATCAACAGGATAGACAGTGCCTCGCGAACCTTTCGCCACTGCGGCGAGACCAGGAAACATGTCCTCTGCCACTTCCCGTGTTTTTGAAGGGAACACGATACGGGATTCCTGACTTGAGCGCCATCGTGACAGAAAGCAAGTAGAAACACTGCTGCGCGTTCGAAAGGTGACTATACTGTACGACCACGTTTGAATGCACAGTGAACGCTGGTGCGTGCGCGCATGCGTCGCCACTTATCTCTCTTATTTCTTTCTTTCCTTTCATCATCTTTTTCCTCACCACAACGTAGCAGATCGGAGTCAAAAGGGTTTCCTTTCTTTGCGTTCCTTTCTGTCTACCTAAGGACTTGATCTTGCCCTTAATGTTAACGAGAGCGTGAGAAACGCAGCGTTCGCTCTCCAATTCGTGATAGTCAGATGTGTTCACGAGAAACAAAACACGATACGTTCACTCGGGTTCCGAGTCAACTCAGCACTCCAGTTCTTTTGCTGTTTTCTCAGTTTCACTGAATAAGTCTTGGAAGCATCGCGGTGAACACAGATAAATATCATTTCCTAAATTTCCCTGTCTACCGCACGATATATATGGTTCACTCCTTTCCATCAGCTTGCACTTGTTTATTCGGTCTTACTCTTCTAATTCCGGGCAGCGGAAGTTCTGAAGATTTTTTTGTTTCGACGCTTATGGCAAAAAAAAAAATGTTTTTTTTTTGGTAGCTGTACAACAGCCAGGGAGCCTGTTCTGCCTGTAATTGTGAAGGTGCTGCTGAAAACGCTGAATAAAAGAAATTATTAGCAAAGCCAAGGCGCACAATACCAGGACTCAAGGGCAAGGCGCCGGTCCTGTCGTTTGTGTTCTTCTTGAGTCCTGGTCTTCTGCGCCTTGCCTTTACTAATTCAAGCATGAACCAACTAGCCGAAGCAAGAGTTTTAAAAGAAATTATATAGAGGGCAGCACGGGCGTGCAAAATTCACCATGTTTATCTCAGTTTACTAAAATAAAGAAACACGTACGTTTCGCAGAGTTTGACGGAAATTTCAGGGGACCATGCAACCATGGCGGTTACATATGTCCAGCACCTCGGATCTCCTCTTCCTATGAAATATCCGCTGCTACAATGAAGATCAAGCTGTGAGTCTGATGATTTATACAGACGAGGAAGATGTACAATGGATGATGATATGTAGAGATGATGAAGATAAAAGTCAGGCATGTGTTGCGGTCACGATATATACTTCTCTTTAAATTCTACAGTGCTTGCTTAGTCTTTCTTGCCACATTTGTCAATAGTATTCCGTATCCGTACAGTAATTCTGCGTGAAGCTGCCATTGTTTGTGAATAGAGCAGAAACCTGAAACAAACTTGCGCGCGTGAAAGAGCCAAGACGAAGACACGCCAGCTAGCTTACCGCCTAACGTCGCGCAGGGTTAGGCAATCGTACTCTCGCGTGCAGCTCCTCGCTTGGGATCTACGTACCACTCACAGTTTAATTAAAGTTTAATAGGCACCAGGGCTACGCCCAGAGGTGCGAAGAAATGCGGTTTCGCGCGGCGCGCAAGTGTTTATCCAAGGGGGTAATGGAGAAGCGAGAGCAGCCGGGCAAAGCGCATGGGGCCAAGCATTAGGTAAATACGAAGATGTCTCACTCAAGACCCGGGGCTGAGCCGGCGATCGAAGCGTGCTACGATTGCGAGTCTGCCCGGCGCGGGTAAAGGACGGCGAGGAAAAGTAAAAAGAGAGCGCTGGTACGATGACAACATAGCAGGCTGAAGTGAACGCGGGTGGAACAGTGGAGAAGGAAGCATTTCTTTCCCGCACGCGAAGCACGTCTTTTCGAGGCGGTCGCGCGGGACCCATTCGTAACAATCGAGGCAGCAAGAGGACTGGGCCTACAACATCGGACGTCGAAGTAATGAGCGATACAAACGATATTTTTCATAGTTCTCGCGCAATGGCAAGTAGGTGGCGCTCTCGTTGCATTTCGTAAGAGCAGTATAATTGATGCATCCGTTTTCACGTTGCGAAGGGGCGCCTATTTCAAAATGCAAATCGAGAGAGACATGTAGCAGGTGTTATTTTTATAGCGCTGCTGTTCGTATAACTGATATTGAGAACGTATGCTCACCAAAGCTTTTGTTGAAGAGTTCATAAGATAAACACTAAGCGCTGCCGGTAGTAACGTTATTCTGTATAAACAACTTCGTGCTTTTAATGAGATTTTAGGAATCAAAACTTCATTGATGGTGGAAGTAGCTGAACAGGTATGTCAATATATACGTAATTAAAGAAGACAGGTTACGACTAATAAAGTTACTATACGATTGCAGTTTAAACAAGTGTACGAACAGTTCTGCGTCCTGCGGAAATGATACGTGTGCTAATGTTTAAACAAAAGCAAAACAACGCATATAATTATTTCTTTTCTGTTCTTAAGGTGTTCTGTTCCTTGTAAAGGCAAATGTTAACTATTAGAGCTGTTTACACGTTCGAGACAATGTCCCAAACAAATGTTCCAGAGATTTCTTGCACTTTCATGCCCGGGTAAAGTGACTGCACGAGTCATATGCAAATGACTAAGTGTTTACCAAAGTGAACGACACATTGTGAAGCTGCACGCGTTCAGTACAGAAGTAGCTGTCTGACCGTGCGTTTGTCACATGATCCTCGTGACTTGGAGGTGACATGGATATGACATGGAGGTGTGCACACTAAAAGTGGAAGCATGCGTCACTTCGCTGAGAGAGAGACAGAGAGAGAGAGAAATAGAAGACAGGAAAGGCAGGGAGGTTAACCAGATGCATGTCCGGTTTGCTACCCTGCCCTGGGGGAAGGGTGAAGGCAATGAGTGTCAGTGCAGCCCATGCAAAATTAATCACGTGACGTTGCTCTTTCTGTATTGTGATATTGAAGTACGCCCTGCGGGAACTGCCCAGTTAGAGGCATACATACGTAATAAAAAGTGGTCGATCACTTGCCACAACTTTAACCCTAAATGGTGGCTGAATGTCTAAGACGACCAGCTGCTGCGTACGAAATTTTACGCCTGACTGGAGGCAGCGGCTACCAGGTTCCGATGGAGAGACATAAAAAAAGAAAAGAAAGAAAAAATCGCCTACTTTTACTTAGGCATGCTATAAATAATCCTGTTTGGGCAAACTAACGAGACGGAATTCTCCACTACAGTGTCCCTCACACACTCAGTGCAGTCTTAGGGACATTAAATCCCATCCATTCGATCACCGATCCTATCTTCGAGCTCCTTTAGCTGACGAATATTCTGCTTTTATGGTGCCAGCTTCTAGTTTTCTGGTTATTGAAGCTGATACTAGAGGGAGGCTGCCACACTAAGGCAGTGTTTCTGGGCTTGATTCTATGGAGGAGCAAGAACTCGTCTTGACTACCAACCTTCCAAACCGATAGTTTTCGAAGCAACTCGCATCTTCGCAAAGTAATCGCATGTGTTTGCTTCGTATACCATAAGGCAATGTGCAAGTATACAGACGATAATGTCCGTGACAGTAACGCTCATTGAATGACACGAAACGCAATGATCTCGACATGCAATATTGTGATTCTGAGGTTAGCATTAGAGGCGCATAATTCACATCGAGGAATAATAATCAAACCGCTGTGAACTCATTTGTCGATAACGTTTAAGGGAAGAGCAGAAAAGGGTGGGAGAGGGGGCTTCCGTAGTCACATGTTTCAAATCAAGATTCTTTGTCGGCTGCTGTCAAGTTTTGCTTTGCATTCAAGTAAGTATGTTTGCTCAACCTAACCTACGACAACGTCTGAGTTTGCATTCGGTCAAAATTTTGCTACATCCTTCGTGCTAAGGCGATGGGAGCTTAACGCAGCAGGTAAACCAGCACGGACACTAAATGTCGAGGCAGTTGGTCATATCTTGCAAAGACACCAGGAAATTGTGAGAAATGTAGTCCATGTTATTGCAATTATAGTAGTCAGTACTTACTATTTATGCACGTATACTAGACTACTTGTACTTATACACTTACTTATATACATATACACTTAGACTACTTATACACGAGCTTGGTAGTCGCTGTTCCGTATTGGCCAGAGCTCGGATAAGTCGCCATCTTGCCAACGAGACGCATTTTACCGAACTATAGAATGCAGCCATTATTGCGAGCCGTTTTAGTTGCTGACAGTTCCGTTCTTTGTAGCAAGGAAACATGGATTTCCAACTCATTCGAAAGGCGATTACCAGCAGCGTAATTACTATATGTGAGGATAAAACTAAAAAGCAAAAGGCGTGGTTGCAGCAATGATGTACCAGAGTGCAAGTAGCGCGCAGAGTGCTTTCCGTGAGAGTTTTTATGCGGACCTCGCACGGTGTTCTTGTAGGATTTGCGGCGGGAACAAATAACAGGAGCGTAGACATGTTTCAATCGTTTGCCCTACGTTTCTACATATATTTATGCACCACCTCCATTCATAATTTGCAGATAACAAACAAGACATCATTTTTTTTCTTTATCACCCTGATTCGTCTTCCGAATAAACTTCTACAGTAGTCTTTTCGCGTCAATGCCTTTTTGATTATACTATTATAACGACTGAATTTTTTAGGTCGTTTAATATGAAGTCTATTGATTTACTCGTAGAGCAAAATAATTTATTTAAATCAGGGAAACAGAAATGCTCATTTGAGCATATCCGTATTGAAAACCCCGGGAACATTTGAATTTGATTAAGCTAGTCGAAGCAGTTCACTCAAACTCGGCTGCGTCAAGAAGAATACGCTGGTCATCAGGTCAAAGCGGATAAGCAGGATTTGGTTCCGGCAGTGCTTGACATGGGGACTACATGAGAGGGTGGAGTGCTGGCGGCTCATATTCTGCTGAAGGTGTATCTTCGCAACGCGAGGGCGCCGCCACGTCTGAGGTGCCTTGGGATGTCGTCAGAGAAATCGCCGCTATGAAAGGGACCAGGATCCCACTTTTACACTGTTTTGTGGCCACAGGCTTTTGATGTGACGTGCATGCGCCAGGGTCCTTTCCCAGGACCTGTCGCTCCTGGAGGAAACCAAGCGGGAGGCCGAGGGACACCTGCACCCAATTTTAACCAATAGGTAGCCAGCGGCAGCGAGGTTTTTTGACCCACGACCTATCACGGCCGAAGCGGACGCTCAACCAGGAGGTCATCGCTGCAAGTTCCTTTGACCAGGACAGTTACGGTGTCTGCGGCCATACATTTCCGCCTCATCGACGCCCTCAACAACACCGTTAATGCGAGAGGAAGCAATGAATAAAAGGAGTTGATCTACTTCTACACCTCTACGCATTGCAATGAGCGAGTCGCGGTTAAGCTTTACTCCGGCGTCGCATCATCGTTTCGTTTACCATCTTTGTTCTTTAAGAAAGAACAGCTCACTCAGGTTCTCAAACGTGCAATGTCAAAAGGGTCACTCGTCCGTAGCTCCAACTCACGTTGTGTCCACAAGGATGCGTTGACGGAGGCCTTGGGGCACGCTGTGTCGCGGGGCTCTTCCTTGCGCGGCGGACTCCCGGGCCAATTGCGCGGTTCCCTCCTCTCTTCGGTCGAAGTCGCTGCTCAACACGCGGCAAACTTTCCCGCGTGGTGAGTATTTATAACGTGAGCGGGCGCCACAAGCGGGCGCGCAGCGCAGCTGCACCTCGTGCAGATGGGAGGAAGAGGAGGAGGAGAAAGGAGGAGAGAGGTGGGCAGCGCACTCGGCCTCCTCTGCCGCGGATCGACGCAAACCAATCGCTGCCGCTGACGTCGGCTTGCCACGTGACTACCGCGGACCAATGAGAGGGGTGCGGGGGCTTGCGGCCGAAACAAAAGAAAAGAAACGTCACGCGTAGGAAGAGGGGGGCGGGAGGGGGAGGTGAAAACAGAGCGCGGTTCATTGCTGTGTTCGGTACACGAGCGCATACATACATGCCTTAGAGGACAGGACGGACGTTTAAGTAAAAGTGACGCATACATGTGAGAAGAAAGAATGACAACCATCTCGGGCCGAGCCGAAATTGTTTCGAAAATGAAACTTGCCCCAAAAGTGAGAGATACCCTGAATGCCTTAAGAGGTTTCGTGATAAAGAAATACGCTACTCCATGAAGCATGCTCGAAGTTCGTGAGGAAGACTACGATTTCGTTAACCTTCATTCTTACCTAATCGTTCATGAAATACCTCTGGTAGAGAAATAATTAGAATGGTGGCCGTGACAATGACTTTCTCTTCCTAATTCATTCCAAGCGTGCTGCTGAACCCGTGAGATCTGTTCACTGAGCGTTAAAATAGCTTATTCTGGCTTCGAATTTTTCTTGTCAGGTCCAGTCGCATCGCATTCCGTTTCAGACTGCCTTGTTTATATTCTTCATCAGACTTGTCCGGATACTACTTTCCGCATTGCTCTGTCTAAGCATTCATCTGTATATATACATTTATTTGCCTTTCCGTCTTTATCTTCTTGCTTTTTTTTATCTAACCTCTCGGGAAATAAGGTGAGCGGGACCATAGCATAAGCTTGCTTCGTCTCTTACAAGTGAAATTTCTGTCTATAATTAACCACAGGTAAAGTCCTGTTCTGCAAGTACGCTTTCTTTCCTTATTGTATGTTTTTCCATCATTGTGGTTACATGGTCCTAAAATTTTGCGCACTATGACCCGATTTACATGATGGCCTTTTTCTTCAGTGCTTACATTTACCTCGGAACATCTCAATATATATATATATATATATATATATATATATATATATATATATATATATATATATATATATTAGTGCAAGGAACCGTTCTAAGTGGACCAATCAATCAGCCAAATAAAAAGAAAGATCGTCGTAAGCTCGCCGTAAGACGCATGTATTCGATAATCGTGGTCTTGCCCGTTACCACTGCAGGAAAATTAGAAAACAAGAAAGATCGACTAGAGGGACCACGTGATATTGTGACGCACAAGTATCGCGGTCTGTCTTGGTGTTTTGTTTGTCTTAGTTCTTGCGCAGCAAGCGTTGCGGTCTGAATGAACCACTCCCAAACAGTGAGATGCGGATGCCTAGCTAGGGGGGGGGGGGGGGGGGAGGGGGCGTAGGAGGTGTCTGAATGTACCCGTCTTATAAACCGGCGGGTGTCCAGCGGTAGGGATCGAACCATGCACCTCCCGCAGCCGAGCCAGACGTTCTATTCGCTTCTCGAAGAGGCAGCACGTGTGTCGAGTGAGATCCTGAACACTTTGCAATACGACGAACACGGTTTAAATCACGTATGCGAACCTCAAAGAGGTGCCACGTGATGCCTAGGCATTTCTCTCGAATTTACCGCTAACTCACCACTGATGTTTCTTTTTCAACCTCAGATGGCATGCTGACATATTTAGATGGACAGTTTGGCAAGTTGTTACGCATTCGCGTTGGCTAGAGATATTCGAATATCAAAATTTCAGAATCGAATAGAATACGAATAGCGGAGAAAAGTGAAAGCTGAACGTCGAATCGAATACTGAATAATTTCTAATTTTTAAACAAAACGACAGAAAAGCTTGCTGGGAGTCCGTGTACTAGATATGCTTATTTATGCTAGAAACTTGTAATGGTCTTTCCCGTCCCCCAGAGTAGGGTAGCCAACAAGAGGCATTTCTAGTTTTTCTTTCCTCTAGTTTTTTTTTTTCCAGTTCTTTCTTTCCTGCTCCTCCTGTAATGCCGTTCACGTCTGGACGTCCGGTCAACAGAGCAGCTTGTATTATACTGGCAGTTTTGAAACAAGAGACGAGCTAGTCACCAGATCTACGTGAAGTGATGGACCACATGACCGTACTTTGATGCTTTTGTATAGTAACTCTATTTGTAGGAGGCCCAGCTGGAAGTTTTTTTTTTCAGAACTCTGGGACCTTCTGCTGTAATACTGTTACCATGTAACTCCAACATGACTGTTGCAATAAACTTGACGAGTTCCGTCCTCGCTGAAGAAGCTAAGTGTAATACTGTACCAACGCACATGGTTTGAATAGACGGAGACACGGTGATATTGACCATATTTTAAAAATTGATTCGCCCAAATTGAAAAAACTTCCTAGGTAGTCTAAAGGCGAAGCATCTTCGTTGAACAACTGTAAATTAATGAGTTTAAGTTATCTGCTACATGTGTCTGCTCAGGAACTGGTGCCGAATTCTCAAAGAAGCTCGCTCGTAAGTGCTCTTTGCCGTGGGCCGGTAGTCTTCGCTATTGGCAAGTCCAGCGTAATGATCGGCTGAAATTTTTATTTACGAACAATTCCAGCGTAAGGGCCTTTTTTTTTTGTGAATACGTGGTCTCTCTGCGCAACAACTTCGGCTCTCCTGCAGCAGAACCACGCGGAAGGGTTAACACGTGTCTGGTCTTTCTCCCTGAAGACTCTAATTAATTAAATTATGGGGTTTTACGTGCCATAACCACTTTCTGATTATGAGGCACGCCGTAGTGGAGGACTCCGGAAATTTCGACCACCTGAGGTACTTTGTCGTGCACCTAAATCTAAGTATACGGGTTTTTTCGCATTTCGCCCCCGTCGAAATGCGGCCGCCATGGCCGGGATTCGATCCTGCGACCTCTTGCTCAGCAGCCGAACACCAAAGCCATGCACTGAGCAACCACGGCGAGTCCTGAAGACTCTAAAAGCGTTGTCTTTACACTATAAGCCGATCCGTACACTTGAACACACGTACGAAAATGCGTCACTTTCGACGAGCGAATTCGTGGACAGAACACAAAATGAACAGGAAGGGCTATTTCCCCCCCCCCCCCCCCATGCGTACCCGAATTTTCGAATAATTATGCACTACCTGATGTTGGCACAGTGCATTCGTGCAGAGTAGAAAGTGCTGTGACAGCGCTTGCCGTGTCTTTCTACGTTTATCTGCTTTTGTCTGCCGTTCTTTTTTTCGCAATAAAACTTGCTAATATAGGGACTGGCAAAACCCTGTAATGCCTAAGGTATCATCTAGGCTACGCTGAGCATGTTGCCTCAAATGGCTGATTGAAGCGTAGCAAAGATAACAAAAAGACCATAGTTGCGTTTTTGAGACGATAGATTGAAGGTTCAGTTGTAGATGGCTTAAGAAACCAAATACTAATGAAATAATTAGGGCAGTAGTTAAGGTGTTACTAAAGAACATTGTTCTTTTTTTCTATAAGTGTGCTCTCCATGGCCACAAAGAAATGTCAACAATTATTTTCAATTTTCTTCATGTGTAACTGTGCTTGAGCATTACAGGAACGAATTCATCCTACCCTTCTTTCCACACTGAAAATACATTCTACGTGTGCGTTAGCGCACAGGGCAAGATAGTTAAGTGATACGAGTGGTCATTATGCGTCTCTTCAAACAGTGGCCGCATAGCCGAATCCATAGCCGTCAGCAGCCGTCTTTCGCCTAATTGATAAATTCATCTCCCTTCCTTCGGTCTTACTTCTCCGCAAGTACTCATCGAGCTTTCCGTATATTCGACAAAAAAAAAAAAGAAACTACGAAAATACACCGACGTCCATTACCCAACAAAGAGATAAAGAAAGCGTAACAATCGTTATGGCCAGGTCTGCACCGCTGCGCACTGCCCTGGTGCGCATATTAGGTATAAAACGCCAACGAACGCGCGGTAATTCGATCGTGATGCCATAATTCGAACTTTATTGCGCAGATTTTACTTCCTTCTTCCTTTCTTGACGATCTCTCGCTCATTTATTTAGTTTTGCGGCCGCAAAATAAGTGTGCGTACTGCCGTAGCTCGCTTACAAAAGCCTCCCCGCAAGGAACCCCATTATAAAAGCGCAATAGAATTTCGATAATTTGATCGAAACGCGGTACAATTCGGACCGCTTCCTAATTCCGAGAACATTTCCGGGCTCCCCCGCAACTACCGTCGAGCCGCGGAGCACACAAACACGCGTTGCGGTAAGGCGTGAAACGGAGTTAAAGTTGGGGGCTTAGAAGGAGGAGAACAAGAAATGGCATACCGCATAGACCCTGGTATAGTACCCATGGTTTCACCGCCAAGATTATATTCATCCACATATATTTTTTTTTCTCATTAGGATACCATACTGTCGGAATGAAACGCATAAAGTTAAGGCTACATGATTTGCGTACCTTTGCTTCTGCTGTCTCCAGTGTAAATTGCACCAGCATGATTTTGGCTTTTACGCTTAGATCTGAGTTCCTGTCTTTTAGCAACCAGCGTAGCGACGTGACGTCGAACTACAATTAACGGTTGGGCTAGTGTGTCTTGCACTGCCGATAAGAAAAATTAGCGGAACAAGAAGACCCCAACTCACACATACCTCTTCTATTTTTTTCGCAAATTCTCCTCATCAGAGACGTCGTACTGCGGAGTATTTGCGCTTATACGGTGTTCAGCTATAAAATTACCCTGTCGAGTTTCATTCCAAGAGTATATAGTGCAATGTAAAAAAGACAGAAGACAAAGTTGTTGGATTATGGCTTCAGCATTCGTTCTCCCCTACTTGAACAAAAATAGAAGGGGGGTATATAGGCAGACGATATTCATAAGTGCAGCTAAAGCAGAACGAGTGGCCACACAGGGTGCATATCACAGGCTGCATACCATAGCCTGCGTAGCCACCGTAGCCTGTGTACCACTACGGCTGCGGTTCGGCTAAGCTTGGTTCCGTTTGTTGCTCCCTTCGAAGAAAAATCGTTGTAAAGAAATATTTGCAGCTATTAGAGGTTACATTAAGGACGGGTAAAACCTTTACTTCGTTTTTTTTTTCTAAGGATGCTCATTGCCTTCCTTTTATATTTTATAAATTTAGGGTGCTTCAAACCCACTACTGTGACTATTAAACACGTATATTCGGTATTGCTTCACACGGCGAAAAGCCAGCAAGTTGTAGCAGACGACACAGAAGTTTTCTTTTTCGGTGTCTTTCCTTTTCTTCTGTTTTCCACGTAACACTTTCGCTTTATGTTCTACCTGTGAAACGCTTTATTTTACTTCCTGCTTTTCAGATTATGGAAAAAAGAAAAGAGAAGCAGGCGTTCTTATGTAAGTAATGCCATATATTTATTCGCGAAACAAAAAAAAACTGCTCTTTATTGTAAAGCTGCGTTTAGCTGTCGTACATTCACGGATATGCTACTATTCGGGGAATGGGACGGAGAGGAAGAAAGGCCATAGATAAACGTGGGCAGTGGTATTGAAAAAAAAAAGAACGAAAGATAAAAGTCATGCAGTTATCCACGTGATCTTTCATGTTCATGTGAGCAGCAGAGAATATGCTCTAGGTAATAAGTATGGGCGTTCGCTGGGCGAATTGGTGCACAATGAAGGTGCGACGGCTCTAGCAAGGTGACACGGGACGAATTCTTTCGTCCCGGATTCGTCGAAAAAAAGAACTGTGGGGTTTTACGTGCCAAAACCACTTTCTGATTATGAGGCACGCCGTATTGGAGGACTCAAAAGAACTGTGGGGTTTTACGTGCCAAAACCACTTTCTGATTATGAGGCACGCCGTATTGGAGGACTCCGGAAATTTCGACCACCTGGGGTTCTTTAACGTGCCCGTAAATCTAAGTACGCGGGTGTTTTCGTATTTCGCCCCCATCGAACCGGGTTCGTCCAGCGGTCATCTCATGTCCTCCTCCTGATTGTTCTCGTGTCTATTCACCTCGCCGGAACAAACATGCCTCCGCTGTTCCAGGGCACGAACGCAAGTTATCTTGGTAAATCGGGAATGAATTGTGAGCGGATGTTGCGTTCCTGGCCTTGGCTATATCGAAACAGCCCTGAATTATTTTTTTTTTCGTCGGTAATTACAACCTGTATTTGCCTGTGCTGTACTACACAGGCTGTTATACAATGGACTATTGCGGGACGTACAGCATACCGCTAAAATTATCGGAGCACGGAGGTCGTAATAAAGAAAGAAAAAAAGAAAGAAAGAAAAAAAAAGCAAAAAAAAAGAAAGAAAGAAAGAGAGAAAGAAAGAAGAAAGAAAGAAACCTCCATCTTTTCGGTATCTGCCACTCAGTCTAAAATTTAAGGTTACAGCGCTGTGTTCGTAAAAGAGAACCATAAACAGCACATCTATTTTTATTATTTTTAAGGTGCATGCACCGAAGCAGACATTTCTCGTTTCTTTTCTTTTTTCCGGTTCCCAAGCTTCAAAATATTTTGAGGGCAGCAGTGCTTCGCACCCGTCGGACAATCCGTCGTACATTCTGCTGTTGCTTCTTATGCATAGAAAATAGGTGTTCATTAAAAAAAAATTATTGTATATACTTTGTTTTATTTTTAAGCAAGGACCTGTAATCATCGTCGTCAACAATGACGACACCTCCTACAGTCAGCAACTTCACTTGGTAACTGTATTTACTAAAGTTACTAAGTGTCACAGACTCAGCAACCCTGAGTGTGTGCCAGCGCTAAGAAACTCCGTTGCAATGTACCACTTCACGTTACCTAGCAACCACGATCACACAACAGAACGAATGCTTACACAAGCAATACTCACGATTGGTCCTCAGTTTATTGCCGCTGTGCACTGCTGTCACTTTGTGTTCCTGTAAGGGGCCAAATTAACCCTAACATTTACGTTCATTTCAGTTCATTTTATTTATTTCTGAAAGTGTCCAAGAACAGCTCTACGCTTTAGTGTTCGTGCACTGTGTTACGCAAAGAACAGAAAACATAAAACAAAACAGAACGCCTGAAGGCACAGTGGTACAAGATGCAATGAAAAAATTGAATAATTCAAATACAGAAGTCTTGGTTTCCGAGGCTTTGAGCATGACGTCACACGGAGCCCTGATGCTGCAAGCACCCATGATGTTACAAGCTTACAGTGAACACCGGTGTTAGAAGGAGCCGTGATGTTACAAGTGGCCGTGGTATTACAAGGACCCGCCGTGGTAGCTTAGTGGCTGTTAGGCTGCTAAGCACGGGGTTTCGGGATCGAATGACGGCCATGGCAGCCGTATTTCGGTGGTGGCGAAATTCGAACAACACCCGTGTACTAAGAGTTAAGTGCACGTTGAAGAACCCCAGGTAGTCTAAATTATTCCGCAGTCCCCCGTATACGACATGCCTCATAATCAGATCAGGGTTATGGCACGTAAAACCCCATAATGTGATTTTGTGTTACGAAGAACCATGACGTAACAGGGATATCCCGATGCTTATAGGTCATAACAGCGTACCGCAATAAAACGGATAATGCACTACTTGGAGTTAATTTCAGCAGAAAGCGCTTTTGTTTCTTTTTATTCAGGAATCTCACTTTTCTTACGAAGACGAAATCGAAATGCAAACAGTGCAAAGTGCGTACATTTCATCTCAACGAGCCGTAATTGTATATATTTACTGTAGCGTAGGCGGTTTAGAGCCCACGAATTCGACAAAAGGAACCTAGTTTGCTTAAAAGAATTATCAGTGTGTTATCAACTTTTCCAATAACTTCGTAGTTAGCCGAGCACAGAAATTTTGGTGCTTCTTGCAGTAAAGTTCGCGTTGGGTAATACCCCGACGTAGTACCTACAGCAGATTCGACGATTACGTGGGCGCGCGGGCACCTGTGTCTCATTTCCGCCAGTCTGCGAGGCTCGCAGAAATTTTAGCAAATTCGCCGGTAATTTCGTAGCCAGAGCAGTGTCGTCTCTGACAGGCACAATTGGGAAAGCCGTTTGAATGTCTACTTAAGACTCAGCCGTGGTAGCTACGAAGATCGCGTAGGAATAATTCTCAGCCGCTTCATCTCTATCCACAATCTTCGATTTATCAAGGAAAATTTTCTTTTCTCCGTCGAATAAGTACGCATATATCACTCTCGGCTCGCGAAGGAACCACGCACCGCGACGGCGATACGTTAGTATATAAGTTCGAGTCGGGTAACACCTTGCTGCTTTCCTATGGAAGATTGAACGAAGTTGGTGTGCGCGCGCGTGAATTGTTGTCACGTGGGAATTTTCACCCGTCTGCGAGGTTTGAAGAGGAAGTCTCCACGGTGTTGCGTTTCGCCTGCGACACGTGGTTTTGCCGGCGCAACGGCGGCGGGGCGGCGGACATTTTGGCCCGATCGTCGTCACCGCAACACTCATCGCCAGGTGTTTCCAGGCGCGTCTGCGGCGATGCGACCGCCTAGGGATTTCGTTCCAGTCATTGTGCCCGAAACAGGCGATGCCAAAGCAGGGATCTCATTCCAGTTATTGGGCCCGAAACAGGCGATGCCAAAGCAGGGATCTCGTTCCAGTCATTGTGCCCGAAACAGGCGATGCCAAAGCAGGGACCATCTTCTCGTTACAGTCATTGTGTCCGACCGGCAGCGCCACGACAGTGTGCTGCGCAGCGCCACGACCAGGTGCTACGAGATCGTGCGCAGCGCCACGACATGGTGCTACGGCATCGCTACGACAGTGTGCGTCACCATTAGCCCATTGTACATTCACGTGCTCGTCTTTTGAGGGGTTCCTTCTTGCCCTCAACTGCGAGAGTATAAAAACAGCTGCCCCCGGACGCCAGAGGAGGGCTCCGATTTCTTCCGTTGAGTGAAGTGCTCTCCCGTCTCTCTACTTCGGTCAAACCTGACCGCCAACTCTTTGCGATGTTAAAATAAACAAGTTGTTTCGTTGTTACCTGTCGACTCATGCTTTGCCGGGACCTTCGGATGCTTGCAGTTGTACCCCAGGCCGCCAGGCCAACGCTACCCTTGGGGCTTGCGACCCAGGTACAACCACGGGCGTCAGCGCCGAGTTCCCAACAGATCGTACCAGCAGTCGGATCGAAACATCTGGTTGCCAGCGGTGAGATCGCCTACGACTTCAAACAACTGTCTGCCAGCGGCGAGATCACGACAACGGAGGCCAGCAGCAAAGAGATGCAGTTGACAGTATGCTGAGCAGCTCAACGACGATCCGGGAGCAGTGCAACGAGCCCTGTGTGACGACTGGTTGCCTGCAGCGGAACGACTGCGCGGAATTCCTGCCTGCGAGGTTTGGTGAGTGCGGGACTTTCTTCTTCTGAGCGTTGCCAGGCTTTTGTTAGTGTCAGAAACAGAGCTGGTAATTGTGGTTGTCGTTGCTGCCGGGTTAGTTTGCGGCAAGACAATAGTAAGCAGTAGAGAAAGCAGCATTCAGAGCAGCCATGGATTTGAAGTCGTTGCGCAAACCGAAATTGTTGGAGCTTGCAAGAGAGTTGGGTCTGGATGTCTCAGACAAACTCAGAAAACCAGAACTGATAAAGGCTATTCTTGAGTTAGAGGCTGAGGATGACGAGCTGTCGGAATGCCTTGAGACTATTGAAGAGAGGGAGACTGCAAAAAGAGAAGAGCGCGAACGTAAAGAACAGAAAGAGCGAGAGCAACAAGAGAAAAAAGAAGAGCGTGACCGTCAACACGCTTTGGAAATGAAGCGTCTCGAGATAGAGATGGAACGCGCTCGTAATGGAAGTCAGGCACACGGTGCAGGAGAACGCGTATTGTTCAAAATGACTGACCTGATGCGGCCGTTTAAGCTTGGAGAGGACATTGGTTTGTTCCTGGTTAACTTTGAGCGAACGTGCGAGAAGCAGGGGTTCTCTCGGGAAACGTGGCCACAGCGCTTGCTCACTTTGTTACCCGGCGAGGCGGCCGACGTAGTAGCTCGCTTGGATAGAGAGGAAGCAGAGGATTTCGACAAAGTAAAATCGAGTCTGCTAAAAAAGTACCGGCTGTCTGCGGAAGCGTTCCGTCGGAAGTTTCGGGAAAATGAGAAAGGCAAAAGTGAGTCATATACAGAGTTTGCGTATAGGCTTATGTCGAACATGCAGGAGTGGCTCAAAGAAGAGAAAGCGTTTGGTGACCACGATAAAGTTCTGCAGTGTTTCGGGCTAGAACAGTTTTATAGTCGGTTACCGGAGAACGTGCGATACTGGGTCTTGGATAGGCCAGACGTGAGTACGGTGGCTAGAGCCGCTGAGCTAGCCGAGGAGTTTGTGACGCGTCGAGCTCGCGGAGCTAAGGACGGTCAAAAGGGTGAATTTGGCTCGAAGTTTGAGAGGCCGAAGTTCACACCCATGAGATTAAAGGGGGACACGCGTAGTGCGGATGCGAGCGAAAGCAGTCCGACCAAACGTAAAGAGACGGCGGCAGCCAAACGCAGAAAGCGGTTCGAGATGAGGCGAGCGCGCTTGTGTTATACGTGCCAGAAGCCGGGTCACTTTTCGGCGCAGTGTCCGGAAACAACACCAAAAGTTGTGTTTTTTTCAATAGGCAGCACGGACGAGAACATGAAGCTTCTCGAGCCTTACATGCGAGACCTCCTCGTGAACGGGAAAGAGTGCCGAGTGCTTCGCGATTCCGCAGCTACGATGGATGTAGTTCACCCATCTTACGTAGAACCCCATATGTTCACGGGCGAGTGCGCATGGATCAAGCAAGCCGTGGAAGCTCATAGCGTGTGTCTGCCGGTAGCAAAAGTGCTTATTGAAGGACCTTTCGGAGCGCTTGAGACGGAGGCGGCAGTGTCATCTATGCTGCCAACCCAGTACCCGTACCTATTTTCAAACAGGTCCGATCACCTCCTGCGCGAGAAGGGGCTTTTGTTTGGTGAAGCTAGTGTTCAGGCCTTAACCAGATCGAAGGTTCGGGAGCTCGCTGCAAAGGCGGTAGTTGCGGGGCCGACGTTATCAAACAACGAAAAAGGGTCAGAGGCGCAGCAAGCTGATATGCCGAGCACGCCCGAACTGAATAAACTAGAGTCTGTAACGTTAAAGGCGCCAGATACTGGAGAGGAAACGCCCGACGCGGGAAAGTTAGAAGAGCTATCTACTGATTTGCTCATCGCGCCTACGTCAGACGGACTTGATAGGTTGCTAAAAGTCAGCCGGACGGCTTTGATAGCCGAGCAAAAAAAGGATGGCAGCCTGGAAAACGTGCGCTGCAATGTCAAAGAAGGTATCGCCAGGAAAACTGCGCGTTTTGTGGAAAGAGGTGGAGTCCTGTACCGGAAGTATCTAGACCGCAGAGGAGTGGAGTTCGATCAGCTGGTCGTGCCTCAATGCTATCGTCAGGATCTGTTGCGCTTGTCACATGGGGGTTCGTGGTCCGGACACCTAGGAGTTAAGAAAACTAAGGACCGTCTCTTGCAAGAGTACTATTGGCCAGGGTGTTTTCGGGACGCAGACCATTTCGTGAGGACATGTGACACTTGTCAGCGGGTGGGCAAACCAGGGGACAAATCGAGGGCGCCGTTGAAATTGGTACCTATCATTACGGAGCCTTTTAGACGGCTCGTTATTGATACAGTGGGACCTCTGCCGGTAACAGCCACGGGGTACAGACACATTTTGACTGTGATCTGCCCAGCGACAAAGTTCCCTGAAGCAGTGCCGCTTAAAGAACTCAGTTCAGTTGAGATAGTTAATGCACTACTGTCCATATTTGCGCGAGTTGGTTTTCCTGCAGAAATTCAATCAGATCAGGGCACAGTGTTTACTAGCGCTTTGACGACAACTTTTCTCGAAAGGTGTGGGGTAAAGCTGCTACACAGCTCAGTGTACCACCCACAGTCGAATTCCGTTGAGAAGCTCCACTCCGTCATGAAGCGCGTGTTGAGAGCGTTGTGTTTTGAACATCGAACTGACTGGGAGCTGTGTCTGCCTGGGGTGATGTTTGCTTTAAGGACCGCGCCGCATGCGGCTACGGGGTTTTCGCCAGCTGAACTGGTGTACGGTCGCTCGCTTCGATCTCCGCTTCGCATGCTTCGAGAATCATGGGAAGGTAGGGGCGACGACCCAGTCGTGGTGGAGTACGTGCTTAAGCTCCTCGAACGCTTAAGAAGGGCACAGGAGTTGTCAGGTGAAGCAATGACAAAGGCCCAGCAGAGGGCCAAGGTTTATTATGATCGGACAGCCAGGACCCGTCGTTTTGAGGTTGGCGATGAGGTCATGATATTGCGCACATCGCTAAACAACAAACTAGACGTGCAGTGGGAGGGCCCAGCGCGAATTGTTCAGAAACTGTCGGACGTTAACTACGTGGTAAGTCTGCCAGGAAAGCGGAAAGCACAGCAAGTTTACCACTGTAATCTGCTCAAACCTTATAGACAAAGGGAAGCAGTGGTGTGCATGATGGTAAACGTTCCTGAAGAGCTTCCGGTCGAGCTTCCGGGACTAGGCTCAGTGACGAACAGGGAAGACACCGGTCAAGTCATTAGTGACCTTATCAGTAAAGCACCGCTGTCGCCTGAGCAGAAAACCGAACTACACCAGCTATTACAAGAGTTTCAAGGTCTGTTCTCTGAGAGGCCTGGTAGGACTTCTGTACTTACTCATGATATAGAACTTACCTCCACAGAGCCAGTACGATCCAAGGCGTATCGGGTGTCACCCCGCCAGAGCGATATTATGGAGGCTGAGGTAAAGAAAATGCTACAGCTCGGTGTTATTGAGGCAGGTGAGAGTGATTATACCTCCCCTTTGATTTTAGTTGAGGTACCGGGCAAGGAACCTCGTCCTTGCGTCGACTACCGCAGGCTTAATTCCATCACTAAGGATCAAATTTATCCGATCCCTAACATCGAGGAGCGCCTTGAGAAAGTTAGTAGCGCTCAGTTTATTTCCACCCTAGATCTTGTCAGGGGTTATTGGCAGGTTCCACTTACAGAAGAGGCTAGTAGGTATGCGGCGTTCATTTCACCAATGGGAACATTCCGTCCTAAAGTGTTGAGTTTTGGTTTGAAGAACGCGCCATACTGTTTTTCAAGTCTCATGGATAAAGTGTTGCGGGGACAGCAAGAATACGCTTTACCGTATCTAGACGACGTAGCGATATTCTCCGCATCCTGGTCTGAGCATATGGCACACTTGCGGGCAGTGCTAACCCGCCTGCGCGAAGCGGGCTTGACAGTCAAGGCTCCTAAGTGCCAGTTAGCACAGGCCGAGGTTGTCTACCTCGGTCACGTGATTGGTCAGGGTCGTCGCCGCCCCTCTGAAATAAAAGTGGCCGCTGTGCGAGACTTTCCGCAACCGCGCACAAAGACCGATATTCGGTCGTTCTTGGGTGTCGCCGGCTACTATCAGAGGTACATCCCTAGGTACTCTGATATCGCGGCTCCCCTGACGGATGCTCTAAGAAAGACAGAGCCTCAAACAGTCGTCTGGGACGAGACAAAGGAAAGAGCTTTTAGCGCCCTAAAGAGTGCCCTAACAAGCCAGCCTGTGCTACGATCGCCAGACTATACAAAAGGGTTCATTGTTCAGTGCGATGCTAGTGAGCGAGGCATGGGCGTTGTACTGTGCCAACGGGAAAATGGAGAAGTAGAACACCCCGTCCTGTATGCTAGTCGTAAGCTGACCAGTCGTGAGCAGGCGTATAGCGCCACCGAGAAAGAGTGTGCATGTCTCGTGTGGGCCGTTCAGAAATTGTCATGCTATCTAGCCGGCTCGAGGTTTATCATTGAGACAGATCACTGCCCTCTCCAATGGCTGCAGACCATCTCTCCCAAAAATGGCCGCCTCCTGCGCTGGAGCCTCGCTTTACAACAATATTCCTTTGAGGTGCGTTACAAAAAGGGGAGTCTCAACGGTAACGCCGATGGCTTAAGTCGAAGCCCCTAACGTAGGAATCAGCCTCAAAATTGTTTGTTACTGATGTTTTTCTTCCTGAGGCAGGATTTTTTTTAACATATTGCTTTTGTTTAGTGTTTCAAAGTGATGATATGCTTTCTAGTGCAATTTTTCAATTTGTGGACGCGTTCTGAGTGATGCTAGACTACTGTAAGGAACTAGGCAGTGGTATAAAAAGGGGAAAGAGCCTGGCAGGGCTTAGTGAGGGTTGTGCCGTGCTTGCTGACTGAGCGGTTGAGTTTTCAGCGTAGTTCTAACGCTTGCCGGGAACGAGAACAAAAATGTGAACTCTCCCGAAGTCACTTTGCAGTGTCCCGTGCGAACCTGAACGAGAGAACGAGGCCTTCTCTGTGCGCTGCGCTCAAGAAACGTCAAGGGACGCCCGACTTCGGTTATGAGCATCATCGAGCGACATCCCTCCGGACAGCGGATGCAGTCCCCTGTCCATCGGGATCTCCTTTCCCCGGCGGGGCGGTCTGTTGCGTTTCGCCTGCGACACGTGGTTTTGCCGGCGCAACGGCGGCGGGGCGGCGGACATTTTGGCCCGATCGTCGTCACCGCAACACTCATCGCCAGGTGTTTCCAGGCGCGTCTGCGGCGATGCGACCGCCTAGGGATTTCGTTCCAGTCATTGTGCCCGAAACAGGCGATGCCAAAGCAGGGATCTCATTCCAGTTATTGGGCCCGAAACAGGCGATGCCAAAGCAGGGATCTCGTTCCAGTCATTGTGCCCGAAACAGGCGATGCCAAAGCAGGGACCATCTTCTCGTTACAGTCATTGTGTCCGACCGGCAGCGCCACGACAGTGTGCTGCGCAGCGCCACGACCAGGTGCTACGAGATCGTGCGCAGCGCCACGACATGGTGCTACGGCATCGCTACGACAGTGTGCGTCACCATTAGCCCATTGTACATTCACGTGCTCGTCTTTTGAGGGGTTCCTTCTTGCCCTCAACTGCGAGAGTATAAAAACAGCTGCCCCCGGACGCCAGAGGAGGGCTCCGATTTCTTCCGTTGAGTGAAGTGCTCTCCCGTCTCTCTACTTCGGTCAAACCTGACCGCCAACTCTTTGCGATGTTAAAATAAACAAGTTGTTTCGTTGTTACCTGTCGACTCATGCTTTGCCGGGACCTTCGGATGCTTGCAGTTGTACCCCAGGCCGCCAGGCCAACGCTACCCTTGGGGCTTGCGACCCAGGTACAACCACGGGCGTCAGCGCCGAGTTCCCAACAGATCGTACCAGCAGTCGGATCGAAACAACGGGTGGAGTCACACGGTGTGCGGTTAGCGCTCTACTCTGTATATTGGCGAACTTTTCTATGCACGTACTGGGACCGCAGCGCCTTGGCGTCGCGAACGAGAAAGAATGACAAGGACAGCGCGCTTCTTACATTCTTATACGCGTTCTCTTAAGCGCTGTGGTTCCAGAACATGTATCCAACCAACTAGCCCGAAAGCGTGCACGTCGACACGATATTTCAGTGTCACTGTTTCTGCATTTCCGCCTAGCTCGTTTCACTCACTACGAATAAGTATGCTCGGAGAGACTCTATGGACCCGTATTAAGAAAAAGCTCATACGATAAAGCCGCTCGCAAGAGAAGTTACACGCCAATCGCGATGTTGGACATGCTATAGGCGAAGGCGGCCGCCCAATAGTGATGAGCACTTACGAACAAACAGCCTAGTAAACTTGGCCGCAGATCGAGACCTCTATAAAAGCAGAAAACTCACGAATGTTTTGGCTAAAGAATATATATATATATATATATATATATATATATATATATATATATATATATATATATATATATATATATATATATATATATATATATATATATATATATATATATATATATATATATATATATATACGAATGTAAAATCGCTCCGCAACCACGTGAGTGGACATGTGTTATTCTTCAAACGTATCAGGTCTACATCTGCATTTCCGACAAATGTTGTCGCTATAGAATTTTTTTTCTTGGGTTTTACGTGCCAAAACTACGATTTAATTATGAGGCACGCCGTAGCGACGGACTCCGGATTAATTTTGACCACCAGGGGACCGTTAACGTGCCCCCAAGGCACGGGACACGGGCGTTTTTGCATTTCGCCCCCCATCAAAGGAAAATTTCTCGTATGCATCGAAAGCACGACGCTCGAAGCAAATTAATGCCGGGGTCATAAACTAGACAGACACTTCCACGTTCCACTTCATGCATTACTGTTTTCGCAAGTGATTATATTGTACTCAGAATTTTGAGATTTCAATGCACAGCTTGAAGTTAAAATTTTGCATGCCTTGAGGCAAGAAGAAGAAAGTTTCGGCCCCATTCAACAACACCACTCGACGCGGAATGCGAGGTTAGGCGTGTCGAATCAACCACCTTGACTATTCATTCTAGTAATTTTCTCCCTTGGACAGATGTTCGCGAAGACCGTTCAGAAATCATATGCACTATACTGTCTGTCTCCCAAGCACGCTCGGCCAACAGGATGGTCGATCGTTTTGCAGATTCAGAGGTCTTGAGTATATGGTTTCACTCCTGACCAACCCAGAAAGCTACGCGCTACAATGTCGTTTCTGAAATCAGTGGACCTACGAAGACGTTTTCAGAGGCCCTTTGTGTACTACTGTGCTGGTGGGCTCTCTCTCTCTCTCTCTCTCTCTGCTTTTGGAATTTTTTTTTCTTTCAATGTCTCATGCCTTTTCTCCGGTGCAGGGTAGACAACCGGACGTCCATGTGGTTTCTGCCTGCTGTTCTCTCTATCTCTCTTTCTCTCTCAACTTACAGTACCGTGCCTGAGAAGTGAAGCATCAGCAGGCGCCTTTCGCGTTACACTGCGATTTTATAAAGCTTCACTGACGAGCTACGCAGCTCCCTTCCTCATTTACTCCAAGCCGGTTATTTATTCTGCAACATCAGTGTACTATCGGGGATAAATGAAATGGGGACAAGGTAGGGGGCTAGCTAGACTCCAGCATTACTTTGTTTCGCCTTTAACGACTTCGCGTGATGACAGCATGATTTCGGCTCGTACGGATAATTTGAAGCGTGGACCACCATTGGAGATAGGATCGTAGCGGTACAAAACGTAGCTCTCGCGTTATTGTTCGTAAGGGGTGATCTGCATTACAATCTCCTGCCCACGTTTAGTTTACCCAGGGTAGTTATTTAGGTACACTTGTATATCACATAGAAGTTAAAGACAGGCTACACTTGCTGATGAGCGTCAGACATGGTACGTACCCGCTATAAGCAACCTGCCAAAAACCAGGTGGTGGGGAAAATTAATAAATAATAAACCAGTACAATAAAATGAAAACAATATTTGGACATGGAAATTTGCGGACAAGGAATATTGCGAAACTGAGTGACCAGACCGCATGAATACACATATAAAAGAGGCTAAAGAAGAGCGCCATGCTCCAGTGAACATTTTGGCCAACAAGTTTAGACTACATATAACTACGATATGAGAAACTGGAAATAGCATGAAAAATGTTGTAGCTTACAGGACCCCGTCATACATAACCATTAAGCTATAACCTAGAACCGATGGTCAGTGTAGTGTACAAGCAAAACGCCTAGATCCAGTGCAGGATGACGAAGCAGACCTTTTGGGAACCCTCCTCGTTGAAGTATATATCCGCAGCAAACTGAAATACAGTGGTCAATAGATTCAATTTCGTTTCAGAAATGACACGGAGGAGAGATAACTAGATAGTAGATAACCAGCGAGAAATGACTGAAGAATAATTGCCCAACTATATTTTTCGTCAAGACACGGTTATCATTTAATTTTTTCGCCTTCTGCTGAGAATGGAATGTCTCTCTACATCACCGTTTCCTCATCAGGCGCTTTCAATTTGTGGCCGAAAATCCGTTTCTAACGTTGACTACCAGCCCACGCAAATGAAATGCTTGCGCCTTAGCGATGCGGGCACTGCTTATTAGCTAAGCTCCCGCACGCCTCACGTCATGCACTAAGCAAAGCCCCTCAAACTCGGGCGATTGCTCAATGAATATCCCGTCCACCCTTGCAAAAGCATACTTCATTCACTCTAAGTTTCTCAAAGCACTCTATCGGGGTGAGTAAAATGAGCGTATAGTGCCAATAAATGCAGCAATCTTTTGTAAGCGTACGACGCGCAGTAGTGCTCTTTGCCAATGATAATGGTTCTTCGAATCAATTTTCTGGGTAGAAAATTTCAAGAAATAGCTTCCTGCGTGGCGTCCTAGCTCACGTCGTTACTATCAAATCAGCGGTCTCTCTGTCGTATGCACGCAATAACTCTTCTCATATGCGGTTAATGCTTCAAAGCAGGATCTAAGCGCGTGTTACCAGACTGCGGCCATTAGAGGTGCTGTTTATTTATGTGTATAACGTATATGTCTATGAATTTGAATTTATATTCCAGCATCACTGCTGTTACCACTCACACGCTGAACTTAAATAATAATTTGAAGCCGTGGCGGGATTAGATTCGAGGGAGGCAAGGTGGTATCATGGTTATACGTCATAATTATTGTGAGTAGAATGGGTGGCAAATTTGCGAAGAGCTGCACCCGTCCGCTTCATTGCAGTTTTGACATTACAGTTGAACATGGTGCTTGATAAGCGACAGCTTGCCGATCTTCAGCACCTTATATTTGAGTGTCCCGCTTTCAGTGCGCAGCGCATGTCGCTAGTGAGAAACTATCACCTCCTTGGCCTGCGGTGTGCGACACTCGAGGAATGCTTATACCCCAGTGGTTGTGCATCTAAACGTGATCAGGCCCATCGCGCCCTACTAACCTTTCTAGAGCTAACTAACTTAAGTTCACGTTTGTAGCGTGAACGTTCAACATTCTGTAGTAGCGTGACCTTCAGTGACCGGCCCTACTGTGTGTGATCTGTACTGTGTCCTAACGCTTCTTCCTTCGAAGATGGGAAGTGGCGGGTTCAGACACCTTGTAGTGTATATTGTGAACCGACTACCAGTGAAACGGTGATTGCGTGCAGCTATACTTGGCGTCTCATCGTGGAGCGCACAATTAGCCGCGTAGCAAACTAGCCATGGATGTGATAGATAATTGTGGAGGCTGTTCGATGCGGCGTCACTTTAATTCCGGCTGCAGAGTCGAAACTCGGCGGAACAACGTGCTAGTGTACTGTGTTCTACTTTAGTCTTTAGATTTGTCCTGTTGCTCTTCCTTTCCTCTTTCCTCCCTTCCTTCCTATCTTCCATTTCTGTGTTGCTGTCACCTCCTTTCAGAAGAGTAGGCAGGCGTTGTGCCCCTTCCGGTGGCAGTTGCCAGCCTGCTCCTCGCCTTCCCTTTCCTGTTAACTGTATATATGTGTATATGTGTTCAAAACAAATAATAATAATAATAATTTTCCTCTTTGCGAAATGTCGTGCTCTCTTGATTATTGCGCAGTGAATTGGCCGATCGGTAGATAATGCAAGAAATGTCAGTGACATTATAAACGCTTTTTTCGAAGCATCTAAATGTTGCACCGTTCAACGAACGCAACATACCAGCAAATTAAATGCGCGATTGAATAAATTAATAATATGCTTGATTACTAAAGACAAATGGGCGATTATTTAATTCAGGAAGAGTAAACTTGAAAACCGACAGACAATAACGGGCCTCAGACAACGAGCTGACTCAATAGGCAAGTAAACAGTAAACTATCAGCTTATTACAAACAGACCCAATTACTTAGAGGGACACTTAAGAGAAAATGTGAATCAGTTTAGATTGATAAAGTATTATTGAAGAACTTTATTTTCATTGATTTCGCGGTAATAGATTGATTACTATAAAAATGAAGTGACGGCCAAAGTACCATTTTTGCATTTCGCATCGAAACCACATCCTTAGTACGTCAGTGTGACGTCACGAATTGCAAAGCATTTTCTTCATTTTTATTTCTTCTCGCATTTCGGCCGGTCTGGTTCCATAAAGCTTCAGTCTTTAGTTCTTTTTTGAATTCGGTGGAGTTCACTCGTACCGATAAAAGTATAACTAGGCCTGAGCAGGCGGCGTCAAAATCCATGTCGTCACGGCGAAGATGGCGCGAGAGCTTCAAGGCGTCACCGCCACCCGTCTTTCCATTTTGCGTCTTCTCTGTGGCGTACCGAGCGTTTCCTCGTGGTAAGAGCGGCATTTCTTTTTGTATTTTGGAAGTGTAATTTACTAACGGAACTCATAAGTTTTTTTTTTCCTTTTTAGTGTCCCTTCGTTGAACCCGACACTCCAAGCTGTTAGCGGCGAGAAGCTGGAGTGGTGCCCGCCCTCGAGTGACGTCACGGCTAGGACGCCGCTCGCTCCGGCTCGCTCAGCCGACGCACGCGTGCTCTTTCGTTTCGTGCATCGTCGAATTTCGGACGCGCCAGCCGTATCCTCCAGCTTCCTGGATGATATTTCGGCTGCTTTCTGTTGTCACGGCTTAACTGCAGTGCTACGTCGAAACCGCGTGAATCGCGAAAACTTGAGGCTTGGTTGTTGCCGCATACGTGCTACATAAAGAATACACCGGCAAGTCTCGTATGAACTCACTCGATTATTTTACCTCCTCTGGCAAACGATGATATTTTCAATGTGTCCCAAACTACTAATTAATGATATTTTGGCCTTTTGCCGGCCGCAGCCACACGGTCTAAAAGGTAAATTTCGCCCCAACATCTGGACCGAACAGCTGCGTCAGTTTGGACAAACAAATCTGTCATACTTGACTGTCCCTTAAGCAACAAGCACCCGAAAATTGCCGAACTGATATGAGCGCGTAGCAATGAGAAGAAAATAAATATTGCTCCATGCCTTTTCGCGGGCTGCAAAAATCTGAATGCCTCAAGCAGCTCTACTTTATAGAACTGCCGCTTAATATTAACCGGCGAAGAACGGCTTAATTGCGAGACGCAGTTTAAAAATTTAGACTGCAGTGCTAGTTCAGTTCTTGTGCTACCACCGAACGTTTCTGTGCAGAAAACTGAAATTTTTATAGTTTACCGTGGACCATTCGTCATCAGCAAACAAGTTTTAGATAGTTAAAATCAAGGTAAATGTTGTAGAACTCATATATGGCCAGCGTTTGTTATATGCACGTTGAACCACGGCAAGTATGGTCGCTTAACTAACTTGTTCTATCCTGAATTGTTGCATTTATGGCTTTGTTATTGCCGTGAGCTACCGCTGCAGAGTACAGAACCACGCATGAAAAGCCCGTACTGCGCTCGAGTGAGCTTCGTTGGCTGGTACTGTAGCATTGCCTTTAAGAAATGCATTGTTGTATAATAATCTCTTAGAATAAATGTTGACGAACGAAACGATCGAGAAACATATCTGAGGGGACCGCCATAAGCGTGCTATCATCGGGAATGGGGCGAACAACCGGAAAGGGCGTACAAACAAAAACGCTGCAGGAGGCACCCGGACACCACTCGAACTGTAGCAGACGACAGTCACTAGTCCATGCCCTAACGTCACACGACCAGAGCTCGCAGCGCCCCTGTAGGTCGTTCTCAGGGCTAATAACCTCTGCAACTGTGATTAGATGGTAATAGATACAGTATCGACATCCTTTGACGAGAAAATTAAGGCAGGCGAAGCGGTTCTTCCGCGTTGATGAGCAATTTCCCGGTCCAGTCACCTTTTGTGCATCAAGGTAATGCTTACAAAGGCGACTCAGCGTCTGCCTGAAGTGCTTTTTTCTTTGCCTGTGTGTGACTCGGCAAGTGTGCTCTTGTGTGTGAGACGCGGCGCGGAGGTGCAGCACACGAGAAAGTATTCTGCGCCACTGAAATTTCGCGTTTATCTCTGTACTTGAGTTTTCAATGCGTGACACCATGCCTTTGAACCGAGTCTTACGTCGGGGAGCTAATATTTGTGAGTTCATCAGGAGGAGCTTGTGAAACGTCGGCGGTGTGACAAGATGTCCACACTATTTATTTCTCTTATACTTCTAGCACTACCATTTCTCCTGTCGTTGGCTGTTGGCTTAGTGCTTGTCTGTGCTGGCAAGGCTATCAACGCGGCTAGTATGTGATCCTTCACGACTTGTCCGTCGCATACCTCAAGGCACAAGAAACCGCCCATTCCTTCGTTTTACGTTGAACCTCCTTCCTTGTGTTCTCATCGTGACATTTTGTAATTACCCTTTTCTCTCTGCTTCCCTTAACCTAGGCCATAATATGATCAATTCGATCTACGATAATATAATAATTTGATCGGTCATGACAAAGCTAAAGCTCCCCGGCTTTTATTGAAACAAAAATAATGACAAACGACAAAAGCATTTGCCTTCTTTTCACGGTGCAAGACAAAGAGGTCTTAAAAAATACCACATGTATATTACAGTTACTGCTTCCTATGCAACACATAAAAACCCCTAACAATTACATAAAAAAATAGAGCCTGGGATAACTCCTGTTATTATTAGCCTTGTTACAGCATTAGTAGTTTCTTTAACTTTTGTTGTCGGATAGCCAGTCACGCCGGCCGAATCGCACTTCTTATCAATGTTGCAGGTTTATTACTTTAAAGCGTGCTTTGTCGCGTAAGCACTGTTATTGAGGCAAAGCCACCTTTACGTTGGAGTCGAAGGGTTTGAAGGTTTGTAAGTAGGCAAGCTGGTATCGTTATTGTTTGTTATTGTTAATGTGTGTGTGCGCACACACGCGTGCGTGTGGTGGCACCATCCTAGAGAGATCCTAAATGGCTAGAAAGCTGGCATTGGCGCAATCCGAAAGAAATGCATGTCAGCACAACACCCTCGAAATAGGGGCAGGCTGAAGCTGGTAAGAAGCGATTCGCTGGCTCGGCAAGAAAGAAAAAAAAAAGCAGAAAATCTCATTATATTTGGATTAAGCTTAAAAGGTTCGAAGTGTTGCTAGTAAGCAAAAGTACTTATTCTTACACTTCCTAATCAATGTACCATCAATCATCATTGTACCTCCTCATTGTCTTCATTGTGAGCTTCAGGTGTTTTCTTGTCTACGTTACGGAAGATACACACGATTGCTGACGCTCTCTTTCTGTTACATCGCAATGCAATTCATTGGAAATGAGTTCCACGTATTTATTACAACCAAAATGTTCAGGATCTATTCCTAGTGTCCGAAGATTAAGATAGGTTGCGCCTGAATGAACCTTGGTCTCGCCAAGCCGTTTTAACACGTAATCGTTTAAAAATAATTACAACCGTATTAAACTAAGAGATGAGAAAAAAAAATTCTGTCGGCGTTAGAAAAACAGGAGAGAGGGCATAAAAAAAAGGGGGGGGGAGGGCGTGGAAGATATCCATGAAAGTATCCGACTGGCTACCCTACACAGGGGAAAGGGGAATTGTAGCATAGAATTATGGAAGGGATAAAAGGAAGGTTACCTGGACCCGAGTGCGCTTGAGGAGAGCGTCACGTGTTCAAAAATTATCACACAGGCAGATTTATTTTAAGAGGCGTTGCTCAACAGATAACAACCAACGTCAGGCAGCGAAATTAACGATGTTTAAAGCATCAATTTCATATAGCCTGACCAAGCACGTCGTTTTCTTTTGTTCTACAAAATCTGGAACACCCCCCCACCCCCCCACCCCCCCAAAAAAATGAAGTATAGATATCTTCAGCGCTCGCAAACCTAGGCTACAAGTACGCCGAGTTGAGTTCCGAAGCTACGTCTGCTCAAGCCCCTGCTCACGGGGCACAAACCGACAGGAAGTTTACGAAGGGCAATTCATAGCAACGTTATTGTACTCCGCTTTCGTATACGGATTTCTGTTTCTTCTACAACAACAGTATGTGCTGGAACGAAGTACATCGAAAGAGAGTTTGTTGTTGATATGTCGCCTCGGAGGAGTGCTCCAGATAAACGCTCTTGATACAAGAAAGCCCTCTCGCGCCGGAGCAGAGAAACTCATGGGCACTAGGCGTGACAACAGAGTCGGAAACGCCGCCGGGGGCTTTCGACAGTTCCTCGGAGAGGGGAAAGACAAACACTCCGCGTCTGGTACTCGTTAAACGAGGCGCTTCAACTAGAGCCTAAAAAGAAAACTCTCCGCACTCCGGACTGAATGATCGTGGTGAAAAAAGAAAAGAGAAATAAAGCTAAAGGAAATGAGAATCACTTACTCGTGTACAAGCTCGTTAGAGAGCTCGCAAAACATTCCAACCCGGACTACAATGAAAGACACTTCCTGGGCGACCCACGCGCGACATAAAAAGAAAGTAACTAAATATACGCGCGTAGTGTAAACAGTGTCCTTCAGCGAGCGTAGCGAAAACGCCGAACGTCTTTCTTTCAAGCCATGGTGTGAGAATGGCTTCGAAAGAAATCGCTCTTATGTAGGCGAGCGTTACTGACGTGTGTTGTGGGAAACTGAAGCACCTTGAGTGCCATCGGCTGAGCCATCGCTCTGCTCGATTTGTGTGACGTCCTAAAATTTGTCCTTAGAACGCTTGTGTCACAGTGACACAAGCGTTGGAAGTGAGTTGTTGACCACGGGCATACGCGAGTAGCGTAGACACCGTTCATATCTTTTATTCATTTCGATTTATCTTGGTACTGTCAACCGTATTCTACGGGTAAATACGGGGAGGGTATTGTTCCAATAACGCTGGTACACAATAACAACGTGATAGCACACATTCAGTGTTACACAACGGGCATTCAAAGAAAAATGCTCGTAACAAAGCTTTATTGTATTACTTTACCGCAAATTTTGTCCCGCATTACGCTGCAACATTTGTTAATACTTCTCTGCGGCAGTGCATCAACAAGATAAATTTTTCACCCATTGGACCATAGGCGAAGACATTAATTCCCCCCTCCCACACCGAGAGGGGAAGAGGGAGGGGGGGGGTTTCCATGCATAAAGCAGCGATTCTTTAATCAAAATAACTGGAACTGGTGCATTCAAAACTGGTGCAGTCCTAAGAATTATTTCCAAGTGGATAATAAGCCTTGCGAATACATTAACTACAATTCGTAAACTTAAATATGTGCCGTAAGGTAATTAATTAGAGGGTTAATTAGCGTAATTATAATAAATATTCAGTGAAGCATTCTGATTTCTCACAGAAGTAATGGTCGCCTCATCCAATAATTTAGACCAAGGTCTAGAATTGTGCTGTCTCCAACAGGCATTTAAAAAAAATTTTCGTGAAGCTAAAACGAAAACACCCTATATATAACAAGCCTTAACCAACTGATCATTTTAACAAGTGAAAAGTTAAAAAATATTACGACAACTTAAAGGTAACCTCGGATGTGAACGACATAAGCTGCGATAGCGAATTGGGGAGACGACAGTGAAGGGGGGGGGGGGGGGGGGGTCCTCACTACGGTGTGCCTACGATGTGCCTCATAATGCGATCATGGCTTTAGACTCGCAAGACCTTCAATCGTTCACTCATTTTTTCTGGAAATCCTTTCAGCTTCCCTTTAAAAAAGGGAAGCTCGAAGGTTTTCCAGAAAAAATGAGTGAACATCTCTACATAATGGCTTTCAACCCTGCGAATTCGAATATCGTATCGAAATTGAGCGAAAGAAAGCGCAAATATATTTTATTTCGACGAAAAGTGCAGCAGCGGACACGCCCAGCTCGCGCGTCTCCTTTGCGCCTGTGATTGGTCGGGCGCCTCGTGACGTCAACACTAGTGTTCGTCCGAACCAACCGCTGCCGCTACACATGAAGCGCGGTGCCAGGTAGTTTGGTGCTGTTTTTCTGAGAGGGTAATGGAAAATTTAGAGAGACTGCGCTTTTCTGAGGAGTTCGGCGTTACTCCCTACATGTACGAGCCGATTGCGAAGAGCCGGCCTCTCGAAGAAGCAAACGATGCTGGTGCGAGCAGTGCTTTCGATGCGAACGAAACCGAAGTCTTGGGATCTCCTCGTGTTGGAAATGCTCTTTGGTGAGTATGTTTTTACAAAGCGATCTAGTGATCTCGCCGATCTTTCGCCGATCTAGTGAGCTCGTTTCCGGTTAAACAACTGTAGTATTGTGTTCCTGCATGCCTCCTGGTGGAACGTAAGCGGGGATGCGTTCGTCGGCATTTGTGCGCTGTCCAAAGCTGTCGGCAATCTTCAAAGACGGTTTAAACGCGTGAAAAGCTTCCCGGTTCATGCAGTACGTGTAGTGACCTTCATCTGTGCGCCATCCGCACACTACTCGTAACTGAAGTCGTAAAGGCGGCGAATTCCGTCGGCTACACGAGACGGTCGGTTTCTCGCTGTGCGCGAGAGAAGGGGGGAGCGTAGCGTCCTGGCGTGCGCCGGCTTTCCAGCACATGTAAACTCTACATTTGCACTGCGTTATTGTAGCTGCATGCAGGCTGTCTTACAACACACGTGCAAATAGAAAATTCGCGGCGCTTTGCGACGAAACCTGCGTCAAGGGCGGGAGATAAACATGCACTTTCCGTTCAGCGTGCTAACACGAAGGAGCTCGCAGTAAATCAAAATCCAGGTTTGGGCTTGTCTTGTGGGAAGTAATGGAAAACAACATCGTCGCGGCCGCTGGTGTTCGTGCAACCGTAGGCTGCACAGAAAGCCGCAATGATCGGCCCACCACTTCAGTTGATGCTGCGCACGTTGACTACCACTCTACGTATACGCAGACGCATCAACAAAGGAATGCAGGGTCGATCGAAGCAGATTACGTTGACACGCACGCAGAAACAAGCATGGTCAGGCACGGTCGCGGAGGCTGCGAAGGAACGGAACACTAGTGTTGACGTCACAACACCGCGGTTTCCGGTCTCCGCTCGCATCGTCAGCGTCAGCAGCAGCGCGCGGCATTCGACGGGGGGCGGAGCTACAGCGCAATTTTAACCGATGATTACGTCGCTCCTAACTGAAAAAAAACCCCCCAAATTTTGCCTACATGGTTTATAACGTTCCCGCATCCATATATGAGCGTCTTATTGAATTCGACAGACTCTTCAGCTTCCCTTTAAATAAGTGCTGCCTATACTTTTTTTTCTTTTCTTCAGCCCAGTGAGCACTGCATCTCCCGTTGATTTCTGCCTTCCTTTCAACGCTTAAATAACGTAGCAACGTGTCAAACGTCGAGTACCATGTTATGAAGAAATTGTAAAATTGTATGGATGCACCATGGTACTCTGGCCTCCCACGCCACAAAATAAGAAAAGACAAAAAAGAGCTACGGGCACTCAATCTTCATTTTTTTTATATCATAGCTATTATTTGTCGGTTATAGATAAAAAACTAGTGTTTTCATAAGTACTTTTCCACTTCTTTCCTTGCCTATGAACGCACGGACGAAAGTCACTCAAACTGTTTGCAATACGTCGCCAAAAGCGTGGGCCTTTGGCCAAACGCGTTGACGAGACGCAAGTTCACCGCGATATATATATATATATAAAACACAAGGTGTTTATGAACGTTCCTCGACGAAATAGGAGCACGAGTCCAAGATGATATTCACTCCGCTTATACGCGCTGCAATGTGTTACAAGAAAAACCATGGTGAAGAAAACAAACAAAGAACGCGTAAAGGTCGTGAGTGCCAAAAATCCACAAGAAACACGATCAAAGAAGAGCCAAATGACTGCAAGATGGGGGTTAATAAGTATAATTGGGCGCAAGAAGACGCCCTTCCGCGGCAGCCGCAAGGCATCTATGCAAATGTGCAGACTAACCCGAGGCGACAATACGTTTATATAGACAAGGGGTGCTTTGGGAAAGGCTTGGGGAAATTAGGAAGACGACGCCTTATCTCGTTCGTCTTTCTTTATTGTCGAGGCTGACGGCCCAGAATTTTGACCGCGCACCCTGAGTGAGCGACCTGTGGTGTAAGGAACGGGGGGCGGGGGGGGGGGAGGCTAGGTAAGGTGCGAGATTAGAGCCTCATTTCTTTTGTTCCCTGTTCTTTCTTTTTCCCTTCCTTTCACTTTCCTTATGTTTTCTGAACCTTTCCATCGCAGCGCATTCCTTCTTTGTCTCTTGATTTCTTAGCCGTTCATTACGTTTCCTCCTTTCGTCAACGAATTTGACGTTTGAGCGTTCTCGTCACCTCGGTGAAATAAAGATCATCCGAAGCGAAACCCCATCCCTCTCCAACATCCCCCTCTCATCGGCCTCCGGCCTTCTCAACCTTATTTTTTCAGTCTCCTGCACAGCCCTCGTATTTAAACAGCTGTTCTCGTGTGCTTCCCGCACATCGCGCGCGTTATGCAGTGAATGCGTAGTTCAGGCGGAAGTCTAAGCAAATGAGGTTCGCGCCATCTTTGCCCTGTGTGGGTCTGCCTTTGTGTCCTCGGGCTCTTTTCTTCTTCTTTTTCTTCTTCGTTGTTTTTGTTAGATCAGCGCCGCTTTCACTTCGCTCGTGAAAATTAATGAGTGATGAGAAAAGCTTACTTCTGACCCCGCAGTGGTGCATGGCGTCTCATTCCCCGCGGGCAGCACTGCAAGAAGCGCGCCTGAAATAAATATGCGTCGGAGTGAGGCCCCCCTTTTTTTTCAGTGTTGCTAGGCCAGTGAGTGCGCGCGATCTCCACTTACTCAGGACAGTTTAATGGAAGTCCTACTTCGCAGAGAGCACTTGCTGAAGTGATTCAGCACTTCTAGCACGCCGCCGCTGAACACCGGCTCGAAGGTTCGACACTCAGCTGTCGTGGCGGCGCCGATATGAAACTTTTCTTTGGCGCGCGTCTAAGGTACCTTGTGCGGCTAAAAATAATCCGAAGCAATCTTGCGCTACGTCTCTCAAAGCCCACGCGTAGCTTCAAGCCTTCATTTAGGTTTAAAATGGTGATAACAGGAGCTGGTTGGTGTTGCACGCCATAATTCGTGTGTCCGTGTTTTTTCTGTATGTCTTTTCGTACTACATACCGAAAGAAGAAAGTATGTTCTTTCAGAAGAACAGTGAACTGGACACTGTATGTCACTATGTCACTGTACCAAATGTTTCCTTTTTTTTTTCTTCGTGCGTCTTCTATTCGCGTATACACCATCATAACATTCTTCCATTATTATCCTTCCTCCTTGCCCTAACGCTGTGTAGCAGGCTAGAACACGGTAATTCGAGCCGACCTATCAGATTTTATTTTATGATAAATCTTTTTGTCCGGGCGTTTATTCCCCTGACTCGTCATTATCCTACCATACCAATTCCTATTATTTGTACAGCAGTCCTAGCAACCGAAATCAGTGCAAGGTGAGAACACCCGCCTTCACACTCTACCGCTCAGGATTGATAGATCGCCCCACAAGCTAAACTACTTGATCGAGTAGGAACTCTGCTTGATCACGTGTCTGAACAACTTAGTTTTTTTCTTCTTTTTTTTACTGCAACCAGATATCATGAAAGTCGTCCGCTGCTCCAGAACATGTCATTCTAAGAAAAAAGTCACAAGCCTGCGCAGCACACGCGTCACAGTCACAGCGTAAGGCCGAGCAGCGGCTCCAGAAGAGCTCCATTTTCGGCAGTAGAGGGGGTCTTCGCGGCGAAGTCTCTTCGCGTCGTTTTCACGAGAACGATCTGAACTGTCCGCCAGGCGTCGACGGCGAGACTGCAGCTTGTGCTGCGGCTTCTCCTCCTCTCAGGACAGCGTTCTGCTGAGCCCGACGTCGCCTGGCTGCAACCGCGCGCGTTTCAGCGCACGATTCACTTCGGCAGCAGCAGTTCGTACTTCGTGTCGAGGCGCCATAACGTGCACGGAAGAGTAAACACAGGTACCCTGACTACGTGGCGGATATGTCACATCCCTTGACCCGTGGCACGATACGATGGTGTTGCTGATGACAATGATGATGGTTTATTGGTATCCCATTTAAAACGGGTTGTTGATAAACAGTCACCTAGCCTGCTTGAGTTAAACAGGCCAGCTGCGTACAGCCTGTAACTGCTACATGCACCTACTACATGTCGGGGCACCTGGTGGAATACAACGCAACTACAATGCAAAGTTTGCACGTATCGAGGTTACGCGGCGCGCATGTCACATCGCGTCACAAATGGCACGATACGATGCTAATGCTGCCGATGATGATTTATTGGCATTGCTTCTGAAACGACAGGTGAGAAACGGTCCCCTAGCCTTCTTGATTTAATCAGATGTACAATATCGATCATATCATCGATATATATATATATATATATAATCTATTTTTTTCTTGCGGAAACCTTCTCTATCCACCTTGTACTGCTACCTACGCTTGATGGATGGTGGATGGATGTATGGATGGATGTTATGAGTGTCCCTTTGGAACGGGGCGTTGGTTTGCGCCGCCAAACTCTTGCTATTATACTGCCTAATGTCCTACCTAACTTAAAAAATAAAAAAATAAACACTATGAACTCCCACAGCCAAATTTTCTGATCCCCTATTGCTAACTGTGCTTTTGTACGTCTCCGTTTTTTGTCGTTTCCCTACTTTTCGCCCACCAATCCTGCAATCGCCTCTTACTAATGCCTACTGCGGACATCCTTACTTTTCCACTGCTCTCGCTGAAACCAAGGGCTTCAAGGAGAGCAGTGGTTCCTAAATCGACCGCTGGGTAGACACGGGTAGACGGGCATGCAAACGCCACGTAGCGTGCCACCTGGTGTAATAATATGCAACTGCAATGCAAAGTGTGCACGTATCGACGCGACGCACATGTCGCATCGCGTGTCTCTCCTTGCGCGCTACCCCGCGTTTATGTGGCTTGTTTCTGCAACAAGCTAACAGGTGCTGGCGTGAAACTACCCATAATTCCATGCAATAAAAAAAAAAGCTGGCTCAGTGGTAGAGTAGCTGAATCCGAAGCGGCAAGCCCTGGTTCGATCCCGGCGACAACTGTTTTTTTTTTTCCTCATAGTGATTTTTTTTAGCGCACAAAAAAGAACAGACGGCTGAAAGCAACGACGCAGACACGGCGCTAACTTCCAACATTTGATTTATTTTTCGAAGCAGTACATGCATGTACTGTATATATACATGTATATATAGAAAACAGATAGCAGCACGCGCAGGCGCATTTGTACTAGTTTCGTATCTTCAGAACAGCGGAGATGCATGTGTGCAGGAAGTTAAGATAAAATGAAGAAGCGATATATTAGCTGCAAGATTAAGAGACCAGTCTCTCTTGCCATCCCCGTCGAACCACTCTCTGCGTCTTGTTTAGAAAATCACTTTTTTTTTTAAGAGTTCGCTTGAAGGTACGGTAACACACGTGTCCCCCAAATTAACAATTTTCGCCGTTTCAATTATTTCACGAGTTGTTTGCGTCGGACTTCTTCCTATCACGCTGCGTTGCGTGACTATGGGACCACACCCACAGTGACTGAAGTGAAAGGCCAGATGGCCCGTGCCTGCAATTCGCACAAGATTTGCGAGCTCACGTAGCCTATAATTTGCGCAAAGTCCCATCTGGCCAATGTATTGTTTTTTGCCCCAGGACAACGGTAACTCATACAAAATGTTACTCTTACATTTAACAAAGCTTTCTTTGTGCTTTTTCTGGCAACCGGGCTTCTTGGAACCGCAGTGACTGGCCTTCCACAGACAAGAAAGCTTGCTTGGAGCTGAAAAGACGATTCTTACATTCGCGTTGTTTCCGATCCTCAACCTATGTGAGACGTCGTGTATTTGCGGTATTACCATAGGGAAACACACTGGTAAAGAGCGGACACTCCCATAGGGCCCTGCGGCCCAACTACAGCACTGCCGCCAGCGCCCCGTATGGCTGGTCAGACCGTTAATTTTGTCTTCCGATAATTTAAACGCGTGGTTTTGCTCTGTTTTGGTTTCGATAGCAATCCTTTCGATTCTGGTTTACGTTTGGCTGCAAAAAATGTCCAACACGTCGTCTCTAGTGGAGCGCAAGAACTTTAATATTCCATTTTTAAGCATGCCGTGCAGATGGACGTAATTAACTCTTGGATCGCAAACTTTTTACTGAAAAGCCGTCAAGCTTCTCGAAGAACCAGGAAGGCTGAATCAGCTCATGTAGATTGGAAAAATAATGCGGTCAGAGCTATCCTTACTGCAATTTTTCTGCCGTTTCTGAGCCGCGTTTTTGCACACATAGGAAGACGTGGTTTCATAGAAAAAAAAAGTTTTTTTTTTGCTGTTTACAAAGTAAATTGGAGAGAAAAATTGTGGATCACACACTTTATAAAGCCACACACTACAGGAAGAATGTTTAAGCCATAACAAGCAACGCGTCAAGAAAAAGTGGCAGTGTGAACCGGGCCAGGCGCATGCTAGCTGCGTGCATTTGCAGTGACGCAAAAATCTTTCACAACGCGATCACAAATGCGCATTACACTGCCCGAGCCACGCCAAGTGAAACGTTTGTGTGATGCTACCTGTGAGCCACATATAACAAGTTCTACGCCTTAAACCGTAGGTCTTGCGAGTGGATCTTGAAATATTGCGCGCTGGAAGTAATGCAAATGTTCATCCGTAAAAGATGGGTGCAAGAACAAACGGGTGGCGGCACAGTAAACGAGTGCCACGGCTCAGATTCTACGCTGCACGTGCAAAATACGCTCACCCTGCATAACAAACGTCTTCCTAACGATGTTCTTAACGCAAGAAACAGCAAAGTTATCCGCGGAGAGAAAAGAAAACACCTTACCGCAAAAGCGAGGCGACGCGTGGAAAAGCGCGGTGAGGTGGGCGTAGCCAGCGGCGCATGACCGGCGCAGCATCAACGTCTCTATGGAAACGGGATGCGTGGGCGTAACCCCGTAGACGTATGATAAGCTGCCTACCTTTGAGGTAAAGTGGAAGCGCAAATCGCTACGCCGTCTGGCGGGTGGTCAGACTCTCATTTGCTCGGCCGCGAAACGGCCCGACTGTCCGCTCTTCACGTAGGTATGTTTCTCTGTGGTACTACTGCGCACTTCTGCTTCACTCGATCCATTTCCGGCTCAGCATATTGGGCACCCTTTTGAGCGTAGTTTACCGTATTAAGCAAACTTTCGTCACAGCTGTGACAAAATCGTGAGGAAATCGGCTTTTCTTCATGCGATCTGCTTGTGCCAAGAAACTGTTGCAATGCTTGTGAAAACACGAATGGCGAAGCGCATTTGTTAAGGTTGATTTGCATGTGAAGCCACACTTTATCAACTTGGAGTGGCCCGACTTAAATTGCAGCAGTGGCTTCTTGGCCGTTGGTTCATACAACCAGCACACTTGGTCTTCTTCGAAAAATATTCGTGAGTCAAGGAATCGCGAAGTCCTGTCATTTGGCAGTTCGTGTGTGACTCTGAGCGGTTGTAAGCACTTAGCGAAAAGATCTCGCACGTTTGAAGCGTCATGAAGAAGCTTGGTTGAAGTTGATTCAAGAAACGCTAGGCACTCATCAACATACCTAAATACACTCTCTACATTTGTATTCGCTATCTCGGCTTTAAGTTTCTTGTTTACACAAGCTAAATAAAGGCCGCTTAAAATTGGCGCGATGCAGGAAACAAGGCAGATTTCTTGTTTTTGGAGAAAAAAAAATATCATCCCACTTCGAAAATGTGGCAAGCAGATAAAAAGAGAGCAGTTCAAGAAACCCTTATACAGATATGCTGACGGAATTTGCACTTCTGTTCATCGTAAACATCAATAGCCTCTTGGAAGCATTTTAATAACTCACCTTGTGACAAGGAATAATACAGATCCTTAATATCTGTAGAGAAAGAATTCAAATTACTGATTGCATGCATCTTCAAGTGACTCATACGGGGGGCCTCCAGAGCCTGAGCCCCTTCCAAAGTTCTCCGCAGGGGGGCGGGGGGAGGGAGACCCCTCCCCGGGCGATGCCGAAGCTAACCCCCCCCCCCCCCTAAAGTGTCATTACCAGAGTTTTGTCACCCCCATCATTTAAGGTTTCTTTTGAGTTGCCTCTACCTTATCACTTAAAATTTTATTGTGGGTAATAGCTTACTGCGACATTGTTGGCGTGGACGTGCAATGCTTTTAATTCATACTTTCGCATTATTTCTGCAAATCCTGACACTAGGAGGACAAACACATTAGGAGCACCAGCAGCGGCTGCTTCATCCGTCATCGTCATCAGTCTATTTCGATGTCCACTGCAGTACGAAAGCCTCTCCCTGCGATCTCCAATTACCCCTATCCTGCGCCAACTGATTTCAACTTGCGCCTGCACATTTACTAATTTCATCACTCCACCAAGTTTTCTGCCGTTCTCGACTGCGATTCCCTTCTCGTGGCACCCATGCTGTAACTCTAATGGTCCACCGGTTATCCATCCTACGCATTATATGACCTGCCCAATGCTTCTTACTTCAACATTGTTTAAAATTTCCACTGTAAACACCATGTATACCCAGAAGATATTTAAATGTATACGCAGGACAATGTTCCTTATATTTTAAAGAGAGATGCAGGTAGCCAATTAGCAATTATTTCTAATGGTATGGTTAGCCTAAGCCTAGAGAATGAATATGTTGCTGTATGTTCACCTCGCTTCAAATTGCTTTGCGTGCTTTTTTTATCCTTCAAAAAAACATGCAGACGTCAGTGACCCCTTCGGTAGAGCCTTTTATCATGGCGTGTGAAATACACGTGAATGATATGTGTCTCAGATTCCTTCTCTTTCCAGTAAGGAATGCTAACGACCCATGCAAAAAAAAACCTCTTCTAATAATTTGCAACATTTATTATGGATGGGATTATCGTTACTTACATGCAGAGGTCACAAATATATATAGGGCGTCCCAACTATCATAAACTAAGATTAAAAAAAAGAGCAATTGTTTAAGCCCACGAAAGCCTAGTGCATATTGTTTCCAGAACAGTGGAGTAGCCGCCCGTATTTTTTGTCGTTGAGATTTAATTAGGTAATTCTAATTAATTATCTAACTCGAGACGTACTGTCCTAATTTTCAAAGTTTCAACGAAGCATTTGTAGGCACAGCCAATGAAGATCTAACTGCGGTATTTTCAACGACATACTAATTGCGTATAATTTTTTTCGACTGATAAATAAATCCCGCTAAATATGAAAGATACCGCGTGACCGCGCTTTCACCCACATCATAAAGCAGCGCCCCCAAACAGGCTCCCTCTGAGTTAGCCAGAACGAACTAAAGAAAATAAAGAAAAACATCGTGATCGAGCCAGCGCCTTATCTGCCGCGCCCCGGCCGAAGTGACACGTCGCGTGTCGCGTCAGTTGGAAACAAGCTGTGTTATCTGCTAGCGTAGACAAAGTGCACGAATCATTCTCTTTTTCTTGCCACAAAACCTGTCACCACAAACGCGAACTGACAACGTCAGTGCAAAGGTTCAAAGGTGCGTTTTGTTTCGTCCCAGTCGCCGTGTCTTGCTCTAATGAGCAGAAGGCAAACAGAATCCTTGCATTGGAAGCTGCAAATGCCAACAAGAGGAAGGCTGCAAATATGTATCAGTCATAAAAGTGTGGCGGTAGATCAAACGCATTGACGGTCATCAGAAATGATGAAAACCTGAGACAAACTGGCAACTTCCAGAAACAGCGGCGGAGGACTCCATCTTTGAGTCCTGTAGCCTACGCGCGGGTGTTCTAGCATTTATGGCCTCAAACCCTCATGCTAGCGTGCGGGACGTGGGCGGCCAGGTACCGATTTCCAAGTCATCAGTTCGTAGGATTCTAAATGACCAGGCATTTCACCCGTACTACGTTAACCTGCACCAATGCTAGGAAGATAGGGATCTGCAGAATCGTCTAGATTTCTCGAATTGGGTCCTCAGAAAAGCCGATGAGTCATCGGACTTCTTCAGCAACATCATGTGGACAGATGAAGCCGATTTTTGCAGAAATGCCCAGGTAAATTTGCTTAATACACACTATTGGAGTGATCCAATCCACACTGGGTAAAGCGCACTCGGCACCAGCACCAGTGGTCGTTCAATGTGTGGTGCAGAATTTACGCCGGTGCTATAATCAGTCCCACCTACTCCGATCACACACTGACTGAACAGCATCACGTGAACGGAATCTTTGAAAGAATGGTGGATGAGTTTCTCAGCGAAGTCCCACTAAAAAAAATTACATTATGGCATTTTACGTGCCAAAATCACGATTTGATTTTGAGGCACGCCGTACCGGGGGCGCCGGAAATTTGGACCACCAGGGTTTCTTTAACGTGCACCTTAGTCTAAGTGCACGGGTGTTCTCACATTTCGCCCCCATCGAAACTCGGCCGCCATTGCCGGGATCGAAGCCGCGCTGTCACGTCTTCCACTTCTGTGGTATCAGCAACATGGAGCGCCAGCACACAGCAGCAGCCGAGCACGAAACTAGCTGGATGCGATTTTCCAAGCAGTCACACAGGATTTGTTTGGTCGAAGACGAGAGGAGTGCCCTTCGGACAGCTTTATGGCACTTAGACGATAGGCCCTTCACACAGAAGATATTGTGCCCGCGGCCTCGGGAGTCTGCTATGGTGCAAGGCCACAAAGGTGCTGGTGCGTTTCTTGAAATGCACCAGCCTGTATGGCTGCCTGTGAGTGACTCATCAATGAACGCTTGTGTGTGTAACAGTGAAAACTGTGAACTTGTTTCTTCCTTCTCTTTCAATCCCATTTCCCCTTTCCCTAGTGCAGGATAGCCTCAGGGCTCAGCCTGGTTAAGCTTCCTGCATTTCCCTTACGACTTCTCTCTCTTTCATGCGCCCTTGGAAGGCATGGGCCTGTAAATTGACCGGTTAGGTCACCTGACTTCCCTCCACTCGATTTCTTTCTCGGGGGTTTTGTGAAAGATTGTGTCAGACGACGACATGAGATGAGCTCAAGGCAAGTATAACGGATGTCTGCCGTAAAATTCCAGCGTCGGTCATCAAGAAAGCCACTGATGATGTGACAAAGGACACCATCCTCTAGGCGACAGCTCGTGTTCAACGGCGCTTACGAATGCACAAATAATGAGGGCACACAGAAATCTGATGTCTTGTTTTGTTTGTTTTGTGCAGACGTTCCGACTGCCAATTGGGCACATTTAGAAGTGGTACATTTATATATTAAATATAGCGGCGCGTATTCTTTCGCTGCGGTGCAAGCAGAGTCGGGATTTTGAACCATTCTATGCATATTCCACTGCTTTTACCATTCCGTGCGTGGTCAGAGCGGCTCTTCGGCCGCGTTATCAAGGAACTTTTGTTATCAATGTGATCAGTGGGCCTTCGGAGACGGATAATAAATGTGACATAGAAAGGAGAGGAAGGAATAGCTGCGAAGCCGAGAAACCTGCTGTTGGTGCGCCTCCCGTACTATTATCAAGGTGATGCGCTGTTTCTATGTCCACGTCGTTCCTTTCAGTCCTGTGTTCTTGTTTGTGCGTTAAATAAGTTGTTACTATGTATTACCAAGATGTCCAAGCATACGCTCCTTCTTTTTTCTCATTCTCGGCGACAGCTGCGACGGACACCGGCGGCAGCGGCGGCGGCAGTGGATAACATCGCCAACCGAAACAGCTATTGCAATGACCCCATAACAGCTTTCGCTGTAAAATGTAATGACATCTTTCGAACAAACACAACCAAAGTGCAACCTAAGTTACGAATGGACACTTTTATACCTCCTAATCAGTTAGGGAATAGACTCAAGATAAAAATCTACAAAAGAAAAAGTAGCTTGAGGACATCTGCAATCCAGAAAACAAGTGCAAACACACATAATACAAAGACGCGGTGCGCAGTCACTACTTATGTCAGCATGCAATGACGAAATAAGATTTTGACTATGAAGGACACATGATGCAATACATATATACTGTGAAACTTTCGATAAAATTTTGCCGAGATAACCGCTTTTTTTTTATTGTAGAACTCCTGCTATCATTGTTATAATTTCCCACTGCATACGTCTCTAATTTGCTTTCGTTGTTTGAGCCGTGGACAGTTGCAAATATTTTGTACTGCACATGCGTATATATTTTTTTTTTATTTGCGACACCGTCGTGTGCCGTCGTCACTTGCTTCATACAGAGGAATAGCTAGAAAGGATGGGGGGGGGGGGGGGGTATTCTCTCAACTGGAGCTCTTAAAAGCACACAGCCGCTCTCTCCTTGGTAGGAGTAAAATATTGTTGCGTTGTATTGCATTGCACCGTTATTCGCAAGATACAATCTTCATTTAGTGTTCACCGCGAGAACATGTTCTTTGTCACGCAGAAAAGCACCACGCGCGTTCGCTGCCCATTAATTCCGAGATATAAGTGTGTGCACTTGATCACAGGAGACACCCGCCCAAGGCGACGTAAGGATATTGGAAACACTGTTTCCCGTTTCGCATTACTCTGAGAGCCTCGTTATCGCATTACGCTATCTTATCACGCTGACCTGACGTGCCGGCAGTAACTGTCCACGCGACACAGTTTTGATTTCCACGGCACGCTGTTTCCGACGTTCCTTTCATTCCCTTTTGAGGTACGTAACGGTTGTTCCACGGTGAGGATTTATGAAATAATATCCTGAAAGACTAGCGTTGTGTTGGCAAGCATCTTACTCTCGTATTTTCAGCAAGGAATCCGTAGCATCGGCAGCCATAAGAGTAACGCGATGACGCGATCGGCTCCCTAAAAAAATAGGCTACTAGAACTCCGCACCCTACAGGCACTGACCTTTAGTTATACAATGAGACAACGAGAATGACTTCAAGAGACTATGGATGAAGAGATACATCTGCAGTGGACGATCTTATGCTCTCCCACCGTACAAAGTGGTGACACAAAAGGCTTAGTGACCTAAGATAACAACGCTCTTGTAGCATCGTATTTGTCGGAGGTCACGGCCAATATCTGTAAGAAACAGCTTTTTCGCTAGACGGGTGCTTAGGTTGCACAACATTCTGGGCCCGTCACGGCGATAAATGCTAATGGCTGCATTCATATCATTGGCGTGGCAGCACCAGTTGTAATGTCCCTGAACACCACGTCGTGATTATTTTCAGTGAAATAAAAAAAAAAAGCATACTGAGAAACTTTGTGCGGAGGCACGGGATCATCCGAGAAAAGTCAAGGACGAGCGCTAACTCACACACGAAGTTTATTTCAAACGCATACGCGAATAAGTAGGAAAACCGAGACAGAACAAAACATGGCTATCATTTTGAACGTCACGTGTTACCCCGTGTACCTGATTGAGATGGCCAAGAACCGAAACATCCTATCAGAGAAGCGGACGGAAGGTTGACTGACACATTTATCTCCGCTGATACGAATATGGAAGGCCTCCATGAGCTCTCGCACGAGTTGCTCCCGGAGCCTGAATAGGATTGTTGTTTTGTCGAAGAGCGGTTTGCATTGTATTTTTTTTTTCTTACCGTTCTTGCCACATGTGCGGCAATGTTTAGGGAAGTTATCAAGGGAATCTCTTCCAAATAATCTTCGGTGTTCTCCTAATCTTTCATTAACGTATCGTCCGGTTTGGCCGATGCACAATGGGCCACAGGATAATGGCAACTTGTAGGCAACTCCCCTGGCACAAGGAACGAACGGGGCTGTGTGCTTGATACTGCAATCATTTTCTTTATCTTAAAAGTAAAAATAACGTTCTCGCAGTTCCCCGTCTGTTCAGCTAATGTGGATTAAAAAATTCACCGGCTATTACGATACTCCCTAAAGCGAAATTAGAGCGCAGCTCTATACGTGTTTTCAATTCGCGGTATATTGCCTGGCTCGGACAATGTCTCGTGCGGCACGTTGCAAACGGAGCGAAGTGAAGCGCGACTGCCTCGCTAATTGGGAGATCGCGAGAGGCAGCGCGTGGGTGACATGTTGGCGCGATTCGCAGCAGCCACCGCAGACAGACCTCCGCTCACGCAGCGCTTTGTTTTCATACAGACGCGCGCTATCTGGCGCCATCTCGTAGCCATGGTCGCCGCGGAGCCCGTCTTGCGCGGCACCACGCTTCTCTTGTCACGCTTTCGCCATACCCTCCTCCTCCGCTTTCCGCCTCACGATTCCGCTGCACCCTCCTTCCCAGTTTCCCTCCTCGCGCTGTCTTCGCTATCGCCGTCTTTCATCCACCTATCTATACTAGATAGGTGGATGTACTAGATAAGCGGATAGGCTCCGCGTTCGCTTTTTCAACCTTCGTTGTGCTCGTTCGCTCGGTTACGAACCGCCAACAGTCGTCGCAGGAACGGGCGTCTGAGAGCTGCGTTTTAAAATTAACATTCGAGGAAGGGGAATTGCAATGTCATTGGCGATCGTTGTTGTTATTGTTATAGTTGTTGCAATTAGCGTGAGACCCAGGTACAAAGTTCACTTTCCAACCTAGCAGATGGCACCACGAATGCCAATTTTAGTTATTATTTCAGACACTTGCGTAGCACGGATCTGTCTTCCAACATGATATGTCATGCTTATAGTATCATGTTCTGCCACTATTTATTTCCCAAGCGGAAGTCTGAAAATGCAGTTGTTGTTTTTTTTCGCTTGTTTCCTTTATATAATGAAGGATTAAAAGGTGACGCGCTTCAGTGACATAAATATGTCATGCGTGCTGCCGCGTAAATATTAATTTGCGACCTGGCCTAGCAGTCCTGTAATAAAGTCACAACTCCAATACCGTGGCGGTTACAACTGCCTTTGTTGATAAACAAACAGTTAATTACGCAGAGCAGTGTCAAAATTGCCTCGGGAGATATACCCAAATAACGTTAAAATGCAAAGCAACGTGACACCTGGCAATGACGTAAGTAGAAAAAGAGTGAAAATTGCAGCGCGTTTGAACTATGCAAGTCGTGGATAATTCTCATCTATTCTAGGTTAACATTTCACTTGTAACTTCGACTGTTATATCCACACTTTATAACTTATCTAAGACACAATGTTCAGCACAATTTAATTACGTCCTCGCAGTTATACCAAACAACGAAACGCTGTAGCGGTAACGCAGTGCACGCCGCGTGGGTGACGTCAACACTCTTTGTTTGTTTGTTTTTTGCTTTCCCTCGCTTGGGTGCAATAAGGAGGGGTCTAAAGAAACTTGCTTGTGCCATGCCCTAAGGAATGGAAACGTTTCCGTCTTTATTACGAAGAGTATATCTGGCTCTGCATGCTCCGGGAGGTGAGGAAAAGAAAATCGTAAGTGCGTTTTAAAACTTTCTCAAGTCTTTTCGTTGGCCTGCACGCGCTCGCAAGGGGAATAAAGATAAACGTCGTTCGTCGACGGACAGCGACAACGTTGGCGCACACCCGTGCCGCTTAAGTATAAGAAGTGTGTGGCGGTGCTCATTAATCACATTGTGCACCACTTTGCATGTCGCGAGAAGCCAGGAGAACATTAGCGGTTCAACTCGATTTCGTCAATCGCTGGTTGCACCCAGGAGACACTTACACGTCAAGCCAGAACTGCGCTGCTTGCTGCATTTTCGTGTCACCCAAAACCGTGAATCAATGCAAATAATCGTACGCCACGTTTCTTGCTACGCCTAGATTCGGCTGATGAATGAGAAGCATCAAGCAGAGCTTTATACACACAGTGCCTCAGTAGAATTTATTTTGGGCAGTCTATGTAAGGTCCATAGACATGAGTTTGTTGTCGTTTGTTTGTTTGTTTGTTTGTTTGTTTTCTTTCTCTAGAACATATAGGTTGTCGATTGGTGGTTTGTGGGTTTATGAACTGACACTTTTTGTTAACTGATGTCTGCATACATTGCACAGGTCATCTTCTTAAAGCGAGTGGACTTTTATGGAACAAAGGAAACAGACTTACTAGCAACATCTGTCGCAGAGATTTTAGGCTTCATAAAGTGAAAAGTAAATGTCCATGAGAAATTAAATAGCTCCACAAAAGAAACAGGTTGGAAGGCGATTCAACATATAGTTGAAGTCGATGGAAGATGTCTTCCTGGGCGAGTTTGGGGTGAGCAGTTATCATCCTCATCATCATAACAATCACCATCACAAACACCATCACTATCATCCTCACCGTAGTCCACATCAGCGTGGCTCTAAGAATAAATTAAGTGGTTATCATCGTAAGTATTGTCACATTTCTAGAGTTCACTATCTCCGGGATCGGCACACGAAAGAAGCTAGAAACACAGTTTAGAAACAGACATACACGATAAGTAAAAGTGTCGCTAACTCGCCAAGTCGGTTTTCTCGTTAAAAAAATTATGCAGGTTCCACGCATTGTGGGTATCGACGTCGTGCGAAACATTTCGCAGGTGACTGGCTATTCAGAGGCGTTTGGGGTCTTGAGAAGCGTTACGAAATTGATAAACGCGTTTGTGTAAAACGAGAAATTGCATGTGTGTGACGAGAGTATCTCGACGCCGATAGTATGATGAGGACGGTTATTGTATGACCACTGATTTATTGTAGTCTGCCGAAGAAACGCGAAAACCTGCACCGTTACAACCTGGGTCGATACCAAAGGCGTTACAATATATGGTCACGCAACACAGCAACGTGTTGCTGTGCTGCGTGACGTAAGCCACAGAGTTTCCCCCTAAACTTACCAGGGGAAACTGTGGCGCTGCGCTCCTTCAGCCACCATGGGAATGACGATTATGACATGGAGTGGTCTGATATTCGCGCTTCTGGATTCAGACGTCCTCGAAGCTGTATCTGTTACGGTTTATCTGCGTTTATTGCTTTACATTTTTTGAAGGAATATGTTTTTGTCTTTTTCTACACGCGCAAGGCAACCAGAAACTAGTACTCTGTGAACATGCAGAATCGCTGCAAATCGTATCATTCATAACGCGCTATTTCGTTGGAAACGATCAGTTTGCAAAGTCGTAGAGCCGTTTCTTCAAGCGGGAAGCACGAAGCACCCTAACCAATAATTGCCATGCTGGTTAATTGAATGCCTTGCAGCTCACTTAGGCACTATAGCGCCAGAGTTACCTCCAGTAACATTTTTGTAGGGAACTCTATGACGCACGCGAATGCCACTGCCAAGGCTGGCAACACTGGTTGGCATTTATTAGCGCGTACCGTTTCCGCGTCTGTGACGGAGAGCGCCTGATCACTATTTCTTTTCTTCTTTCTTTTTCTTCCCCCCCCCCCTTTTTTTTTTTGTAAGGAAACTGTTGCCATGCGGCGTGACCCACGAGCAAAGCGTCTCAAAACACTCGTTGACATCGGTACGAGATAAATACGCATGCGCCTGTCACCTATAGTGGGCGGAGCATCGAGAATTTACATCGCGGACCCTGAAAAAGGTCCGAACGACACGATGCGGGAACGCACCCGCCGCGAAGTGTCTGGTGCGAGACAAAGAACGCTTCGCATTAAAACCTGTAGACAATACACGCAGGCTGCCAACATGTTCCGGAGTTCCATCTCACGTATTTCCGCAGATTTCGCACGCTGGCAAGGAAGCGTTCTGCGAACGGTCCCACATTATGTTACAACCACAGAAAAAGCAAAGAAAAAAAGAAGTAAACGACCTCTGCCCCGCGCAGCACATCACACGCGGCATTTTTCAATCAATCAACCCAGTGTGCGCCAATCCCCTCTGTGGGTACGAGCCATGTTTTGAGGCAACAACAATATGGGCGGGAGGATTTGTTGATTCGTGAAACGCGGACCCGAGACCGGGAGCACGATCAACGACAACCAACCCAAGCCTCGTGAACTAGGCGGAGAGGAGAAATGCCGACCAATGCGAATCGTAAACTTTTTATTTCTTTCGCCAGAGATGATGACGGTGCTGTTGCGGAGATAGAGTTAACAGACGAACGAAGAATAATAGGCGGTCATCCAACAACGATTGAATAATAGCGGAAAAGAGTAACAAATGGCTCCCGTGCCTGTATCAGCAAATTCTGCCTCAATTACCGCACGCTACTAATTACCCGCGGTCCACAGTCGCCGCGAGAAAGGTCATCGAGTATTCACATGCGGCCATCTTCCAGCCCACTTACCGATCAGAAACAAAAACATAGCATGAAACGCCGGCGATTTTCCTTACTTACACGCACAGAAAGATGCGGATCGTTTTATAAATATTCGTGTTTTTATTATGTTCAAGGCTGCGCCTTTTGTTTGTGTTATGTGTGGTGGGAAAAACAACTTCAGAGTTTCAGGCGCCACAACTGCAATGTATTTAGGAGGCACGCTGTAGAGGAGGAATCGCGATCTATTTGACCGCTTCGAGTTCATTAACGTGCACCCTATGAACGGTACACGAGTGTTCTTGCAGTCCGCCCCCATCGGAATGCGGCCGGCGCCGACGGGATTGAACCCGCGACCTCGTGCTCGCAGCAGCGTAACACATTGGACAAGTTGGACCGCCCAACGGTTATGCCAAGGGTCGGTGTACCGTTTCTCTTTATGCACCTCCACAAAAGCAGCACATACGAAACATTGAAAAGGCTTACTGAAAGGCACGTAGTATCGATAGAACGCGTAACGCCTCGCATACTCACCCACTTACGGCAAGCTCGCGCCTTTCTGGATCGTATTGCACACTGAGATAAAATTTCACCGTGGAAACTTGCCTGGGGAGTGTTTACCAAGGTGAGTGCGTGCGTGTATGTGTGTGTTTTACTCTGGTTATGCCCAGTCATCGTCAGCAACAATATTAGATGGGCTAACTGGTTTTTCGTTTTGTGAAACAGGTTCCCAAATTTAAATTAAATCGGGGACGTCGTGGGGGGAGCACTCCGCACTAATATTTTACCACCTGGGGCTGTGTAAATTTAACGTGCATACAAACCACGATACACGAGCGTTTTTGGCATTTTTATCTCCATCGGACCCGCGGTCGGCAATCGAACCCGTGACCTCGTGTTCAGCGCAGTGCAACGCCATCGCCTCTGACCCACCTCGGCGCGTAAACATGTAACCAGCTTTCTACCGCTTCGTATTCTGAACAACAAAACTGACGATATCTATAGTGCGTCGCTTGAAATTTATCTATGTGCCCTCTTAAGGAACTTTGTATAGTAATTTGCTTATTCAGAGAGTCAGTTTCCTCATACGACCTTTTCTTTTTTTTTGATCACCGGTGCCTAACTTGACGCGAGAATTTTATGTAAAAAGATATCTCACACGCTAAGCTTAAGATTCAAAGTGTTTTTTCTCGAGAAATGGCTTCATGCCGGCGGGCACAATACAAAATTAATTTTTGTTCAGTTATATTCATATTGCTTTCTCCGTCCACGGCGCCAACCCTACAAGTCACGAAATACGAAATCAGTGTTTTTTTTTTTCATATAAAATCGAAATATAATTGCGTCTTTATTTTGACCTCGACTGCTTTCTGCTCTAATATCCTTGAATTGTAATTGCCTTGGCTGCTAGAAAGCTATCGTTCCCTTCAAGCAAGCAAAACTTGTGCCTTATAAAGCTCGTTTTGGAAGCCTCTTTAGCTTTCAGGGCAGCGAACAGCCCGGCAAGTTGCACTTGTGGGACTTCGGCGCTTTCCTTGACGTACTTCTTAATCACGAGGTGGAAATGGTGCGCAGGAAATTAATTCTCCGAAGCATAAATGCAGCACAAGGTCGTCTGGACTTGACTCGGTTCCCGAACTAACAAAATTAATAACCATGAAGCAAAAAAAAAAACAGAAAGAAAAACAAAGAAAATTAAGGAAACAAGTCTTGACTGCCAAATGCGTATATTACCTTCATACGCGTTTGACGCGGGCATTCGCTGTCGTTTCACCAAGTGCCGCGACATTTTTTTCGCGTTCGTCATATTTTTTTATTTTTTTCGCGGTCTGGGGCGGGAAACGGGGTGCACGGCAAACAGTGGCACTCTTGATGACTGGCCAAGAATTGTTTGTTGCCTGCGCAAACGATGCCGCAGTCCCTCCGGGGCCTGGAGGCCCGCAACGCTTTCTTAATTCGTTCTTTTTTTCTCTTCTTCATTTTGCTGCTACGTACGTAGCGACGAGCGGTCGCTGCAACATGACGCCGTGCGTATGCGTTCGACCATACGTGCGCATGGAGCAGGGATAATTAAGAGCGCGATCGCATGCACAGAAAGCGCTCCGCGCGCCCCCAAGGAGCTGTTCGCACAAGCAGCGAGCAGTTCGCGTAGCAAATGAATGCGTCGCGGTAAGAACCGGGGTATTGAGAACACGCTAATAAAGAAAAGAACAACAATAAAACGAAAAAAGATGCATTCGAACAAGGAGCAGCACTTCCAGACAATAATCGTCAATGTCGGCAAAATATAATAAAAACGCCGTTTCTGCTGCGACTGCGGACAGCCTTCAGGAGCCGCGGTCCATGCCGCGTTCTAGCAAGCCGCGTTACCCGCCGCGGTATACCTCTGAGGCTACGGCGTTTTGTTGCTGAGCACGAGGTCCCGCGTTCGATACCCGGCCCCTGCAGTCGCACAGCGATTGAGCTGGAATGCAAGAGAAAAGATTGGTTCCAATCCACGCTGTGGAGGTGGTTTCCCAGCGAAGCTACGGTATGACCTGCTGATCCGATAGTCCAGTGTGACGTATAACCTTGAACTGGGTCCTGCCGAGCCTGAGCACGATGCCGTCGTGCATACTGACCTTGCTGTTCATTTCGTCGCTCGTCGTATCCGCGCTGCTCTTCGGGAGTCCTAACTGTGCGTGACTTGTTTTGGGCAGGAACCGCTGCGCCCTGCCTTGCCTGAGCACGACGCCATTGTGTACGTTGACGTTCGACCACGGCGTGTCTCGCAGTTCCACGGTTGCTTTGGGACGAAAAACCGCGCGAATCACTCCATGAGTAAGTATTACAAACGACGCGCTTTTTGGCTTTTGAGCAAAAAACTAGACAACCGTCAACATTACGACAACAACAACGAAAGTGGAGAGGGAAGCGCGAGCTGTAAGTATAGTACGCCGTCATTGGCCCCCAAAATTGCAATAATAGCGTCCAAGGAAAGCGTAGCGCTCAAGAAACGATTGCCTAGTGCAAACCTTTCGACATGGCATAGCGCGTAACACATAGCTCATGACCGTAACGGCACCACATAATTTCAATCCCATTATAGAGTACGAGAGGTGCAAGGGTCAAAGTAGAGAGCTATGCAATTGATGTCTCTTTTTTTTTTCACCCTTTTTTTCTTGTTGTTGTTACGATACTTTCCTTGCACATGTGCTAGGAACTCTGCCGGAAGGCATAGCATATTTTTGTTCGTTACAATTCGTAGTTGCGAGTTCCAGCTTTGAACCGTAGTCTTGTTTTCCTTGTGTACCATGTTCACCACTGTTTTTTCTATTATTATTAAGGGTGCAAGGACACTCTTGTCCGCTCGCGCAGCAAGATGTATGAGGTTCTTCGAGAGCTTATAATTGCTGTCTAGGTCTAGGTAACCGCGCTCTTTATCACGTTTTCAAGTGTAACTCTTCCACTGTAACGTATCAGTGGCCTACCCATGGTTGGGAAGTAGCGTTTACAAAAGGCTGTTATTTACATACTGAAATGGCCAATAGACCAACGTGCGGCCGTTGTGGATGCCAGGTGACCGTCGAGCACCGGTTGTGCATCCGTACACGATATGGCGCCCGGCACCTCTCTCTCTATACTCCCAGATAGAATTCCAGAACTTATTCATATGCAAAGATTCTGATATTCTGACGATTGTTCGTCGCTCGCAGAAAAAAGGAAAGCAACTTGCAGCTGTATTAAAGTGTAACGACACTGAGTAACCGTCTGTAGCAGATAGGTATAATTAACTGTGGTGAAATGGTAGGAGCTTTTTTTGAACGGAGCAGACGACGTCGTTAGGGTGAAAAAGACCTCCACCAAGTGAAGAACAAGCACGTCAACCAACCTATCGGTGGTTCCATCATCCACCAAGTCGTCACGCGCATGCTCAACTCCTCCAAGATGCTCCTCCTCTTTGCTTCTTGGTGTTGAATACAGTAGACGACACTGCCTTTAAACAAGTGTTTCAGCATGGGGTGCAACTTGAGTGGTTGGAAGCAACATTGAGCTGCGCGTCTTCTTGTGTGTGCGCTGTGTTCGGACTCCCACTTCTTTTCCACTTTTGTACCTTGTACCATTCTTCTTTAAACCGGTAGAGTAGCCGACCGGACATCCGTATGGTATGCTTCTCTGTCTTTTCGATATCCTTGGCGATGTCTTGGCGATATCCTTCTTCAATAACACTTCTGATTCTGATTCATGCTGCAACATGTCCTTTCAACGCTTACCTCATTCATTTTTCCTTTTTCCAACAACACCTGATGAAGTAATTTTAGTAACGCAACTTTGAAACTCTTACAGCGACTGCGCGTGACATCACAGATTTCTGCAACCTATAACCAAGCTAGGTTTTTTTTTTTTTTACAAATCAAGGTAACCCACGCAAGACAAAAGCATACAGCAAACTTCATGCGGCAACTTTCGCCACATTATTTTCTTTCTTTCTGGTGAATATTGTTGTATTTCGGCGGTAGCCGCAGTTCAATCACGAATACAGTCACGGCCGCAACGGAACTAGCACTCTTTATTCAGAGGCATGTATATATACAGGTGGCAACACTGGCGCCACTGGCGGCGTGTAAGGGCAAACAGAAACTGAAACTGAGATACTACATATTCCCCTCCTTACAAGAACAAGGTAGCTGATAATAGATTAGTGTTGTTATATATATATATATATATATATATATATATATATATATATATATATATATATATATATATATATTGTTATATATTGTTATATATATAGTATTTGCAATTAATTACAATTATCTTCACAATACATGTCATGTGCTCATCATTAATAATACTGTATGGAATAATTACACAGCATGGCCTAGGACAAGCAACGCCAAAAAGACAAAGCAAAAACGACAATTTGCTCGCAGAGACACAGGCATGTGCACATAGTTCGTGCAAGCACTCAAGTGCAAGCACACAAGCTACATGTGGTCCCGGTATCGATCTGGAGGCCTTCTGTTCCTCGGTGGTTGGACCCGACGTTGAAGCACACGGTCATCTGGCACAGCTGACGCTGGAGCTCGTAGCGTGGGCATAGCTGGTGAGGCTTCGGGACGAGCTGTTGAGGCGTAATCGTTGGATTGCCGAGATGCCGACGACGGAGTCACGGGTTCGGAAACAGCATTATGCTGCTGATTCCATGTGGCTGAAGCTGCAGGTACCCTGGATAGCTTCGACGCGTTCCAGGTTCGTCCATCATCAAGCCGAAACGTTGATGGACCTTGTTGACTGATTACCTTTCTCGGGTGGCTAAACGCGAGGTCTCCCTTAACCGATATTCCAGGTTTTCTTATTCTAACGTAATCACCAACTGACACTGTTGTCTTCTTCGCGGTCCTGCGATGGTCTGTGTACTCTTTGCTGTAGTCTTGCTTGCTCTTAACTCGTTGGCGCAGACGATGAAGTTCGGAATCAGGATCGCTGAAGAAAGCTGGTGACGGGTGACCCACAACGTCAAGGCGTGTTCTCGGTCGCCGTCCGTGTAGGAGAACAGACGGTGGAACTCCCGTAGTGGCATGTGGCGTGCAGCGATATATGCCCAAATACTCTGTTACCGCTTGGCGAAGCGGACGCTGTTCCAGCATAGCGACCTGCACAAAATTCTTGAAGACCCGGTTAAACCGCTCGACAAGTCCGTTCGCTTGGGGGTAGTAAACGGAAGAGTGCACAAGGCGGATGGCGCGATCTTTGAGGAAGTCAATGAACTCCCTAGATGAGAACTGGGGCCCGTTGTCGCAGACCACCACGTCCGGATAGCCTTCACGGGCGAACACGTGAAGCAAAAAGTTGATGACTGTGCGGGAGGATACTTCACTGCAGAATTGAACATCTGGCCACTTGGAAAAATAGTCGATGAGCGTAATGGCGTATCTGCAGTCATGTGGGGCTCTCTCTATAGGGCCGACGATGTCAACAGCAAGTTTCTGCCATGGACGCTCTGGCAGGGGTACTGGCTGCAAAGGGGTGGTAGCAGTCTTCGTACTTTTGTCAGCCATCTGACATATGCTGCAGTTCTGGATGGAAAGCTCCACTTGCCTGTCCATGCCTGGCCACCAGTACCGTTCTCGTAGCAGAGCTTTTGTTCGAACTATACCAGGGTGAGCTTCATGGGCAGCAGCGATTACCTGCGGTGTGAGAGACAAGGGAACGACGATTCGTTCGCCGCGCAGGAGCAGGTTGTCAACGACGGACAATTCTTCACGTACCAAGAAGAAAGGTTGAAGTTCGCCCGAGAGAGTCTTATGTGCAGGCCAAGATGTGGCGACATAGATCTTGACTTGGTCTAACATGCAGTCATCACGAAGGGCCTGTTGAAACTGCTCTTTAGTGAGGCACGGTAACTCAACAAAGGACACAACCTCATCAAATGAGACATTTTCCTGCGGAGACGGAACTGGAAGGCGGGAAAGGGCATCCGCCACCTGGTTTTGAGACCCCTTCCGATACTCTACTGTATAATTGTAGCGAAGCAGCCGTTCGGACCAGCGTGCAATGCGAAGGGGGCGGCGGAGCGAGCCCGATACAGCTCATGGCGTAGTAAAGTTGCAGGCGCGGTTAAGCCCCTCGAAAATGTCCCACCCTCGTCGCCATTGTTGTATTTCGGCGGTAGCCGCAGTTCAACCACGAATACAGTCACGGCCGCAACGGAACTAGCACTCTTTATTCAGAGGCATGTATATATACAGGTGGCAACACTGGCGCCACTGGCGGCGTGTAAGGGCAAACAGAAACTGAAACTGAGATACTACAAATATATTTGGCAAAAAATACTAGAAATTGCTAAACTTGCCCGAACTCCATGATGAAAAAATGGTGCCATTGGCGCAGCTGGGAAAACTAGAAAGGAAAGCTTTATCTTCACCTCGTCTCCAAACAAGCCACCTTATTGACCCAAAATAAGGCTGAGGGCCTACCAGTCAAGGTTATAGTTTACAGAGAGATAGAGAAACATGCCCTTTAATTAAAGCCCGTGACGTATATTTACAACTTACTGAAGACTAGCGCTGCAACGTTTAGCACTGCCACGTACTATCCCCTTAAGATTTTCCTCGAGGCTGTCGTGTCACCTTCTCTTTCGCCGAGCTCATTTCCTCTTACGACAAAACTTCACTCTTTGTTGCCTTGCTTGACCGCTTGCGTCCCTACTTAAATCAGCAGTGCACAACCGCGTCCAAGTTAGGCAACTTAATGTAACGGTTGATCGTGACCTTAGGAGACGTTATCTGTTTTCTTAGGAATATCTGTTTTCATTTCTATTCTCCTCACGCCAATGTTTTTGTTTTCTTTTGTAGGTGTTGAACCATTCAATATCTTGCACCCTTTAGTCTGCTGCTGAAGATCATGTGACAAAGCTCAAGCGCGCATCCAGGCCGCGAAAAACGAAATGGCTCAAGGTTAAAACTACGCACGGGTCGCCTCTTCTCAACAATTTCAGTAGCTTCTCGTTTCGTCGCCCTTGCTCTAAAAACCTAATCGCTTGGGTACGTATAGATATTTACAGTTTGTGTTGCTATAGCAGACACGCGACGCAAGCCCCCTGAAACTCCCGCTGCTAAGCGCCTCAAAGCCACTCGGTCGTTAAGGCCCAGTATACGATCAAAGGGCCACCCACACGGCCTTCTCACGGATAGGCCGTTCTATATACACTGCGTCCTTTAATACAATGCACTGCGGCTGAAGATGTGCGTCGTGGGCGTGCAAAGGTGGATGTCTTTTCCTCGGCGTAGCGGGAAGTATTTCCCTGTTTATTCTGTGTTTGCATCACAGATTCATTTAGTGCCCGTAATATAACAAGAAATAGGTGCACGTGTCGAATAATATCACTCTGTGAACCGTTACTAAGCAATCTTGCAGCGTTGTGCGCTGCTTCGTGCAATATTATGTAGCTCCGCCTCAATCGCAACAACTTAGTAGTACCAGACGTGAAACTCCCGCTTAGTTTCACTTTTCAGGGTGGTGCATGCAAATTGGCTAAAATATCAAGAGAAAGAGAGAGACAAAAGTAAACGGAGAGTTAGAAATGGTCGCACTACAAGAGAAAACACAAGTGAGCTAACGGAAGCAAACTGTTGACAAATCAGTTGTAGATGGCCGACTGTTTCGTGTTGACAAGGAGCAGATGCGTCCATTTGCTTTCAAACGTCGATCGTCGAGACATGATTGTGCATTAAAACATGGTTTGGAAAGTGACAAGATTAAAGGACTGCGCTTTTGCACATCACTCAATTCAGTTACGAATGAGTGGTGACTCACACATTGAGAACGCTTTGTCTGTGTCATTTGTACATTGCTGTCCTTTCTTTTTTGTCAGCTAGCAGGTTAATACGAAATAATAACAAGGCCAAACTTATACCCTTTCGATTTGTGAAACTAGTACGAATGTGTGCGTTAATTCCGCAATGCTGCACAGTTTTGCTCTAACGTCGTGCATCTGTCTTCGCGAACAGAAAGAGGACACGTCGGGTGGGCCCACCGTCAACCGCTATGCGGCTTTCCTGCAACGCCCAGAAGCGCGGCTGGAGAATGCGCAGCGGAGGAGGCGACGGCGCCGCCCCGCTGCGGGGTGCTCTCGCGACTCATTTCCGGTGCGCGCTCACTTGGCATTCCGAGGGGTTCGGGATCTGAGCGGAGCACGTCTGTCCCCAGAGGTCCCAGAAGACGCCCGCACACGCGCCTTGTCTGCCCTCTGGTGTCGCCCGCAAGGATAGTGCCGAGAGTTACTCCGGACATCATTGTCGTCACCTCTCTCTCTCTGTCTCTCCAGTAATTCCCTGTGTTCCTCTCCTTTTCGAGTCGGTTGCATTTACACCACTTGCCTCGCTTATGATCCGATCGGGACACGCTTTGAGAGTGACAACGTGCCTGGAGTGGGCGTACTGCCACGGTCACTCTTCAACCACCACGGTAGACCAGCGGCTATAACGTTCTGCACGAGGTTGCCGGTTCGATTCCCCTTTGCAGTGACCAAATCCCGACAAGGCAGAATCCAATAAAGCTTCTTTACTCAGATAGAAAAGCACATCAAGGAACCCGATGTGATGGAAATCATTACAGAGCATCCCAATACAACATCTCCCAGAATCTAGAATCAATCAATCAATCAATCAATCAATCAATCAATCAATCAATCAATCAATCAATCATGTTTATTTTATAGAGCGATCGGTGTGCTGTTGTTGCGGTGGCAGCAGGGCTGGGCAAAAATACTTCTTACATGTATCATGGTATAGATAGATACAAGGTGTCTGCCAAGATATATGATTAAGGTATATGCCCGTAACTTTAGTATCTGCATGTTTCAGATACAGATAGGGGTTACAGATAGAGATGCAGATACGGGCGGCTGATCAGTTGTATCAGATACGATACTTGTCACTTGTATCTTAAGATACTTCGACACATCAGCTAATTCCTTATCATAGCTTTGCAATAATTCCGCTGCAAATGTACAGTTGTTTGCTCGTAAGTATTTTCTCTCCCGCCAGCAGGCCTCGTTCATGTCAAATTTTGTGTACTAAACGTAACATTTCCTTTCTTTAGAGCGCAGCTCTTAAGCGCTCATTTCTGCATTGAACGTCGGCGTGGCTCGGCGCCGGCGGCTTAGGCGTAACCGAGGAAACGAGCACAGCAAGGGATGAAAGAACGAACGCGGAGCGCAGCGAGGGATGAAGAGCGAAGAGAGCGCGAGGAGGAAAGCAGAGGAGGAGACTGAAAGCTTGAGGCGGAAAGTGGGGGAGGAAGGTATCGCGAAAGCGCGGGAAGAAAAGCGTAGTGCCGCTCTAGGACGACGATGGCTACGAGATGGTGCCAGAGTAGCGCGCGTCGTCTGTTCACCGATGGCATGCGGCAAGCGCGTCCAACGATACTGTATATGAAAACAAAGCGCTGCATTAGCGGAGGTCTGTTTGTGGCGGCTGCTGCGAATCGCGCCCACACGTCACCCACGCGCTCTCACTATTTCCCGATGAGTGAGGCAGCCGCGCCACACTTCGTTCCGTTTGCAACGTGCCGCACGAGACAGATTCTCCCCGTCAACCAATGTATCGCGAGGTGAAGCCTTGTATAGAATTGCGCTCAAATTTAGTATTAAGGAGCATCGTAATTGCCAGTGAATTTTCTTTTACATTCTACTCAATCAGTATATCGCCATTCCGCAACAGTCTATAGGGTTTACCATGGTTGCATCAGATTTTATTTATTTATTTATTTATTTTTTATTTATTTATTTATTTATTTATTTATTTATTTATTTATTTATTTATTTATTTATTTATTTATTTATTTATTTATTTACATGTACCTTACAGGCCTTCGAGAAGGCATTGTGTGAAGGAGAAAATACGGTAACATATAAGTATGGAATCGGGAAAAAAGAAACATCAGTATAATGAAAGGAATATGCACACAACATGGAAAATTGATACATTAGCATTTCTTACATTAACGGAGGTAGACTACGCAATCAGCGATTTTTACAACTGACGTCTTTCAGGACTGATGTCTCTTCGAAAAGTGACGTCTCTTTAAACCATAACTGACGTTAAGTGCCTGCCTTATTAATCCTGGGTGTTTTCGTGAATCTTACCATACCTACATTTTGTATCTTAAGATGCACGATACTTGGCCTGACGCATCGGAAGAACAGATACTGATACAAGTCTTGCCAAATGTATAACGATACAGATAACAAGATACCCAAGGAGTCTCCTTAGATAGTATCTAAGGCATATGTATGTTCGACACTGCCGAGGCCTAGGTGCCAGCACCCACGTTTGAACAGGGAATGCGAGTTTCAAGTTTCCCAACACCATGCTCTCCCAGCGAGAAACATAAATGCTTCCTCGTTAACCTCCCCCCCCCCCCCCACCCAAAAGGAAAAGCCGCTTCGAGAACGCATTCTGATCGATATACACGTCTCACATGGCTTTGTATCATGTAATGACTTTTCTGCATATTAAGAAAACTTTGAAAGGTATCGGTTATAAAGGGAAATCTTGTCTCGAAGTGCCTTATGCGGCAAAACGTACAAATGTTAACCAGGCAAAAGCATTTATAAAAGATGCTCCAAAAAGATGGTCGACTTTAAACCGTTTTTTTTTCAACTGATGTGCGCAGCCTTGTACCTCACGTACGTATAAAACAAATTATTCATGCTTATGTTAAGCGGCATTAACAAGTATATAGGATAAAGCGTGACGCCTAATTAGGTACAACATGCAAGTTCCTACGATGGTCCTAAAATAAATGTGTAAGCCACCTTTTTTAGAACACCAAAAGACATATAGATGCTGCCGTTTTCCCCGCTTTGAAAGCATAAGCTCACTGTACATAAAGCCTTCATACTACGTACCCCTTTCAAAGGCGCATACAGTTACTCGATGTTACGTCTTTTTGAAGCACCACCAAGCGGCAACGAAGCATCACTCGAATTTTCGGCACGTTGCCTAACGTGTCTAGATCTCGCTTCTACTCACGAATAAAAGCATTTCGAACAACAACGAAATGTGCGCGCTTAAAAACGGAAGCGGGGGCAATTAATTTGGCACAGCGCGTAGCGTCTGCCCGAGCGTTTACCTCTGATCACACAGTGATGCGCTCCGAAATGTACTGTACTCGATAAATGAATTGTTTGTCTTAAATCACGACGCTCTCAGTGAACGGCGTATTCCATTACATCAAAGGACGCGTTCAAACGCTCCCATCGCAGGTGAATCCCGTCGTCGCCGTCTCCCTGTCTTTCTGAGCCGACGATTCTGCGCTCAGATCGCTCTTCCTATACAACTTATAGCATCAATTCATCTCTCGTTTTATTCTCTAAGGACCGAAGCCGCGCTGTCCCATTCAGTGGGCGTTTAGATTGCCCAGGGGAGAGTGATACTACGAAGCCTTAAAAATTAAATGCGCAATTTAATCCACGACCCACTAACGTCCTTTATGCTCGAGCAGGTTCGTGGCTCGGGTTTGGGTTCGGTACTGCATCCACGAATGAATGGCTCCAATCAGTACCAAATTCTCCACTAAGTTAAGCTGGATGGCGGGGAGTGCCGACATCACGGATGCGAACGCAAGTGCATGTGCTGCAGCAAGTAGCATTTCTTTTCTTTCTTTCTTTTTTTTTTCTCGAATAATGCAGATTCATCCACTGCATGACAGTATACGAAACTAATTGGCTACGCACGGCCGTCCAAGTACGCGATTTATATACACTGTATTTCTTGCAACATATAGCATACACCTGCGTTCTCAATATGTTATCTGGTCAGGCAATGCTCGCTCGTTATTAATTGGCGCTCCATTGTTTGCATTATACGTGTTACATGCCATTCAAACCAACAGAAATAAAAGCGAGCACCTGCAATCGGCGTGCCCCAAAATATTAACGCGATAGCGTTAAGGGCCACGTGCCGCAGAAAATCTGGCGTCGGACTTCGATTCGGCAAAAATATTTTCGAACCAGCCATACCGAGGCTCTCCATGTGGCGCAAGGAAGCTATTGAACTAATTGAATTTCTCAAACTAAAATACGCAGAAATATCTTTTATACGCAGAAAAAGTATGACTTACGCACGACTTACAGATACGATAGCGTCGGTTTGTAATTTCACTACACGAGAAAACATAATTCTGTTACGCAAAAGCTCAAAGAAACCCATTTTCCAGCGTTTAACTAACACCAGCCACGGCGTCCGCCATTTGCACGCACCGGCACCCGAGGGTCTTGGGGGCCTCAGAGTGGCGCGCCATGTTCCTTGCAATAGGTTACCTAGGTGGGATATTAGGCAGTATAGTAGCAAAAGCTTGGTGGTGCGACCCACCGCCCCGTTCCAAAGGGGACGCCCACAACATACATACATACATACATACATACATACATACATACATACATACATACATACATACATACATACATACATACATACATACATACATACATACATACATACATACATACATACATACATACATACATACATACATACATACATACATACATACATACATACATACATACATACATACATACATACATACCTCCAGATGCATGATATATGTAAAAAAAATATGGAGAAATATATTTTTTTCTCTTATTGTCAACTTGAATATCAGTTATGCCTGTTTGTTCTCTGATCCACATAGCTCTTTTCCCGTCCCTTAAAATTACGCCTAAAAATTTTTGTTCCACCGCTCTTTGCGCGGTCCTTAATTTGTTCGTCGAGCTTCTTTGTTAACATCCAAGTTTCTGCCCTGTACGTTAACACCGGTAGAATGTAATGACTGTACACTTTTCTTTTCAACGACAGTGGTCAAGATTTGGCAATGCCTGCCGTATGCACTCTCACCAATTTTTTATTCTTCTGTAAACTTTTTTCTCATGGTCAGGGTCCCCTGTGAATAATTGACCTAGATTAGCGTACTCATGTACAGACTCTAGAGACTGACTGGTGATAATGAATTCTTGTTTCCTTGCCAGCTATTGTGGTTCGAGGTCGAAGACGAGAGAGAGACTCTTGGAGCAGACTAAGAGGAGACGAAAAGCTTTATACAATATGTACGTATAGCAGGTAATAGCATACAGCTAGCGGTGCCGAAGAGTGCATTAGACCGACGGAGCGGCTAGTGTCGACTCTCTCTCTCTCTCACAATGGGCCGGTTCTGCCTTTAATCCCTTTGGCAGGCACGGGGCGAGGTGGGTGCTGACGTCAACCACGTCGTCCTCATCTTCTGTCGCGGAAGAAGTGCAAGCTGCATACCACCGGTGTCCACGACAAAGGGACAGCTGTTCTGTGGAATTCTGAAGGCTGTCAGTGGATTCATAGTAGTGCTCTGTGCCCCCGGGCTCCACGGTAAAGGGTCGTCAGTTTCTTGGAACTTTGAAGGTGTAGATGTTTGAAGAACAGCACAAGGGCAACCACTTCAGAAGAACGAGGGGGGAGGGCCTCGATGATAAGCACGCAGTGCGGCACAACACAGGTTATGGAACGCTACTTTTGTCTTCTGCACACTAATGTTCAACCGTACTCTTGCACTTTATTTGTTAAAGTCCTCAATCATTTGTTGCAAGTGTAAGGCATCCCATGCAAGTATGGAAGTATAGGGAACGTCAAAGCGCGAAAGTTATACGAATGGGAGTCATTTAACTTGCGGTCACTGTACAGTCTTCCCGTGAGACAGATAACGAACTTATATCAGGGTTAACCCACGAAAACCAACAAACTTACCAACGAATTATTATAGGGTTAGTCCACGAAAACGAAACGCGAAGTCCGGGACCCGGATTGAAAAATGTGTTAGTGTGCAAGAGCTATTCGTATGGACAGACGGCGGCCAGTCGTTTCAGTTGACGAGACGATAGCGAAGGCGGTGGGCTATTCACGGAGGGAGGGCTTTGTGAATACGGTCTCAGAAAAACGGTATTGACGCTCACAGGTGATACAGGTCGTCTCGGCGCATGAAATCCTGGGAAAGCAGAGTGAGAGTACAGAGAGAGTTTGCTGATCGCTGACGGTGTTAGCTCTGATGCATTTTAGGCCTTGACCACACGTGCGCTTGCCAACGCGCGCAAGCTCGCGCCTGGGCGCGTTGCGTTTCCTGCTCCTCGCGAGAAATGGCGGCTAGCATCTACAAGACACGCGCTACGGCGGCTAGACGCGCACCAGCGCGCGCCCACTTCGCGCTCAGACATTGTTACAGACACCGTTTCGTACTTTATTGTTGATAGTGCTTCAAAATGCTGAAATATTGGTAAACGTAGTCGTTTTATTTTTAGAGTCGTTAAACCAGCGCAAAAAGCAAAGAACAAGTTTACATTCTCGCGTGGCATAGGTCTGCCTCACTGAGTGTTGATTTCACCGCGCCGTAGCTGCGTAGACAGGCGCCTGGAAACGCGAGGCAACCAGAACGTCCATATCTGTCTGGAACATATATCCGTACTCGCGTCGCGCTCGGATGCGTACGACCTGTCTCGAACCATTTGCGCATGCGTAAGGCGCGCCGGCAAGCGTAATGTGTGGTTTGGCCTTCAGGCTTGATACCACAGACGGAGGTGTTCGCTACATAAGGAACAGCGCAGGATGAATTCGCAACGCGGCGTAATTAACGCCGCGACTGCGTTTTCTTTGGTTATTCTCACTCGCCCTTCATGGGCACCGCACGTTCATCAAGTAACGACGGCTGCGTTACGTGGGCGAGAAGCTCGCCGGCAAAACCCACTTCTCTTACGACGCTCGCCACGAAGCCCGCGTGGCGGCTCCATAACGGCTTCGTCCACGATACGCCCTCTCCGTGTCGGTGCGGCTCACCACGCGCCCTCGGCGGATGTCCGCCCGGCCCGGGTATATCGCCGCGACCCCCGTTAGAGCCATGCCCGAACCTTGGCCGTTGCGCGGAAGAGGTTGTGGGAGGGAGCGGTATTAGGGAATGGGGGTACACTCCCGGCGATGCGGTTGTATTCTCCACGATGCGCCATGAAGCGTATAGTAAGCTCGTCTCCGGTCCGGTGGTGCTGCTTTATTTGTTCGGTTTGTTGTAGGATTGGGCCGCCACTCGAGTGTATGCGGTGTGAGCGGTGCGCGCCCCGCCGCCAGCATCGACGCTAATGAAACACGAGCGCCGAAAGTACGTGGGGGACGGCAGCGGGAAACACGCCCACCCGCATGACGTTGCACAGACTGCGCGATCACAGGGCAGTGTCGCGCACGACGTAATTTCGCTCGCCCAGTGCGACCGTAGTAAACCTACAACTTTGCCAGAGTTGTTCACCGTGTCGGGCTGGGTGTTTTGTCAACTCACGCCCTCCGTCGTGCACAGCGCATTCACCGTATGCATAGCATACTGCCAACAAAGATTGAGAACAATTAGGGGATCCGACGGGGCTCAATTTTTCGTTAGTTAGGATCATACGAAGAAAACAACCAACGAAGTTGGCGAAAGCGTAGGGAAAGTTATTTGTCGTGTTTAGCTGAAACGCAGAAATAGCAGGGATGATGTTATCGAAAGTGGACGAAACGACGGCCAGCTGCCTGGGGGAGCCGAACCCATATCTTGCGCAATACGCGTGCGCGATGCTTTACGAGATACCGCTGCGGTCTACCGCCCGTCCAGTTCTCTGGGGTATTTGTGTATGCGTGAAAGGTTAACACTGGCAGTGTTAGCCTGCGCCGCTCACGGCCGTGGCGGCGGATGTGGAACGTACTTTTAACCGCAGGCGTCACGTACGCACACGTGAACTTTGCAGCGGGCTGCTGGCCAATAAACCCTCGCATGCCGCCTCATGACGTGAAGAATGCCGAACTGCGGATGGCGCCATTGTCTGTTTTCATCATATGCCAAAAAAAGATGTATATGTGCGCTGTGGTACAGCTCGACAGAAGGCTGTCCAGGTTAGTTTCAGCGTCGTGTTCTTCAGTTATAGCAGAGAACGCACGCTTGTATGCCTTCTCTGACAATGGTTATCCGCGAAAACGAAGTTGTTTGGGTAAAAACAAACGAGCAAACAAAGAAGCGAAGAGCAAGAATTTGAAGGACTTACTTCTGAAGCAGCAGGAACGCAAGGTCACACATAAGTTACACGAGCGCAGATATATTGTGAAAGAAATGGGGGAAAGCTATTTAGTGCACGGCTTTAAAGGTCACTTTCAAATTATGTCAAACCAAGACAACAAGTTACGGCAAGAATACCAAGGAATGCAATTAGTATGCACGCAATAGGCCTCAATGAATTGAATATTGCCTATAGTAACGAACTTATTGGGGTTAAGCATAGTACGATATAAAAAACCACATTAGACCCATTAAGCTGATCAATCTTCAGAAGTGTTCAAAACGCAAAAAAAAAAGTTTTCTACACAGCTTCGTATATGCGACGTTTTCATAGTGAGCCATACTTCAACCATATGCCCTTCCGCACAAATAAACAACGACATGTCAGTAAAATAAACTCTTCTGTTCTGTTCATAGTGAAATATTTAGCGCGCACAATTTACAAGGACACAGTGAAGGGGGACACACGAGCGCTTACTCACAACTGTTTTATTTTCGGAAAGATACAGAACATATATATACCAGCTATAAGCGCTGAGCATGTGCAACAAGAGTCGTCAGTAAAACAGTAAAACGCTAAATATTTCACCATGAATTCGTACCAACTCGCCCAACTATCAGTTCTGCTCTTCTGTTATGAGAAACTTTTGGCACCGTAAAGGGACAAGTCGGCTCCCAACTCGGCCGAAACGATGCCTAATGGCGTCAGTGTGCAGTTTCAGGAACGAATACTGCTTAAAAGCAGTGAGTTTCTCATCGTTCCTTTACGTAATCAATTTCGCACATTTACGCTATTAAGAGTAAAGTAGTTCGACCAGTGCCCATTTTGTACGTCGACCACTTTATGTGCACGAGCACGGATAAACTATCTGCACTTTAACACGGCCTACCAGTTCGGCGTCAACCGCACGCTTGTGGAACGGTGAGCAACTCGTTTTTACTGGTTAGAAAAAAAAAGTTTGCTAGTTATTTGAAGCTTGCCCATTCACATTACTCACAGCTGACCAGCAGAATACGCTCCATGCGGATCTATGACAACAAATAGTCTACGCGCACCCATTAGGCAGACGCCACTGAAGTACGAAGAATGTTGCTGCAATCACACCAAAGTTTCGCAATCCTGGTTGCGCAAAGCATGCCTGTCTTAGCGCTAACAAGGAACACAAGCTCACTTCATGGAACTTCGCACGCCAAGCCCTCATCAGAATCGCTTCAAGTATAATTTCTGCGCACCTAGACTGACAGGAGCACGCCATCCAAAACAAAACGCCGAACCTATATAAGCAACATGGCAGAATGCAGATAATGCGTTCCGAAACGCCGTTAACGCAGTGTGAAGCTCGCGGAGCTTTGAAGTGAGCCACAGAGCTTTTCAGGCTCGATTTCTTTATATACACGGAATACAGCGTCACTTCGAAGAAACAGATAAAAATTCACATTGGGGAAGTGACAAATGTTTGAACATTTGCAACGCTGCTTTACTGCGCGAAAGTATAGTTGAGATGCACACGTTTTTCTTTCTCCGTTTTTTTTTCCTCCTTTCTTTTTTCGCGCACGATGAACTGATGGTTTTTCCGCTTACTATCATTTTTCAGCTTAGTAACGCCTCAGAGTGTTGATGTGTTCAAGTAAGACATAGGCAGAACACAGCATCGAAAAGAGTTCAATTAGTATTTTGTGTTTTTTTAATGTATTCAGTTAAATGCTTTAAAACACTCAATGAATCTGTGTAGATAACAGCTCTGCCAAGCTATTCGGTAATATTGCACGCGATTCTGCATTTAAAATGCTGGCTTGATTTAAACGCCCACACGATCGTAATGTTTGCAACGCCATTGCTGCACGAATGCGCGTACCGTCGAGTACACGCGCCACTGGACATTCTATAGTTCACTCAGTGCTACATCAGCACTTCAAGAGAGAGAGAGAGAGAGAGAGAAAAGAAAGCTCACAGGTATCGTGACAGTTGACCAGTCTCAAACCGTGACCGCGCGTGAAAGTGGATAGCCGAAGTTTAACACCATATGCATGCAGCGAAGCAAGCAGAATGCCCAGAGCACTGTCGGCCCTCTTTTCTTATATTATTATTTTGCTTTTCCCGAGTTCTAGCATCAAACCAAGAAAATTTACTACACGCGACTGATTACGCTGCTTGAGGAGCCAGTCTTCGCTTAGTACTTTGGCTCACCAAATTATGCTTTCTAGGAGGCTATATGTGCTTTCAATAGGTGAAGCGCCAATAGTGACGGCACACAAGAAGAAATACAGACAGGACAAGACAGGACAAGGAGCGCCTTGTCCTGTCTGTATTTATTCTTGTGTGCCGTCACTATTGGCGCTTCACCTATTGAAAGCTATGCACCAACTAGCCCCACAACGTGTTTTACTGCTATATGTGCTGTGCACTTCAACTCTTCTAGCGTTGAGGGCTTCATAAGCTTTGAGAAACATGGTACGTGCATTGTAGAGCCAAGTACGGCGGCCTAGTCTGTTTATACAGCGGTTCATTCAGGCCCGAGAAGTCGTTTCTAACTGCTATTTTTTAAAAGTCCCCTGCCAATATGTCTCGAGTAACAGACCACCCATAGCAGAAGCTACAGCGACAGCAACCCTGTATGCCTAGGCGAGCGGCCTACGCTGCTCAGGCGAGGAAGTTCCGAGCTGCCAGCGAAAGTAAGTTTGAGAAACGACTGTTGAATGCCGAAGGCGGACAGCCGGTTTTGTCATGTCGATGTGATTCACCTGACTCGAAGCCCCCTAACAACTTCCGAAACACGACTAATAACTCCCCTACGACGTCCCCAAAGCGCGCCCTCTCTCCCACCGAGATTCATCTGCGGCGGCTAGCACGCACGTCTCCTAGTCTCGCGAAGGCAAGTTTTTGAAGGCGCATAGAATGCGCCAGCGAGGGAAGCGCAGAACGAGGCGACCGAGAGTCGCCTGCTGTGAAAGAAACCTCGCAAAGTCGGCGGTCGTCAAATGACGCCATTCAAAAAGCGTGCACCAAACCAAGTCAGAACAGTTCAGGCAGCGATGGCGTCCGCTGCCCCCCCAGCTTTGCGCCACGTGGTTCGAATGCCTACGACTTTCGCGGGAAGCCCTTTCGGTGCACGCTAATAACGCAGCTGGCTCGGCTTTCGGCGACCGTTCGATGCGAAGACAATTTCCTTTTCATATTTCTTACAGAGAGACTAAGCTCTTTGTCAGTAACTGCGAGATGTTAGTTTTTTTCGAGAGAGCGAGCGGTGACGGAAGTTTGGAGCGCTTAAACCATGGTATATATTTTAAAACGAAGCGTGCAACCCTCTCATTGTTCTGCTTTTTTTCATTACTCAAATTCTGTGCGATTTGTTAGTTTCCGTTAATTTATAGTTAGGAGCGGTACTTCTGCGGGTTTCGATGTGTAAACGGGCTGCTCTTTACTTTAGGATGGTCAAGTACGTCTTCAGCCGGAGCAACGACGGAGCAACGGGACAACGAGTCTGTCGCGAATATCGAAGACACGCTGGCTTTTTTAACGGCAGCGGTTTGGCAAATTTTCGATTAGCACCCAACGCTAGGCGCACCAAAATCCGGATGACTATTTTTTTTTCTTTTAAAAGCTAGACGAAACTCCCTACAGTGTCATCGCCCCCCAGCCTCCACCCCTCAGTAATATTAACAGACGCTCCTCTCTAAGTAAGACCTACGTTACACGGGGTACCTATATTAATAACACTAGGCTAGTCTGCAGACGAACGCGAACACTTGAGTGTGGTAAGCAAACACACGTGCATGGACGCAGCTACGTCGCACGAAAGAAAAAAAAAAAGAACAATGGGCACACGTTCTCGAATAAATGCTGGAAACATGTCTCCGGGGTTGCTTTTCTAAGACTTCTATAATTGAACAGGGCTCCTTAGCCCGGCGAGACCCGGTTGGAAAAACAATTTGCGCTTGTCCGCTGCTAATTACTCCGTGTCCGGCGCCTACAGCGCCTCGATGCGGACTTCGTTAAACAAGGCTTAAGTGTATCGAAGTCCTCGGGAGCCAATGGCCCGTACTGTTCGTTGTTCAGTTATTCCTGTCCTGTTTGCCCCATCCACATATACCCCCTAGTACAAACGTTTTCAAAGCAGTGTGCGCAGCCAACGAACCCAATGGTGTAATCTTCTTGGTTAGACATTTGTTTGCATTCATTTGGATCGGCCAAAGGCAGTCAAGCTGGACATAAATTTCTAACAGGAACAGGCAAGACAACCTTCTCTCCTTTCCTATTTATTACCTTTTTTTTTCGAGACAAACGAAACCAACTTCGCATACGATCCGCCGCAGCAATGAACCGAGCTTACATCGTATTCTTATTCGAGCTTCACGCCGACAAGGCTGTCATCAGATCACTTCTTCTGCTTCCCTCTTAAGTCAGCCGGTAATCCCTTGCTAATCCTAAGCGCGAGTGGTATATCTGGAACCCATGCAAAAAATTCAAAAAGACAAGTGAACTCAGAGATATTGACGCTGAGCTTTACTAATTAATCGAGCTTGCCTGCATGTCTGCGAATGACTTTAACGCTGAGGCTTGTTACACTCCCGTTCCCCACTGCTCTGCGAGTTAAACCCAAGTGGGAACACTAAAGCTTGTCGTATTGTCCTTATCTTAAATTTCAGACCATTACAGGCAAGGCCTGTGCCATTTTTGTTGGCTATCGACTGTGTTTAGTTGCATACAAGTGTTTTCAGTGCAGCCGCATTGTAGGCTAACTTCACCTACTTTGTACATGTCTGTCTGCAGAACTATATGGGCCGATCCCAAAGGCAGCGAAGTCTAGCAGAGCGTCTCAAAGCCCAAGCTGTCACGAGGGAAGAATGCGAGAAACTGACACGTGACGCGTGCGCCAGACGTTTCAAAGGGCGACTTTGGCACGAGAAAAGCGTGCGTGCGATCGTGGCCTAACGGTTAGCGCCGACAGACCGAGGTTCCATCCCACCATCGGTCACGCAGTTTAATGCGTAGCGTTCTTTGGCTAGGTGCCCGGAGCAATTTCCTGCTCCGTTCCGTTCGTCCTTCCGATTTCGTGTCCTCCTCCCGCCCCCCCCCCCTAAATAGAAGAACCCCAGCGCCATATAGCTTGAACAGGTGAATGCACAAACTTCTGTTCGCTTGCCGTTACCTACTTGTGGGCGCACGAACCTCCGACGCGATTTGTTATCAGAAAGCCGCCAAGTGCCGACACAGAGCCGCCCAAGGCCCCAACCATAGATTTTCACACAATAATAACTATTGTAGGATACAACTTTAATAACCTGCAGTTAACAACCAAGGCACACAGACCGCGCGGGAATGTTACTCCGCCAGCCAATCACAGAAGCAAACAAAATTGCCGTCATGCGACCATTTCAATATGACGTCGTACTTGATACCTCCGGAGCGTCGGCTGTTCCTGAAGAGTCTTTTCATCGACAGAAGGGATGAGGTGTGCAAGAGACACGGACAAAGTATATGAAGCCTGAGCTTTTCACTCTTCAAAAGTCGGCGGCACAGTTCATTTCACTGCTGACCCCGTTTTACTCATGAAGCTTCCCTGCCAACTGAAGTGGAACTTGACAATAAATAGTTGCAGAGAAGCAGGCGTTTCATTTCAGTTCAATAAAGAATTAGGCTTTCACCGTTCTACCATAATCGACGAGTGAAAACGTACAAAATTACGCGCTTATAATTTTATTTTTGTGGTTGCCGCGTTATTTAGGTAACAGAGAAAGTTTGAGGTCCGAACTATTTACAGTCCCGCGGAGGAACAGTGGCCGGCGGTTATGAGGGCGTGGGCGGGGCTTCACTACAGACTTGAGTTGTATTCGACTATAGAGAGAATCCAGGCGCTAGTGCCTACGGGAGCTGCCAGCGGCGTGGTTCAGACAGCGAGAGAATGATGGTTAGTACCTGCATATGCCTAAACTTCGTCTTTCTGGCTTTAAACGGCTTCGCGACGCTGTAAAGTCATCATTTTACACGAAGTACTGGGTTATAAATAATTAGGTAAACACCATTAAAATTGTCCGACGGCAGGACTCGAACACAGGACGTCTAGTACAAGAGCCCGATAATGAAACCATTGCGCCGCGGAGGCTTTTATTTTTCTTCCTTTATTAGCTTTGCTCAATTCACACAGAAATACCAGTATATACACTCGCACCTCCCAGCAAGGGCTGAGAAGAGGAACAATCAAAATTCTGGCATGTACACCAGCCCAGGAAGCCAGTCTGGTTCCGGTTCTTGCACGTTATACACTTGAACCCCTCTCCTTACAGATTCGCGAAAGTAACGCTTTATTGATCTCATTTCCAGGCCTGCATGAAGATCGGTCATTCTTGACCACCAAACACATAGTATGCACGTGACGTCACATCCGCTGCTGTCGTCTGCTTACGATACCTTCCACCATCTTGGGGAACCTTTTGAAAAGGCGCGCGCATAGGCCTATAGGTCCCCCAACATGGCGCCGCCGCAAACCGGAAGTCGCGGAGTATCTTTGAATGACGTACGTGCATACTATGTATACTCTACAAGCCCAGAGGCACTATCATGCCAAACAGAACGCCTTCGTCGTTATCGACCGGTAAAAATTTAATTCCGTAGCTATCTATGGGTCAGTGTATTTCTTTAGGTTCTTTGAAGAATATACCAAAACGAATTAACCTCCCCAGCAGTTTGGAAAAAACGCCTTCATGCATCCACAAGCGAATTTTTCTCGCGGGCAAGCGAGCGCGTTGAGACGCTTGACGCGTTTCGATTTGGCCCCTTTTGGATCGCTGTAATTCGTAGCGATTGCGCGTACTCGTGGAGTCCTCTGCATTTGTACACGTATAGGTTGCTTTTGAAATTTAGGACAATAAAGCATATAAAGCGTAATGAGCGAAGCTACAAGGATGTCTGAAATCGTAAGTACAAAGATAAGTTAAATCCATGTACAAACGATCATTTGCATGGTGGCTGAACAATCGCAGCCCCAGAGTTCCCTTTAGTAATCATTGTGGGCAACTCTGGGGCATAAGATATTGTTAGAATTTTCCCGACACGCAAACGGCGCACTAAACATCGGGGCCCTGCGTCGCATCATACGCCCGAAAATATCAATTGCTCCATGAGTTCATTGCTCGTTTTACAATGAATGTGAAAATTCTGCGACAACGACGCACCCTAAGAAACTGCTCAAATAAACGTATAAGAAACGTATAACAAACGTATAAGAAACGCAATCCTTACGGAGGGGCAGTTAGAACGCAGGCACGAGCTTGCGTGGGCAAGGTACATGAAGAAACGCAAGCAGTTGCGATAGAATTACGTCTACAACAACGGAGAGAAGCTTCTGAAGAGCACGCGTTGGAAAGCAAGCGAGCGCGTCAGCGGCCAAATTATGCCAGAGAAGGCACTGCAACAACATTTCCTTCATTTGACAAAAACAACATTGGTGGCAAAAACGAGTTTACTGGGGACATCGTCACAACGTGCGTGGCATTTCTTTTTTTCTTTTTTTGAGTTGCTTATCTTGTAAAATACGGGAGTCTTGGTTTCAAGGGTACATTTTATAAGCTTCATAAGTAATGATTCCATTGATTTATTGATTGATTGATTGATTGAAAACTTTATTATTCCACCGAGCTGGGGCGCCCACCTCTTATCTACACTTAGGTAGGGGGGGAGGACGAAGCAGTCCCCGCGCGTTGAGGACGGTGAGTCTTCACGGTCTCAACGGCCAGGCGGATTGCTCGACGCTGGTCGTCTTCAGCCTCGCTCTAGAGCAAGGCCTCCCAGGCTTCTCTACTGTCAGTGTTTTCCTTGGCCCTTGGGGAGCCAGCACACTCCCATGTTATATGGTCTAGCGTACCTTTTTGCTTGCAAATTTTGCAGAGGGCGTCGTTATAGTCCCTCGTCTGTGTTAAGTAGATCCAAAGAGAATGCTACGCACTGCATGACGATTATTCCCCAGTGGGGAGTTTCTGCCCCAGTTTTCTTTACAGCACTATCGGTGACCTTCACCCACTGTTCAGGTATCTAACAAACAAACAACAAAAAAAAAAACCTCGAGGTGCATTGAGCATGGGCGAGCACATCACAGTGTGCACGAAATGGCAAGGGTGTACAATGTATACAAAGGTCGCTTTGATAAATGAAAACGTGCAAGGTCGTCCGTACGTGATGCACAGGCGCGCTGCTGTCGAGACTTCACAATCCTCTTATTATATTTGAGCATGCTATTACATCTCTCTATTCTAAGCATGCTATCGTATACTTAGAGAGTTTGGGGTCCTAAGTTCCGGCAAGTCTTGTTTTAGTGGTACAGTAAAAAAGAAAAGAGAGAGAGAGAGAGAGAGAGAGAGAGAGAGAGAGAGAGAGAGAGAGAGAGAGAGAGAGAGAGAAGGGAAGAAGGAAAGGCAGGGAGGTTAACCAGACTGAGTCCAGTTTGCTACCCTACACGTGGGGAGGGGAATGGGGAGAGAAAGAGAGAGAGAGAATGAACTTAGGTGTAGGATGTCTATAGTCGGGCACTCAAGTCTGTTGCCTTCAGGTAGTGAAAAAGCGCTCGAACTGCTTCCTGGGCTAATGAACTGTGAGGCCAGGCTCCCAAGATTTTCGCTTCCGTAAATGGCCTGTCATCTAGTCTTTTCAAGGCACACTGGAGAGTCTCACGTTGATTATCGAAGCGAGAACAGTGGCACAGAAGGTGACTGATGGATTCTTCACACTTGCACTTAGCGCACATTGGTGAATCCGCCATTCCAATACGATAGCTGTAGGAGTTGGTGAACGCTCCTCCTACCCACAGCCGACACAGCAGTGTTGCCTCACGCCGTGGAAGGTTCGCTGGTAATTTAAGTTTCAGTGATTGGTCGAGGCTGTATAAACAGTAAAGTACAGTAAAGGTAGAGCATGCTGGTACGCAGGTGGCTCCCGCTGATGTTGCGGAACAGTAGCTTATATTGTAGAGCTTTCTACATAAGTTAGTAGAGGTAACTTTGTAATTGTTATGGTGCTGGTGTATGCGGGAGCTGCAGGCATAGTCTTTCGGCCCGCATAGGGGTCATGATGGCAAATACATGTACATGCCTAGACTCTGCCCTTTATGGCTTCAGACGGACTGGTGACTGAAGATTGATGGCGTTCAACAAAATACTGCGTGATAATTGCGACAGTTCCTGACGATTATGCATGTGAGCGGAGACTAGTGGTCTTGCGGCGTTAAAAGAAAAACTGTACGTTGTTGGAGATTTAGATACAAGAAAGCATATATTAAGTAAAGCCACGAAAGGGTTTGAAGCCACGAGCACGCGCTTTCGTTAAACTTTCGTTAAGCAGTGGGGGCGTGCGGTTTGATAGAAGGTGGAACGAACGAACTGCGGGGCAGATTCGGCTCCCACACGCCGACACCCACACGCCTGGACGAATGAGCGGCCATGACGCTGTTCAAAGCGGCGTTGCAGGACGTCATCTAGGAGGGCGGCCGCCTGGGTCTGACCTCGCCTGATATGACACGCTCTAAACATCCAAGTAGTCACGACGCACCTCATCATCAGTATGTTCATGATCACCCACTGCGTATCGTGCGACGGTGCTGTTGAGTAAGAGTCAACATAAATGTTCAGATATAAACACTGTGGGAGTTCGTGCGCGAGGCCAGATTGGCCCGCAGATTATGATCGCCACCACTGACCTTCATCCTTGCTTAGGCCACTGAGCCGCCCTTGTCATAAAAGTTCATTCTCTCTCTCTCCCTTTCTTTCTAGTCAGATTCAATGCGAGAGAGAAAGAAAAACTGCCTTTCTGCAACGGTCCTGCAGCTGAGGAAATATTCTGTCCACTATAGAAACGTGCAGCCTGTTAAAGTAAAAGCTTTCGTGACGCCTGCCCGTTGTGGAAACTCCAGCAATCACATTTGACTACGGCCATAAGACCAACAAAGGCATGCGTTTACCTCGCACCAAAATAATAAGGGTGTACGACGCGCGCAGGACTTCTTTTGTTGTTGTTTGTTTGGCGACGTCGCAGTGCCATTTTCTCGCTAGAATATTCCTGCGTGCATTGAAATCAAGATGCAAATTTGGAGTGATCTCGAAACTTGTTGCTCTACATCATAAATATCGTCTCGATCGCGCGCACTCTCAAGTTCAAAAGCCACTATCTCGCAGAAAAGCTTAATTCAGAGAAGAAACGATAAAACGAAAGGTATTCTTTTTTTTACAAAGGTTAGGTGGCCGATGACAAACAAAAATCCCGGATTAACGAGGTCCCGCGCCTCTGATGACTCACTGCAATCCCACTGGCCTCGTTGCGATGCTTATTGCTCTTAATTTACAACTACACCCGAGGTCTAATCAACCGGGAGATGTGCCCCTCAGACTCGGATCCAATGGATGAGGCACCGACGACATACCAGGAAATAACAAACTATTACAAGCAAAAAAGGCGAATTTACCCGCCTCCAAACGCAAGCCTCACGCGAGCGCAAGCCTCGATCCTGCGTCGAATCCAAACTAAATCGTTCCCCAACCCACATTGGCTAGCCATAATTACCAACGGGCAATGGAACCCAATATGTCAAAATTGCACAAATCAAACATTGGCTACCCAAAATCCCATTCTTTGGGGGTGCGAGGGCTTACCCCCTCCCAGGTCGCTCCTGCCAGCTCCCTCACAACAGACGTGGGAAGAGCTGCTCAGAACGCCGGAAGAAAAAGTACAAAAAGCCCTCGTTGCCTGGGCCGAAAGGGTCGCTCCTCGTGAGGGGCCATTCTAGGACTCGGGCCTGCCAGGTCATAACTGAGCAGAGTCTCAATAAAGTTGTTACCACCACCACCATAAATAAAACAGCAATTGCATCGAAGACACTTCGATTACGCACTCACACACACAAGTGTTTTCCATATTTGCTAGAGTTTCCCAATAAGTTTTGCGGTAACGTTCAATGTAAGGCGTTAGCGACTTGCACCGTGTCAACGAGCTCTAAAACATCTTCAAGTTTGCCTTTCTTCCTTCGGCATCATTTATTATTTTCTTTTTCTTTATTTTTTTTCATTTATGTAGAAAAGTCGTCCGAAGCAATAAAAACTGAGAGGAGTTCGTAACTGGGAAAAATAAATCAGCTTGCTAAAAACAGCGATTCCTTAAGTCTTGTCCTCAGCCATGGACAATGCGAGAGCGCCACAGGTCGCAAAAGTGTTCTCGGTAGGCGCTCGATATCTCCTCTCTGCCGTGACCGAATGCGACAAACGAGCGCCCGCTGCTGCTGTAAGGTGGCCACGGCTTTTTGTTGAAAAGCCGCAGATTCCTGCGCGAGAGAGAACGATGCCGGATCGTCACAGGCAAGCACTGCTCGCGTACAAATGAGTCGATGTTATCCGTCGCGTTATGCAGCGCCATGGACTATACGAAGAACGTCGCATTGAAAGCATTCCGGGTCCCTCGGACCTCTCTAATGCGAAGAAAATTATCAGAGCGAACTTCACCAGCAGTCGCTTACGCACTCTCCTTCAAGCTAAAGCTAAAGACGGCGATCGCAATCGACAGTCAAAATCGTCAAGGAGCGCTCAGCGACAAGTCATTTAGCCTCTAAGTGGCCATAATGCTGGGCGAAAGAAATCATTATGATCCAAATGTCATAGAATCACATCCTGCGTCTAGCCTTGCTACATAACCCCAAGATTAGAGTGTAACCGAATGTCTTAGACTAAGGAATAATGAAACACGTGCTAGTAATCCAAGCTTCAAAATAAGTGACGCACAGAAGCATTTTATACGATTGATTGATTGATTGATTGATTGATTGATTGATTGATTGATTGATTGATTGATTGATTGATTGATTGATTGATTGATTGATTGATTGATTGATTGATTGATTGATTGATTGAGTTAAAAAGCAGCACTACGCTGCAGCCATCGAGCCATAGCGGTGGGTTTATTAAGGGGAAGGTTTGGCCAACTAATGAGCGAGGTTATTTGGCGACCATGGTTGAGCTCTTCCGCGCTGTGACGCACTTCCTGAACAGAGATGAATGAAACAAACACGCAGAGCTTATAATTCTCTCGTCTGCGTTGTGAATGCTGCCGTTGTGAGTTGTTTTAACAGCGCCCCCCAAATGTTGAGCAATCAGTTTAAGGCCTCCACGGCCGACGCCACAAAAGAATGCAGTACTAACACGGAGGACGCAATAATTCAACGTTAAAACAATTAGCTAGTTGTAAATTAGATCGCACGAAGCTTCGGGAAGCGACGGGCGCATCATAGGGTTGCTTGGATTGAAGCTAACTCCGTATATAGGGTCTGTCTCACGCGCCCTAAACAGCTGGCGCAACAGCTATTTAACGTCAGGCACTGCGCGCCGGTAGCCGCCGTTCAAAGCACAAATCTTCGAACGAGTACAGTTCCTCGTCTAACAGTGCAGTATTATCGTCCCAGCCACATTCCGCTCACCAGAATTCGAGGCTTTCGTATAATTGCTCGCACGCTTTGAACGGTACAATGTCACGATTGGCGCAAAATACCCTTAACGGTAGATGGCGCTGATGCACTATGACGCAGTAGTATCTACCCAGCTGTCTGTTTAGGCTCCGCTGGCCTCCTTGAAGCCCTTGTGTTCAGGGATAGCAGGGGGAAAGTAAACATGTTCGCAACAGAGATCGCTAAAAGGCGATTGCAGGTTTCGTGGCTGAAATGTATGGAGACCACAAACAACGGAGGCATACAAAAACAATGTTCCCAATAATGATTCAGAAAGTTTGACGCTGGGAGTTTTTCGTCTGATTTTTTTTAAGAAGGATAGGTAAGACATTAGGCAAAATAAGAAAAAGAGCTTGGGGTCGTCACCCACCGCCCCGTTTCGAAGGGGAGCTCATAGCATCCATCCAGCGTGCTAGTTCCCACTGAACTTCTAGCGACAAACTTTGATCTTTCGTGGTTATTCGAACGATTCGTGAATAGTGGAATGCGTTTTGGTAAGTTTTGGTAATGTCTGCTAAAAGGGTACCTGCTCTTGATTCTTGTGCTGGTTGTATTGCGCTTGACGCTTATTTTATAAGTATACCCCCGCTTATGCAACTCATTTCTCCCACATAACTGTTTATTCGTGAATTGAAACCTTCGTGGATATGTACAGCGTTGAGATGGCTTTGTCTATGGGCTAGATATTTTCGGTTTATATATTGTAAGCTTTTCATGGCGAAAAGACAAGGTTCGAGACAAGAAGGCGACACCCACGGGCGCTGACACATGAACTGCTCGACATGAAGTGTTCATGCTGACACAAACAGTCCAATGTCGACACACAAGGCGCTGGTTGCGCCATAGTGAGAGTATGTACTGGCGATTCGACAAAGTCATGAAGGTATAACATCGTATTTCAGCTACATTGAATGGACATTTAAAGAAATGCGCAGCGCTGGCTTCTTCCCTTCAGCGCTCCTATTCACTCACTGTTATCGTTTTTTTTTTATTCCTTTTTTATTCATAGCGACAGATACACCTGCAATTATTTGTGCAATAAATTGGACACCTTGACATCTTGATCGGTTACTACAACTAACTTTAGAAACCAAGTTGTTGGTAACGCTGAAAGTCGGCATCGCAGCTTTATAGGAAGCTTTAGCTCGGGCCCAACTCCGACGCGCCATATTCAAATACATGTACACGCAGAAACGCTTTTCTAAGATAACCAATGGACCGATTTTAATAAAATTTGCTACATTTGAGAGAGAACGGTAAAAGCTAGTGACTGTTGGAATAGTAATTTCTGTCAACGGCCTACATATTGTTAGAAGAATTTCCAAAATTTTAATGTTCAAGAAATATAAAAGCGCGTAGTTTACAAATTAATAGCTCTGCATCAAGAACAGATATCGCAGTTCTGTAAACGGAATCCATTAGATCATTTAAAGCGGACAAATTAAATATGTGAAATTTACATCTTACGTGAATTAGTTACGTTGTGTACAAGGGTTCTGCAAAAGCTGTATTTCCATATTAGTATTCTTTTTTTAGATTTATGTGTAATATATCAATTTTGTCCGCTTTAGATGCACTATTAGATGCAATTTACACAATCCTTATATCATTTTTCGTTGCTGAGTTACAGAGTTGTAAACTTAATAGTTTCGTTTTCTGAGAATTTGTGATTTTCGCCAATCTTTAATGAAAAATTGACGCCCTAAAATAAAAATTCGAAAACAACAGTCACTATAGATTTAAAGTTTTTCTTTTAAACTCAACAAATCTCGTTAAATTTGGTACAGTGGTTGACGAGAAAAACGAATTCTCCTTTTACATGTATTTAGATGGAAGCACCCGAGCTAAAGTCAACGTTTTTAGAGCTAATCTAAAAACCTTGGCTAAAGCTTCCTCTTCAACTGCGAAGGTTGCGAACGCGAAAGCGCCGCATAATGCAATGCGCAAACGACATGAAGAACAGTAAACTCTCTCGCTATCGAAGCAGCCCAGAAATACTTCCAGTGATCTCGTTATAATCTCCGTGTATACCACATAGAAAGCGCAAACTAAAGCTTTTTGTCTTTGTCGCTTTTCGTGCTTCAAAGCTAATGTTTCAGCACTTTTAATTTAAAAAAAAGGCTACGCTATCTACGTTGCAGTACTTTCACAGCCGCTTCGCGTGCCTTGGCGGACACCATTCTCGCGAACAGCTAAAGTCAATAAATGTACAATTAACAAAGCTGCTATCTTCTTTTTGCATACGTTTATCTTAGAAGCTTGAGGACAATCGTACAAGTTAAGACAATTGTTTGGTCCTTCTAGAGAGCTCTTGTGTTTCAAGATATTCGTTATAAAATTTGACACTGAGTGCGCTAATTTCGTATTCAGAGGCGGGGGTCTCCACACAAAGAGCAGACTCTCCGTCTATGCCACGCAGCTGACGGTGCATGGCATAACGGAGGAAGCAATTCTTTTTTTTTTCACCAGCCGAAAGTAAGAGCGCAGCTGTTATCAGCTTCGCCCGGATTCCAAAGTGATGTGCTGTATGTAATCACCTACCTAACGTGGAAGGTTCGTCATTGTGCTGTGACTCCCGTTTCTGAATACGATATTAGCGCACTGAACGTCAAATTTTGTGACTATTATCTCGCAACAAAGGCACTCTACGAGAATCAAGCACGAGGGGAATTGTCTTCGAAAATGACTTTGTTCAAGGTTCTCATATAGGCATATATCATAATCGCGGTCGTCAGGTGTGAATTCGATTAATATACTTGTATGAGAAAATAGCATCCACCGTTGCCCATTAGCCACCTATGAAATCAGCATTTGCGAAGCTAATATAGCGTTTTCGTTGACATTACTGATGCTTCAACTCTGAAGGCACTGTAGAACTGCGTCTACTGTGGCGATATCCTCTTTTTCACGTCAAGTGTGCTTTTTCTCGTTCACTATTCCTAGCTTTATTCCGGCTCCCTAAAGCTCTACCTGCGCACTTCATGACGCTTCTATGCGTATTCCAAATCACAAGCTGCGTCTTGATTTCAGAAGGTTGTATTAGATTGGAGTAGCTAACGCTGAATGCAGTCGCTTCTTTCTGCTACTCTTTAACATGTATTGGTGGCACCGTCTGCAAGGGTGCAACACTTAAGACTTACCAGTCTCGGCTGTTTCACAACTATTTATGTACGCCGCAAGTTCTCGCTTTAGGAAAGTAATTTTCTTTGTTTCTAACAAATAGTACTGCGATCGGTTCAACTTTCGCGGTACTTATTTGTAATTCACACTCACAGACATCTCTTTTTTGTAGACGCTGGTTAGCTGAGCCAACGGGCCCAACACGCGTCGCTCCATCAGGCAGCGCACTAGGCGCCGCGTCATGTAATTATCGAAGCGTACAGCCGAGAGTGACCAACCGTTAGCACAGACGTGGTGACAACTCCATGTAATCCGTGATTATTAGTTCATAATCACAGCATCAACCATCGTAGGTGTCGGGCAACAAAACGCCATAAAGTAGTAGCTCACCCTGTTTTTGCAAACGTGGTCCAGCTGTAAATGACGCTTTTAGATAGCGCCACGAGGTCAGGAGGCGCCGAGGGTTCCTCAAGAGGCAGGCCGAACAGGAGGCTCTGGTCGAACGCCGCGTCCATGAGCTCAACCCAGGATGGTTTGCTCTTCAGGACGTAGTAGAAAACCCTGCGGCCTCGCCTGGCCAGCTCGTCCGCGAGAAACTGCAGCGGGCAACGAACCACGAAGTCGCCGACCATGTCTGCAAAGGCGACTGTCCTGTTCGCCGCGCTGTAGATGTCATACTTCTTCATGGCCTCCGCACCTTCCTCGAAGCCAAACTTCCTGAGGAAGTTGGAGCCGAAGGCGCGAAGGCTCCTGTTGAGGACGCCGCTCAGGGACATGGTGAGAAAAGGTGCGACCAGGGACTCGCCTACAGACACCTCGTTGCCCAGGAGCACGTCTACGCCTGCGTACGGCGCCGACTTGAGACCGGCCGGGATCGGGAAGGGCAGCGCGTCGTCCTGGTCGCTGGGGTACATCGCAAACTGCGACAGGTCCTCCAGGTCGACGTAGTCGTAAAGGTCGATCTTGGCGAGACATTGAACGGCGTCGAACACGTCCTCGCCCCGGTCGCAGCCGAGGCGGCTCGCGAGTCGCTTGACGTTCTCGACGCTCTCGATGCCTCGATTGTCCGGAAGGTTCCAGAAGGGAGAGCCACCCAGAAGGATGTACCGCCTCACCAGCCCCTGTGCGAGCGGGGAGACCATGACGTAACCGGCCAGCACGGCGCCGGCATCCCGACCGGCGAGGATTATGTTGCCCGGATTGCCGCCGAAGTGCGCGATGTTCTCGTACACCCAACGCAGCGCTAGGATCACGTCGTGCAGACCCGCGTTTCCCGGCGCGTTGGCGACGTGGCCGTTGAGGAAGCCGAAGGCGTTCAGTCGGTAGTTAGGCACGACCACGACAACATCGCCTTCGGCGCTCAGCAGGGTACCGTCGTTGACGGCTTCGTCGTTGCCGCCCCTCTGGAATGCGCCGCCGTGAATGAAGAGTATGACCGCGCGCCCCGGGGAGCTGTCCGCGGGAGCCCAGACGTTCAGGTGCAGACAGTCTTCGCTGATGTTGACGTCCAGGGACTGTGCTCTGGGAGGGTTCCAGGGTTGGTTCTGCGGGCACGGGAATCGCTTCTGACGGGCCATCACCAGGCGCCCCATGGGGCCGGAGTTTGTGCGCGGCGGTCTCAGCGGAACGGGCTTGCGAAATCGCAGGCTTCCCAGGGGCGGCTCGGCGAACGGGATGCCGAAGAAAGCATGCAGCTTGCGGTTCCCCACCGTGATGACGCGGCCACTGTAGATGCGATTGGTCAGATGGACCTCGACGTGCGGTATCTCCTCGAGCACTGGCTGAACGACAGCGCTGCGGCGAGCGGGACCGCTGACCGGCGCACCATCGTGGAAGCCGGCGGCGCGCTTGGTCGCGATGAAAACAAAGAGAAACACTGCAGAAGCTACCATGGGCACGTAGAGCACCCTGCGTTCGAGAACAGATGTCGTCATACGCGCATAGTCGGGAGTTCACTGAGTGAATCACGCTTACAACATGAACCAGCCGAAGCGTCCACGTGATCATCACGTTTCCGAGGAATGAACAGATATCTCAGGAAAAAACTATGATATAAATAAAAACTATATTATTCGTGGCTGGTGACTGCTTGTACGCTAGGAAACAGTTGTGTTTCTGCAATTGGTTCAACAATGTCTCGTAATACGCGTCTGCGGAATTATATTAACATTTTTGTTCGAGAAAGTGACAAAACGCCAATACCTTTTCTTTGAAATTTCAGCAGAAGAAATACATCTGTTCCTCAAAAGAAAACGTGACTGTGCGACAGTTTGTTGAGTTGCGCAAATTTACTTTCGTGCTAAAAAAGATTTACAGAACAATTCAATCTAATCGATGCAAACGGGAGGGACACATACACACTAATTTACTTTTTATTGTCGGGGAATTCGAACACGCAGTACTACATACTTGGAGCATTCCCATCACACCTCCTCAAAATGTCACGCTGTTCTTTGTAAGAAAAGCATGTTAAGTAGATGGATAGTCGCTGCACCATATATTCTGAATGCTTACATTTGTTATTTCTCACCCATCAAAATACAGTTATGCGTTCAAGTTCCCCGTGACTAAACTGTTCAACGCTGCGCACCGTAGTATCTACGTATTCCTTTTGTCCGCATCTTCTGGCACTTAAGCTATCATCTATAAAACTCCATTTATTACGCATAGTGAAAGGTTTATACGTACGCCAAGCTAAAATGTTCCACTGTTATTGCGTGCACGCGATTTGTCGCACGTTGTTACTCCCTGCCGCTGCCTCCTCTGTACAGGCAATGGGAACATTGTGAAGGGCGTTTTCGCTTTAATTCCCATTTCCCCAGTCAATACGTATCTGTTGACGGCAATAAACAATGTCATCATTATTATTAAATGACAGAGAAACTTTGTGTTTCAACTTTCTCAATGGCCCGGATGACGACAGTATTAGGGAATCAGGTGCACTTATATCACGACTCACTCGTGTTCACCGTGACGACGCGAACAGATACGCGGTATATTTCATGTGGTAATACCATAGCAGCCTAGGGTAATTTTATAGCAATGTTATATTAAGGATATCTCAGCCACCCATACGAAAGCCTATAGACTAAGAACCTTCTCAGGCCTAGAGTACATTTCTGCGTCACCAATTATTGCGAAGGTTTTAAAATGTGCTGATCTTGTGGCAAAAACATTACTTTTATCACGCTTTCGATACTTGAAAGTGTGCAACACAACGACCAATGTATCGTGCGTCAGACGCCTACGAGAGTTTATCACCCTTGAGCAGCGCTCACAAATACGTGTCGCCATGTGTTCTATCCGTCGTTATGGAATGTTAATTCTTATAGGCGCTTTAACGCAATTTGCAGTTTCATGCGAAAGTATGTGTGAAATCCATTTTCTCTCCAGCAGTATAGCCGCAGAACGCGCTTGCAGCGCGACCCATCATTTGAGAGCAAAACGAGGCTATAGAAGCCACTAAACTTCGGTTATACTCTGTTGAAGTTAACCTCTCTGTCTTTGGCCTTTCCTTCATATTTCATCGCTCTCTCTCTCTCTCTCTCTCTCTCTCTATATATATATATATATATATATATATATATATATATATATATATATATATATATATATATATATATATATATATATATATATATATATATATATATATATATATATATATATATATATATATACATTGGTTAAGAGGGAGGGAGGGGGGGTGCTTACCATTTGGGGATGCTCCTAGGGCTGCCGTCGTCACTCTGCGACACATCCTGATCAAGGCTCCTGTTTATAAGAAAAAAAAAAGAAAGGAGACCATGCGTTACGCCGCGGTATCGAGCGCACCAACGCTTGACCGATTCGAGGCGCCTTTCTCGGTCATCCCGCATACCTCGAGACGAACAACTATAGACGTGCAACCACTAGTATATAGACCCTCAAACACCAATTTGCTCGAGTAGCTGGTCGGGAGCAACGTAGGAACAATTGTCGGCGCTTAACGTCACTTACGCCAAGCTGCTTGACGTTTGAAAACTGTCAACGTCGGCGTCCATGGTCCGGCGGGCACGGCAGAACAAACTTCTCCTTCACTTCTCGAGACGACGACGCGTGGACACGTTCGCATATTCTTCTTCGTTTTCTCGCTTCCCACCAAAAATTGCACATGCACAAACAAGGTTATTATTATTATTATTATTATTATTATTATTATTATTATTATTATTATTATTATTATTATTATTATTATTATTATGTTGTTGTTGTTGTTGTTGTCGTCGTCGTCGTCGTCGTCGTCGTTGTTGTTGTTGTTGTTGTCGTTGTTGTTGTTGTTGTTGTTGTTGTTGTTGTTGTTGTTGTTGTTGTTGTTGTTGTTGTTGTTGTTGTTGTTGTTGTTGTTGTTGTTGTTGTTGTTGTTGTTGTTGTTGTTGTTGTTGTTGTTGTTGTTGTTGTTGTTGCATAACAGAAAAACTGAGTAGCCGTAGCACTCTTCAACTCAATCTCTGTCTCCACACCAACTACTGCAAAACAGAACCGAACAGAACCGTATGTGGCTTACGAAATTAAGCTTCGTTATGTTTTTTTAGAACAAGAAACAAAAAAAATTTGACTCCATTTTTGTAATGGTTGCACGACAGCAGACAACCTCGCAGGCTTAAACGATCAAATTCAACAACTGTACATATTACTGCAATGAAAGAAGCCCCCAAAGGAATATTTGTAGAGTTGACAAGAAGTGATGGCTGTTGTTAAAAGAATGGTAATAAATAACCTCTACCCAGTGACGATTCTCGCGGGAAGCAATGAAGTAAAAAAGATTTCCCTATTCTACAGGCTCTAGCCTGCTTAGGGACTTCGTCACGAACCATTGACATCGTCCATCGGTACGTTCGTAAACTGATAACAGCTTTTTCACCACCCGATTCAAGGCCGATCCCCCAGAGTGGGTTGTGCCATTTCACTAGGGAACAAGAACTTCATTTCGGTATAAAGGCACAAGGCAGAGATGTGGACTGGCTCGGTTTCTCTTCTCAATCATGGCTCCTTATTGCCGTAGAAACCTCAGCAGACCTCAACAGAAACCTCAGCATTCATGGAGGCATTACGGAATCAGGGTGTAGACGAGCCGTATGTAAAAATTCTGAAAGATATCTATAGCGGCTCCACAGCCCCCGTAGTCCTCCATAAAGAAAGCAACTAAATCCCAATAAAGAAAGGCGTCAGACAGGGAGATACGATCTCTCCAATGCTATTCACAGCGTGTTTACAGGAGGTATTCAGAGAGCTGGATTGGGAAGAATTGGGGATAAAAGTTAATGGAGAATACCTTAGTAACTTGCGATTCGCTGATAATATTGCCTTGCTTAGTAACTCAGGAGACCAATTGCAATGCATGCTCACTGACCTGGAGAGGCAAAGCAGAAGAGTGGATCTAAAAATTAATCTGCAGAAAACTAAAGTAATGTTGGACAGTCTCGGAAGAGAACAGCAATTTACAATAGGTGGCGAGGCACTGGAAGTGGTAAGGGAATACATCTACGTAGGGCAGGTAGTGACGGCGGATCCGGATCATGAGACAGAAATAATCAGAAGAATAAGAATGGGCTGGGGTGCGTTTGGCAGGCATTCTCAGATCATGAACAGCAGGTTGCCATTAACCCTCAAGAGCAAAGTGTATAATAGCTGTGTCTTACCATTACTCACCTAAGGGGGAGAAACCTGGAGGCTTACGAAAAGGGTTCTACTTAAATTGAGGACGACGCAACGAGCTATGGAAAGAAGAATGATGGGTGCAACGTTAAGGGATAAGAAAAGAGCAGATTGGGTGAGGGAACAAACGCGAGTTAATGACATCTTAGTTGAAATCAAGAAAAAGAAATGGGGGCATGGGCAGGACATGTAATGAGGAGGGCAGATAACCGATGGTCATTAAGGGTTACGGACTGGATTCCAAGGGAAGGGAAGCGTAGCAGGGGGCGGCAGAAAGTTAGGTGGGCGGATGAGATTAAGAAGTTTGCAGGGACGACATGGCTACAATTAGTACATGACCGGGGTCGTTGGAGAAGTATGGAAGAGGCCTTTGCCCTGCAGTGGGCGTAACCAGGCTGATGATGATGATAATGATGATGATGATGATGATGATGATGATGATGATGATGATGATGATGATTGCCATAAAAACAGTTATGTTTGTGAGGGAACCCAAAGTAGAAAAACTGGGTATTGTGTTATCGAGCTGACGACGGCGGTGGTATCACGTCCACGGCTTATCATGATGGTGCCACGTTCGCACTATTATTATTATTATTATTATTATTATTATTACTATTATTATTATTATTATTATTATTATTATTATTATTATTATTATTATTATTATTATTATTATTATTATTATTATTATTATTATTATTATTATTATTATTATTATTATCACTACGCCGTCGTGGGCGCAAGACAGTACATGCTAGCTGCCCGAAGCCGCACTACGAGTCCCTCATATCTTGTCTGCTCGCTGAGTTACTCCATCTCCACACCACCACCAACAACAACAACGACAACAACAACTTGATTGAAAATAGCTTCAACGCCCGTCAAGGTCACAACTTAAGAGGAGATGGAACGACGCGAATAGGAAAGTCTCAACGACAGCTTCTCATGTGAACAACGTTAGAACGCATGACAAGTAGCCGACATGTACTCGAATTAATGCTTAAAATGGAGATAAGGCATAGCATATCCCACACGACAGATGCATAACCGAAGAACTGGCCCCGAATACGACGTGAATATCCCGCAAAACAACGCCCTACTGCGCGTTCTTGCAGGATATTGAGTGACGTTGCGGGACCCCGGCTCCAACTAATTGGAGATATGATTCGCCAGAAAGCCTACGTTTAAGAGTTATCAATAGAATCACCTGCGGAAGCTCGCCACTCTAACCCTTAAATACGCTTATGCTTTCTTTCCTCCTTTTCTTGACTCTTTATATGCCTCGTTTATTCGACTTGTCAAAAGTCAAATAAAACATTGTGGCTGATGGTCAAAAACAAGGGCCAATTTTCACAGAACGGTGTATTTCCAGAATCGTTCCTGAGAGGAAATTCGAGCCAATCATGTACAGGGCAAGCTATAAGCGAAGGCGTACGGACAGTGGCGAAGAACAGTTACGAACAAGAAGCTTTATGAATTCGACCGCAGAAGGGTGTAATGGAAAGCAAATACCCCGACAAATATGACCGTACTCGCTATGAACCTGAACGTGGTGTAACCAAATCATAAAAAAAAAGTTTTCACCTGGTCAGGCATGCGCTTCTTCTTGTCGTTCACGACTGCTTACGCTAAGCTCAACCGTTACGTTCAGTTATAGGAATACTCTGCCGCGTCTCACCGCTACTACAAGGTTTATACTCTGCGTGGTATTCTACATAGACGCTTACTGTTTATTTTCCACAGACAACCCATAGCCTGATAATGAGACGTAATTCTTCGGCGTCCTTCATCCCCGCATTAACTGGAGCGCTGAAAACCCACACATGCGTTGTAACTAGGGCGGGAAATTAATGAGCGAGTCTTCGGCGATGTGATCAATATCCAGCGATGAATACGTGAACCGCCGCCTAGTGGTTACGTAAACTGTAATTGAAGAAACCAGGGAACCCGTGGTTTCTCGTACGCCTGTTCGGACCCTACTTCATAGAAAAGGCGAACGCGAACGTATATATAGTCGCACGCAGGCAATAACTCCAAATTACTGACAGGTCACGACAGATTCGTTGTTGTTCCTGAAAGACTACGAGGTAGCGAGTCACCGTTGTCGTAGAGGTAGCTTGGACGAAGCGAAAAAGCGCTATCGTGATACGGAAAGGAATTACCTTTGCATCGCCCACCGGTAAGCTGGCGTTTCATGGACCTGCCACGTGACCGCAGGTGAGAGCGTTTCATTCTTGACCGAGCGAGCTAGCGAGCGAGCCTTCACGTGTGTCGCATGTGGCTTTGACAAGCGCCTCCGGCGGTCGTAACAACGTGGGGCGGGTGCAGGGAACTTGACAGGCTGGTCAACTGGAAACCTACGAGCCGAACGGAACGTACGCAAACCCGCACGTTTGTTATCCTCAGCGTGCGACGTGCGAAAGAGATGGTTATTACGCAAAAGTTTTAGGGCGCGGCCACCTCGTCCTGCCATGCTCGCGGCGCGGCGTACGAATTGGTTGCCCTGTCACGGGCAGATGTTATCTCAAACGTTTCAATCGGCAGTACAACAATAATGTCGGGTCCGGCGCTCGCGCTCTAACGCAATTCGCACGGTCTGGCCAGCGCGACACGCTTGAAATGAAATGTCACAAAAGGTCAAAAAAGATCGCCGCCTTTTCATTGGCTTTAACGTAAGCGACACAGTTACGCGTCGGCTTTGCACAAGCGGTATGCTATGATTAGTTATTCGTTGTAGCTATACCGCGAGAAGAATGCCAGCACCTGCGGCTCTTGACGAGCTCGCACAATGCACTTAGGAGTGATTAACTATAGCCTCCTGTTGCGAGCCACCATCTGTGGGCCTTTCACCGCAAAAACAGTTGTGACCTCCCATCCCACGTAAGAGACCTTAGCGTGACCAGACAGACTGCGAGCGCATGACGCCCTAATTATTGGAGAACTATATATGGCTTACTATGTCTGGAGAAAAAAATCAAGCCGTTTCATCTTCATCATCTTCATCACAGAAAGCGCACTCGGTGCCCTTAGCTTTTCTTCCTTTCTCTTTTTTACCAGGTCCAAACTTTGGCATCAGTCAATGTGGGTTTATGCAAATCTGTGTCAATATAATGGAGCTTTACGTTTGGTATTTAGTATTAGTTATGCTCATTAAGTTTTACCATTTCCTCACGTATAGCAGAGTGCCACTGAAATTCTTCATAAAAAGCGTCATAAAAGGAACTTGCAGTCCCCGCGCTTCCACACTTCAACAAAAGATGCCTTAAGATAGAAGCACTAATACGCTCAACTAATAGTAGGCATCGATCACCTTTCCAAGGCTGTGTGCTTTTTCTTTATCGCGTACCATGCAGCGAGAGTTGATATTGTAGGGAAGTGTTGCTGCGTAAGCGAACACCTTTGTACAGTTGCAATATACGTCACGAGAAGGTAAAGATGGATCCGCGTGACATACACAGACAAGCATAGACATCGCAACAGTATTCTGGCGTTGAAAACCACTTATTTGAATTCAAAATCTTCCATCACCGATTCTCACCATGCCGTTCTGATTTCACAGGAAACGGCAACAGATACCACATCGTTAGTTGTTAAATACACACAGCATTTGGTCAAATGCCCATTTATTTTTGTCTTCCACCTTTAGAACTTTTATCAACACCGGTTGTTGGAATGGGCAGCATTGCAACACCCGTTTCCATGGCGACGATGTTATTTCACCAACGTCACAGACTCAGACGGTCGGCCTGCAACCAGGGTCATCCACTTTTTACGCTCGGCTAACAGTGCGTGCGATTGGACAGTGGATTTGGACCACACGTGTGGGTGGGCGCAGCTTGGCTCGTATCTGGCTGGCACCGAAGACACCCGCGGCTTGCATAGTTGCCTCGAGTAGCAGAGGCTAGCTTCTGCAGACACCTCGCTCCTGGGGCTCGTACGTGGCTTCCGAAAAAGGGGCTTCACCACGATTAGTCGGCCCTCCATCGTATGTCACAAAGTAAGCCGTCACGACTTCCATAGGTTGCACTTTGCCTCGGGGTTCATTATCGTGCGGTTGTTGCATCCCCAGAGGTTGCCGAATACCCGGGTGTTAGCGAAGGCCTCGTTGATGGCGTGCATTTCTTCATTCCCGCTGCGTAACGCGAGTTGAGCCGACGGCGCCTCTGGGATCGCGTTGTGACATTTGCCCATCGCCGCGAAAATGAAGAAGCTTCTTTCCGTGCTGTGGTTCCCGGGAAACACGTATCCCTCCCACCTAGTTCCGGAGAAGTGACGGAAAGAAAGCTCCCATGCTGTGGCATCCAGCACAAGTTCTTCGACTGAACGGACGCTATCCGGTTGCGAGAGTCCGAGACGATCGCAATTCTGCGGCGTACCGGGCGTCTGGGCGACGGAGGTGAAAACGTGCCGCAGCAGTTGCTCCAGGAGCGACCTGTAGACGGCGTGCGCCAGGTAAGGGTACCTGACCAGCAAGTCGAGGTCTGTGTCGTGGAACAAGTCAAAGAACGGGACTAAGGGCAAGTACAAGGTCTGCGTCTTCGTGTCGAATGCGGGCGCAGAGGCGAACAGAGAGAAGACGGATTTCCAGCCGTCTTGCGGTTGAGCCAGCGACGTCTCCACCCTGCGCCGTTTTAAGGCGACGTACTCCTCGAGAAAGAACCCGGTCGTCATGTTGCCGGCGGCGGCAGGCGTCGTTCGCGTGACGTTGGAGTCGACGAGTTTGACGGACGTGCCGTCGATGAAGCTGAGGCAACTTTTCGCGCGTTCACCCGCGCACCATTCCAGACCATGCGCTCGCGTGCGAAACACTCGGCGAAGCCTCTCGGTCACGGAGCTCACGTTGACCAAGTGCATGTGAGTCTTGGCGTACTTTCCGAAGACGCCCAAAAGGAGAGTAGGGTCCATGTCGTCGATAAACCAAAGACAGCGCTGCCAGAGTGCCCACGACGACTGCCAACGCTGAGACATCCAAGCCATCTGAGCGTGGGACATGGTTTCGAACTCGTTGGAAAGAAGCGGAGACACGTGGACGAGCACGCAAAAGCCAAGATAATTGTAGACGCTCGAGCTCTTCGTCCGGCTTATGAGTGACTTGAGGGCCTTGAAGAAAGCCTGGTTGTAAAGCTGCAACGGGGTGTCCGATTTCACGGCCGCCACACCTTCCAGCGTGTACTTGACGAGAGCCGCGTAGAACGGCTCCGAGCTCAGAGCAGTCGAGCGCGGTCTTTTCTTGAATTTAGCGCGAAGTTGCGCCAACTTCCCGACAAACTGGAGCACTCTTTGAGAGACGTCCTCGTAAAAGTCAGAGTCAAACATACTCGTCGCTCGATACAACGAAGGAAGGTACCAGGTAGGCAATCGGACGTCGCCGTCCGTCTTAGCATAGAGGGGTGGAATGTCCAGGCTCACCACGGACTTGGAGACATTTTTCGGATCCGGAACGTGCGAGACGGTAACCAGAGGTGAAATGCCGAGCGCCCTGAATATGCGAGCGTGAATGTTCCACATTTCGTTCTTGCTCATCACGTTGTCCTTGTAAGGCCACTTGCTGAGCCCCACCCTCTGAAGCAGGGAACTGACAAACAACTTTGAGTCCGCGTAAGACGTATGCTCAAGACAGGTGTCATAGAGCGAGAGCACTGCATCGCCTTTCGGCGACGCTGCTCTTCGCTCCTCGAGCAGAGTTTGAAGGAGCACTTCCGTCTCTTTGTGCTGGTCAGTCCCGAACGAAGATGTGTCGTTCTGTCCGCCCTGCGACCAGTTGCCGCAGACGAACGAGTAAAAGTCATCGCACGGATGCGCAGCCGAGCTTAGTGTCCACCTGGACGTCTGGTACGCGCACAGAATGCGTTTGCATGGAGGCACAGTCTTCACGGTGGGACGCGCACTGGTGGTCGCCGTGGCAACGCTCGATCTGTCCGTGACGTGGGAAAGCACGTCTACCTTCACCCTAACGTCGACGCTTCTAGTGGCGACAGTCTTGAGCGCCTTTGTGTTGTTTGCGCCGATTCTCAAAAACCTCATTGCCTTGGTCACCATCACTTGGCCCTCTTTGCTCTGAGAAAACAAGTAAAGACCTAAAACGAGCGCTGCGACTATAGCCAGTGAGCAGCACGTGAACAGGGCACAGGCCGCTGACACCGGGTATTCTTGACTTCCCTGGCGGATCGCGCTCACCGGTTTCGCTAACATTTGGCGCCGGGACACTGTCGTGCTGGGCGCGCCCACGGAGTAATGGTGATTCGACGCTTCTACTGCGAAAGGCCCACCCATGTTTTGAATAGTGGCGATAGGCACCTTCGGTGTCGGTCTGTACGCTACCTTCAGCGCGGACGATTGCGGCGTCGCAACTGCAGGCTTGGCGGAAGGCGAAGAAGACTTCCGCGAAGTTCCATTTGTGGTATTCACTGCCCTGGCATTCCCGATGCCTGACGCAGGAGAGGAAGCGGCGCGTCGCTTTGACGTTAGGGCCCTGGAAACTTTTCCACGTTGCGCTGCAGTAGCCGTTCGGCGGGCAGAAGATTGCGGTGATCTCGACGGTGTCGGACTGCGAGAACGGCGTGACAGCGGCGCTGTGCTGAAGGCGGTGCCAGGTGGGAACGCTGATATCGAAGTGAACTCGAAGCGACCGGTTCTGGGGTTGAGAACAACAGTGGCGACGGGACGGGCCCCGGGCCTTACGCTGCTCGAATGGTCACGCGTCGGCAGGTACACAGGTATAGGTCGTGGGCTTCGCCTCATAATGCTGTGCTAAAAGTACGCACCATTAAGTATTGCGTTCAACTTCGTCTTCGTTTCGTTATTGCGAAGGTCTGCTCCATGTGCATGCTCACCGACATCAACTGCGATTTCGCATGGATAAGGGTTGTTAAGGAAACTTTCGAAATTTCTTCCACAAGAAAACAACGATTTCTTAGCTGTCGCCAGTGGCTATTCTTATACAGCGGTTCTTGAACGTTGCTCGGGACACCGACTTCAGCATCGGCTTCGACTTTGTTATGGACACCACCTCTGGCTTCGCTATGAAAACTGGCTCTGGCATTGCTTTTAGAGGCCAACTATACGATATTACTTCGAGTAGGCTTTCAATCGCACCACCTGAGCGTTACCCACAAGCCGGGCTACCGCCGTGCTGAGCACCGTTCTAAGTTTAGGCACTGCTCCATCGCCGTCGACATGCTGCCTCTCTTTTATCGTCTTAGAAACTGCTTAATTTGTTTAAAAGCTCTATTCTTCATTGCTTTCTTTTTCTTGGGCAGGAATGGATATTCTGGTTTCCGCAAGCATTCTTCCGCATGCATAATCGAACGACGTTTGGTCAGACAGTGTGGCTAGACGAGCTTTATTTTTTTTTCTTTTCGAGTGTCAAAGCGCCAAACGCGCGGAAGATCCCACAATCTATTAGGGAGTAAACAACTGACCTTACTAGACAAAGGTGCTGCTATGGTTGTTTTAATAAGTGGAAGAGCACAAACCGTACGAACACCATAGAAGAAGAAGAAAGCGCACATGAGGCGTCCAAGCAGGTCTGAACTGGGTTTTCCTTTCTTTTTTCGAGTTATTTATTTATTAACCGATTTATTTTATTTTATGTATTAAGTCATATTACCACCCGATTCGTGGCCTATACCCCTCAGTGGGTTTGTGGCATTACCTGAGGCTTCATCATCATCATCATCATCATCATCATCATCATCATCATAAACCACGGCTACAGCGCTTACGTAAGAAGACGCAAGATTGAAGGGCGCCTATTTTCCGCACGCTCTTCTAGATGTACACCTCGTATTCGCAGTAAAGAGGGAGCTCGTAAGCGAACAACTTTTGGTTTATACATTTCGCGCCTGAAAGTATGCAAGCTACGCGTGACTCTATTCTGAAGTAACACACTGAGTGGACCGTTCCGTGTCTCAGTTCCTCCATCATTCCTTTTCGTCTGTTTCATCATTACGACCATAGCGTAGTTTCTTTTTTTTTTTGTATGTATATAGTTAAAGAGATGAAAAATTGGCGTAGCCGTGGTTTTTTTGACGCATGGGAATGTCGGGATATGGTGGCTTCGAACTGGTGTTTTTCTCGGATAGCCAAGACGCCGTGAAGACGCGTCTGACTAGCAGCACTCCGTCAGTCCCAATCGTTCTTTTCTTTACCAAAACAGCATATAAAATGCCGATTTTTTCATTATTGTGAAAATTATCGTTATTGTTAAACCATGAGATCTCGTGGTGCAATTATATCAAACGTGAGCAGTACCGGCGGCCGCTAAAGTTGGAGAAAAAAATAAAAAACTACAAGGTCAACGTTCACTGTGCGCCATTGCCCTTATTTGTCTTCTTCGCTTGCTCCTTATAACAAACGTGCGTAAACAATCACGAAATATGCATTACGGATAAGAAATTTGTTGCGGTGATTTCATTCTATAAAAGCATTCACTTAAGAGGAAATGGCAACGCTTTATGCGGAGCCAAGACAAGTCCTGCACTTCAGGTGGGCGTGCGAGGTTTTACTCCGTGTTTGGTTGTTCGAAACATGAAATAAACGTGTATTGTTTTGTGTCAGGTAGTCACGTGGTAGCACAGCGACCGCGAGTAAACTCGCATCGACGGTGGCGCCAGATTTCTCTATAGGTGATACTGTAAGAAACTTTGTGACTGTCGCTGCACTGCGCCACTGCGGGAAAAAAAAAAGAGCCCCTTCCAGAGATCTCTAGTTACGCCTGTGCTGTGTGAGTCGAAGCCATCACATGCCTGCTAATTTGCTCATCTCAACTATACGTGCCTGGTGCCGAGTATACGCGTGTAGGTTAGCCAGCCGGGAGCGACCTTGCGTAACCTCCGGGTTTTTACTTCTTATCTCTCCCTCTCTCTCTCTCTCTCTCTCTATATATATATATATTAATCATCTGATCCCGCCGGGTATGGCCCCATTGGATCCGCCAGGCAAGGTATAGTTAAACCACACCTCACGGGACGAAGAGGAAGATGATTGCATCTCCTCCTCATGAAGACAGGTTCAACTTAAAGACGCACACGGCTCTCTGTGGCTGAAGCAGGAAAGAGTGTTAACGGTAAAAGAGTCATGAAGTTATTTCTTTTGGAACGTCTACTCGTGGAAATTGTAGCAGGCAGCCTATACTGGTCCTTTTACTTCTGATTTATGCAAAGCAGTTTTTCTTTACTAAAGTTCTTGTTTGTTTCGCATATTCTGAATTTCATTTGATTTCCCGTTACCTATTTATGCCTTGGGGCTTACGACATTTATTAGGACTTTCTAAAACCTTTCCAGGTTTTTTCGGTCATCCACCATATGACTGATGTGCACCATTGTGTGCGAGGAAAGAAACAACAATAAAAAGAATGACAGAGACAAAATAAACTTTTATATATGTGAAAAAATTCCTGTTTCTCACCGATTGAAGCATGTTCCGCAAACTTTTACTTTCTTTCGAGTAAGAAAAAGAAAAGATAGCTCCACAAGGTCGAATGAATGATTCCGGTGGATTCGTTTTCGTATTGTGGGCAGAGATTAAATGTTTCCCCACATAGTAAATAGTCATAGTAAAAAGTCAGTAAAAGGCTCCTGGACTGGCGGACGCATATAAGTATTCCGCTTCTAAGTCCCCTCTTAATTGGTTTTCCGCAAAGACACAAACAAACAAAATAACTTTTCGCTACCGGCAACAGTACTGATGTTTTCGTGAATAAAAAAAAGTACACAGTCGTCCCAACGCCAAGGACAAACCACACAGCCTAGGCCACGCTCGGTGAAAGACGTCGGCACGACTCTATTTAAGGCACGGGGGAGCAAGGCTTCTACGCAGAACGACGCGTTTCCCTATATTAAATTCAAGCCATTCTAATGCTTAAGTTTGGGGTTATCTTTCTTCTTGGCGCTCTTTTTTTGTCCTTCTTTTTTTCTTTAAGAGCGAAGCTGTATATGGCTAGTTTCCAGCGGATCGATGTCCGTAGACCCAAAAACCGTGGGCCGATCCCGAAGGTGGTGCAATGCCGGGCCGACCCGCGGCGGAGGTGAAGCAGGCTAATTTAAGCACTCAGCCAACTTTCAAAAATAAGTTTAATATTTCGGGCCCAAATAAAGCCCGGATCAGACGTTAAACTGATAAGAATAGATACTACACTTATACCCGCGTCGGCCATGCCTATGCCTACGCACCGCCCTCTCTTTGTCGGCGTTCCAAGCATGTTCCAAGTGCTTGTCCATCTAGTTTCCTTCCCTTCCGATCTCACGTGGTGGCGCTCCCGTCGAAACGTCACGCGTCTCTAGCTTCCTCCGGCTTCTCCGGGCGGCGGCCCCGTCGTCCGCGTGAATGTATATAAACATCACACTAAATGAGTCCGTACCAATGTTCAAAATTATGTGTCACCTCTGTGTCGTTTGCTAAAGAGCTTCGCATGTCATCCACCTTCATATAGTGAAGCGTTTTTTTTTTAACATTCGTAGGTTGAGAACAATTAAGATATTTCTTTTTATCTTTACATCGTCCCCTCGTAGCTGTATGCCATCAATTGTGGAGAGAAAACGACAATGCGCGCGGGCCGTGCTATGCAGTGCGCACGTAAAATTATTAGACGTAAAAAAATAAATAAACAAAAAGAAATGCTCGCAACATCCATTTTGTCATCAACATGATCTGTCATGTGGTTGTTGATGCCTTTGGTCGAGCTGAGTAAGGCTCAAACTATAGGTGACCAGTTATTCCCCTTTAGGTTGAAACCTGAATTCACTGATTCAGACGCAGGAATGTTTACTTCACTGTCTAGGATTTCCGTACCGAATATAAATAATTTCCCTGGTAAATTTTCCTCACTTCCATGTGCGCTTTTCGGGATTGATTGAAACGGTTCTCGATTTACTTTCCTAAAGTTTCTGTTCTTTTGACGTTGCATGTAATATTATCATTCAGCGTCGCTCACTTTTTATCATTTCCTGAAAGTTTATTTGCGGTTGTCATTTAGAATAATTCATTTCATTCTTGGCCGAAGCCCCAAGGTGGGCATGAGTCGCGTACGTGTGTTGCTTGGCTAATGGCAACAGCAACGACAACCGTAATGAGAAAAAAATGTTCTTTGAAATTCCCTTTCCCAAAAATGGCCTGGATCGGACACTTCCTGTTATCCTTTCATTTGGAGCTTCGACTCTAGGGTATAGTCACAGGGATGTTCGCGCCGCCGCCACAACTTCATTATTGATTCCAAGCAATAGCCCACTTACATCTGCCCCCTTTACCATTATTATCTTAGCCTATTTCAATTCAGGCTTCACTCATTTTTCTTGCAACTGTCACAGCATAGACTTATCGTATTTCGCTCATTTAAAACTATGACGTAAGCCCAGGACCACCAAGCAAGAGTGGGACCGAGCTCTACGCAGCTCGGACCTTGAAGCACAGCTCTGGGCTGTCCATCGGGCCCGCGACGATGTCCCAGAGGGGCATGGCCTCTCTGTCCCGACGTGGAAGCGGCCTGCTGCGCGCTAATCAAGCGCACCGAGGGACCTCAATAAAGTTATCCATCCATCCATCCATCCATCCATCCATCCATCCATCCATCCATCCATCCATCCATCCATCCATCCATCCATCCGCACGAATATTGGCGAATCCGCCATAGTGGGTATGAGCCATTGTGCTTCTCGGTTAACAGCAACAACGACAGCCATGGCTGCAGGGTCAAGGTGTCGCGCCCTTTCGTCGGGCTCAAACCCGACGAAAGCGGGCTCGGGTGGCAACGCATGGCCTCCAGCGATGAGCACCGAGTGAGGGGGCCCGCCGTAGCAGTCTCGAGCCGAGCGCGCCGGCCTCGACGGCATGGAAGGACCACTCAGTGTCTGGACAAGCTTCATCAGCGGCTGGCACTTGTGCTGGGTAGTGCTCGATGACCGCAACGGCATGCTCTACCGATTCAAGGTGCTCGCAGCACGCTTGTTGTGACTCTTTGTGGATAACGCGTTATCTCGGAGGACATAGCCAAATGTGCTTTAAAAGAATACATGTCGTCCTGTATAGTGAAGCAACAAAGGACCACCACAGTAAGAGGGGTACACTGCAAGGACACCTCTTCATTCGGCATTGAGATGAGCATACTTTGCTTCGAAGCTTACGCGTGAGTTTAAACAACCAACCACAACTGTGTCATAAGGACTTGGCGGTCTCTCAACTTTTCGCAGGACGGGATTTGCACACGTTGACGATACATTGAAATGCGCGCTCAGTTACAGTTCCTTATTGAAGATCGAGACCGACAGAGAAGGTCAGATAATGCAAACCATTGTAGGGCAGTCCAGTTACACACAGGGAGCACTGGATCTTTCATTACGTGCTGCATCATGTTCCTTTTTCTTTATTTTTTACATATGGCTTCACGCTGGTTTCAGCATCTTGTTAATCTTTAATGCACTGAGACAGCCGTAGTTTGAGGCCCTTCCCGCGGTATCTTGTTCATTGGAAATCGAATAACAGCGCATCTGTGATCATACAATTTCTGTCTAGACCTGCAGCTGAATGAGCAACCTCCGCCTCAGCAAAACCACTGCAATTTCATTCTGTCCTTTTAAAGCGATAGCTTTCTTTGGATATCCACCCTCTCCTCCACTTTACGGTTTGTATGTTTCTGTCCTTTTCTGGGGGAAAATTCAACTTGGGCCACTAGGTATGCGCCGGCTGCTGTATTGCCTAGCAGAGGACATGTGGTATGTGTCCGGACAGACAACTTCGGCACTGCGCATGTGATAATGGTGAGGGACTATTCTTGGTCAATTCCCCGTAACATATGTGACAAGGTGACCCAAGTTATATAGCCACTTTGCATATATTAAATAGAGAGCGTCCCATCCGAAGCAGAAACCTGTACGTCGAGCACGGTCGCTTTATGGATAGCCATAGCAACGAAGTTGCAGCCAGGATACTAGGGATAGTGAGGGGTTGGGGAGGGGGGGGGGAGGGTTGCTACAGAGTTTCACCTCGGCTTTTGTGATTACGACAAGATATATAATGTCTTGCTATCATTTGACATCTTGGTTGGCAGTGAGAATGGCACTTCGTTTGTCTGCTGATGTGCCCATAACGTTTCGTGATTTACGGATGGCATGGGGACATGCGGCAGATCGCACAAGAAAGCTATTGCTGGAATTGTCAATTGTCTTCGGCGGTTCCTGTCACAACTTTTTAAGCTGCGAACCATGCAAGTGATGAGCTTATTGAAAGAGCGGCTGACAAAGTGAGCTAGGCTTTCGTACAAGGCGAAAATCTATCTTACGGTACATTCGACTAGTTTCTACAGCGCTCTGACTTAGTTTGCAGCGATGCGGAGCCCTCTCGAGATTGGAGTCAGAAACGGCCTGCGCGATCCGAATGTTCAGAGCGGAAGGACCTGAGAAGGCACGTGACCAGCATTCTGTCGGATCTCAGTCGCGCTCTCAACTCGAAGGTGAAAGCGCCTTCGGGCGCTCTTAGCTGGAGCGCGGCGCTTTAAATGAACCAAGCGAATGTGCTTCAAGCACAATTTCGACCAGCCAGTTGTAAAACACGCCGCCAGGGCGTTCTAGAGCACTTGATAACAACCAGGAGAATGTGTCATATCCTAAGCTGCTCGTTCCACCCTTTGTTGGTGCATGCCTAGTCAGGAATCTATCACATTCTGTCTTTCATCGCATCAATTTATTTTGGCTTCTCCTGAGTCGCGGAGTCATACAAGCACAAATAAATAGGCACATAAAAGAAAAGATGTTGCCTTATCCATGCGTCTATTTCTTGATGTGATTATGCCATATAGACAAATATACATATAAACGGTCATCTACCGCCCCGCTTATGTGTCTACTTCTTCGTGGCCGTGTGCTTTGGATCTGAAGTCAAGTAGTTTATTAGCCTGCATCATTAGCCTGAGTTCATTGGTCCAGAACAACGTTCTACTAACAAAACAGTAGCGTAAAATGAAAGTGAGGCCATGAGTCGCCTCCTTAGGCAGTATAGGTAAATGTTTCAAACATTGAATAAAGCAAATGAAGTCCAGCCCAAAAGAGAAAAACATGCTTAACGCAAAGCTATTGCATACTTCTTGCGTCCTGTTATAGCAGCAAGCACGTGCAATCTCTTTGCAGTCACATCACCAGAGGCGGAAACGAATGGGCTTGCTAGCTAAATTCGGCGGCATCAATCTCCTGGTAAGTACGAGGCAACACCTCTCTTTGTGTGCAAGAGGGCGCGACCGATGATCAATATGTTCCTGGCTCGAGAAAACCAAACGAAGTCCGAAGCGCTTCTAGTGCCCACGCAAAGGAATCTTCACCGTTGTCAGCATAAGTTATCTTTAAAGAAAACCCGCACGCTCTCGTTACAAAACCATGACCTCAAACAAACCGTGGTTAGGAAGACAAAAAGATTTTTCCGACTGAATAGTTAAAGTTATAGTCTTTGCATATGCAGGGAGCTGCGATTGCGTATCCATACATGGCGTGCGACACGCTGACCGTAGCCTGTTCTACCAATTTTGCACAGGGTGCCATTGTGACGAAGGACCCCAGAGAACCCAACGGTTTCTCCGTTGTCTCAGAAGGCCGAGAGTACAGATTTCAAGGTGGGTGAATTATGCCGGGTGGCGAAAGTCATGTTCGAACCGAAATTCACCCCGACTGTACGCAGTGCCACTTTATTATTAAACTAATCAGGCCCGCGATCAGTGGCGTAGCAAGAAATTTTTTCCGGGGGGAGCACCCATTGACTGAGGACGGAATTGACCCGTGCGGGGGGGGGGGGGGGGGACATGCTCGGTGTGCCCCCTCTTCCCCCTGGCTACACCACCGCCTGCGGTGGTTAAAGTCAGCTTCCAGACACGAAGCACAATGTCAAACAAAGATTTAGGCTTTGTACAAAGGGGAGCGCTAATTAAAATGGTACGGAAATGGAGGGTATATATGAACAAGAAAGATGCGGGAAAGACGTGCGTCAGTACGTGCGTGTGTATACGTATACTCTCCTTTTCCGTACCGCCTTAGCGCTCCACTTTGTACGAGATGTCGCACCAGCTAGCCCAGCGGTTCTCTATTCTAAAGATTTAAGCGCAAGATTTTCTGACTTCGCAACTAAAGTTCCTAAACAGTTTTTCACCAAGTGGAAACGAGTGTCGGCTCTATAGCACACGTCTTTCTGCGCCACTTTTTCAAACGCCGCCAAGGAATCTCAGAACGTCAACGGCTGCTGACGGATCACGCTTCGCCGCTAAAGCAGCAAAGTTAAATCAAACGAATTAAGCAGGGAGTAAAAGGGGGCGCGGTATCGTTAGGTCTCTTTAAGGTGTTTGCACGCCGTGGTAGTTTAAATTACGTCTAGGAGACAAACACGATGCGCACGTGCTGCACAAACATGTGTTTAGGACACGACAGCCTTTACAATCACGGGTGACCAATTTACACGCGAGAAACGTCACTCGCCTCCACGCAGCTCCCAGCGAAGACGAGCGCGACGCGTGGGTGATGGAGCTCGAAGAGGCGGTTCTTCGGCAGATGGTCTGTCGCCGAGCCTACCACGTGAGTGAGTCATTAGTTGGGTGTCCTGGTAGTTGGTTCTCGAGGACCAACTCGGCAAACACGCGCTTGACCTAAAAGCAAAGTGCAACGAAAATTTGGGACCGCGTAAATCCCGCCACTTTCAAGCAGTGTAAATATTACCGCATCCTCCGTGCAAAATCTAACGTTTGAAATCGCGAGTGGATGCGTCGCGCAAAGGTCACCTAAGTTGGCGTTTTCCATACTGAAAAGAATAAAAAACTACAAAAGAAAGTCGCCACTGTCGCCGGCCGGAAACGACGCATGACCAAAAACGCGCGGATCCTCGGCGTGACCTCCGAGATGAGGCGCTGCCCACGGCGCTCTAAACAATACCGGAGGTGACGTGCTGGCACTTACGTATATCCGCTAAACACCGGGTGCACTCGTTGTTTACTTATGCTTTATTTCAACTCTGCTAATAATGAAAATTAGACAATTAACAGCCCTCCCGGCTATGTCAAGATTGCTTCAATAGAGTGCCTCAATTTAGCCAAACTAAAAATTCGGTGTAGTTTCCTTTCAATCATTTCTTCATCATGCTAACAAGTATAGACATACCTCGCGGTAAGCAGATATAAGTCGTCAGTGGAAGAGATCGCGCAATCAGCATTAATCTCCCCAGAATGCAGGGGAAAAAAAGCAACGCAAGAAATGCTTATTAGAACTCCCTACACATCTGCCAGCTTTCTTCGCAATTGCATTCATGGGAACCATTTGTCTACTAACTCAGCTAGTCACCGATAAATGTAGACAACGATCAATGAGCTGTGAGGAAATGGCGGTTTCATGTTGGAAAACACGCATGTGGAGAGCTTTGTGTATTATTTATCTGAGCAAATAATATTTGGCACCTTCTCACAGGGGAACTTCAGATGCCCGGCCACGGATGTCCAATGTTTGCTAGCTTAGTATTACAATATGTCCTAGCGACGACATCTACATTTAATGCGCTTGCTGTTTTCGAACGGTAACCTTGCTATGTATTAGCGCAATCTATGTATTGGGACTGCGCCATTCGAATGCACGTGCTTTACATCGGTCAACTGCACAATATATAGTAATTACATACCTTTTCAACTTTAACGGCAAGCTTTCCATCCGCAGCTTCGTAATGTCTGCTAATTGCACTCAAAGTAGTGTTCATTGTTGCACTGTAGTTTGTCCATTTGATAGTTGTGGCGGTGCCAGCTATACAAAAACGTGGAGATCATTGCTATATAAGCAAGTTGAACTACCTTGTCTATATGTGCAAATCAGAGACCGCGACTCGCAGATATGGGACAGACGATACATCGGGCCGACTCTGGCCCTTGTGAACGCCAAGCTGCAGGACGCTGGACTTCTGTACGAGGAGCTGGCATGCAGCTTGCAGGTGAGCGCGCAAAAGAAGTTGAGATGACCGCAACCATTTGCCCCAGATATCTCAGAAACGCCCGATGAAGCGCAAGAACCTTTGTTCGAAGGCTGTAATTGTTCCGTTTAGCTTCTGCGTTCATTAGTAGTTTACGACAACATCGAGTGGCCACCATACAGATGCACCAACTATCCTAAACTAGTACACTAAAGAGACGTGCGCTAGGTTATACAACAATACGTTGAGCTTCTAGAAGGTATTGGGCCCTTCAGGAACCTGGCAGTCATCGCTTCCTTGATAGCGTACTTTAGTAACCGTACAGATGCAGCTAAAGTAAACTAGTACGCTGAAGACAAGTACGGCAAGATAACGAGCTTCGTAGAAACCTTAGGCATTTGTGGAATGAGAGATTCATTGTGCTAACCAGTGTTTCTGTTCGTAACGGCTGCCACCCCCCCCCCCCATGCTACAACAAGTAATAAACACAAAACCAAGAATACATTTCTTTGACAAAGCACCGTTTCGCAGTTCGTTCAGTTAAACGTTGCCGTAAACTCGTGTGTCATCGTTTTCCAGGAGCTCGACAGGCGTTGGTCAACTGAAGAGGCAGGCCAGAGAACGCGATGGCCGGGCGTCATACGAGACTTACTGGTTTGTGCGCCACGGCAGCTTTGTGCCGCCCGTCGGTCCGTCGAGAAAACTGAAATTGAAGGCAGATGCAATTCTTGCACCCTAGCCCATTTATTTATCATTCTTATCCGTTAGATTCATTCATTTGATTGATTGATTGATTGATTGATTGATTGATTGATTGATTGATTGATTGATTGATTGATTGATTGATTGATTGATTGATTGATTGATTGATTGATTGATTGATTGATTGATTGATTGATACGCTCGATCGTCTATGTTACTAATCAGACTTACACTCCAAGTGGGAGCACAAGAAAACCGAAAGTTACAGAAGCGTTTTCAGGGCAACGCGATCTGTCAGAGTACAATGCCCCATAGAGTTGATTGCACAGGGTACTAGACGGTACCCTGGTGCAAACGTCTATGAGAAATGCAGCGTGGTGGTTACAACCAGATGTGAATAATTGGTAGTATAGTTGCATGAACTTTTTTTTTGTGGCTTGAAATGGTTCTGTAATGACAAAGAACACGTAAGAGCGAGAAGCTTCGTGAATTCGGCCCCTGGTTTTTAGAGAAGCTGATATAGCCAAGTTATTTAAGACTTTCTGAGTCATGCAAGTATTCTTCCTAGCGCTTCGTGCTTGAAGACTTTCATTCAACGAAAGAAAGAAAAATCAAAAATCAAGAATGTCCTGTCAGCATTTATTTAATTAAGCATATTTATTTATTTATTTTTCTTTGTTTGTTTGTTTGTTTGTTTGTTTGTTTGTTTGTTTGTTTGTTTGTTTGTTTGTTTGTTTGTTTGTTTGTTTGTTTGTTTGTTTACACATATTGCTAGCTGAAGTTTTTGAGGCTGTGACAGAACTGGGAAATCAATACAAAAAGTGAGTGCATGTGGTACTCAATAATGTTCACAAAAGAGATTCACAATTATAAATAGACAGGTATCATAAATACACGATAATGTGAGTTAGGCTGCTGCTGCTAGGTTAGAAAGTAAACTTGGATCATTTTGTTGGTAAATAATTCAATATACGTGCAGTTTACAATCTCCTGTGGTGAAAGACGGATTACGGGCAACACATTTTATAAGTCACTGTTGCAGTATCTCTATGAAACGGGTCTGCACGCTTATATTTAAATCCATTGTGACGTTATGCGGCGTGGTAACCTAAGCGAAAAAAAAAAGAGTTCAAGTGTAGGATTGTGAAGGGAAAAGAGAATAACGGCAAGTGTTTGCCTGGAATCTGTATTTTGTCATCAAGGGCTTGCTGCGTTTATTTCTATTTAGTCTAGTTTGTGTAGGTGATGCATATCTGTAGCGGTCGATTTTCACTACGTTATGTAAAAGTTGGAAGAGAAACTTGAGTCGTAAGAATTTCGCATGTTTATTAATCGTTGGGATTCTAGCCTTAGCAAGAAGTTCGGAAGAAGTAGTGCGTCGGTCACATTTATCGTAGACAATCTTACTGCCTTACGTTGCACTTTTTCTAATTTCGCTATTCCTAGATTGGTGTGAAGAAACCAACTAATTACACCGTACTCTAACATTGGTCAAATAAGGGAGATGCAGGCTAACATCCTGGTAACAGGAGAGGCTGATTTGAACATTTCTTTTAACGAATAAAGACTAGAAAACGTTTTCCCGCTAGTAAAGAAACATGTATTTTCCATCTTAGATCTAAAGTTATAAACAGTCCAAAGTACTTGTATTCGTGAACCTCCCTGTTCAGACTACCTCGTAGTTCATATTGGTAGCTGATGAACTCTTTTCTTTTTTTTTTATAGATATCTTCATCCAGAAAAAGGACAATGAATAATGTGGAAGGTGAAAACATGTAACCATGAACACAATGCAGTAGTCGCTTAGCGTTTAACAAGCTGGACAGAATACGCAGCGAGTACGAAGCATTTCGTAGCATTTCAGTGTTTCCAAAATCACTTGTGTTTCTCTAGAACTCGCCGTACCGTGTCGAATTTAGTCAGAGAGGACTGAACTTCAAGCTTTTAAAGTGATTTATTTCCTTCGACTGGGCCCCAATACGTATTAACTTAAGAAAGTTACAATATTTGCTAGCTCATACCATGTTCACGATTCGATACCTTTCGCCATTTCTTCTCAAGAGGTCGATATGCAGTTGGAATTTTCGGCAGTGTGACTTACTGCAGCAGTTAAGATCCAAAAATTGTACAAACGTGGAAATTTGCTGCCACTTTTGTTCCTAAATGTGTTTATTAGGCCACACAATGATGGACAGAGGGCTCACGAAATAATGTACGGTGCGTAATCTTAAGCTGATCCTACGACCTCAGTAAGAGCTAGCTCGCGCAGGTTTATCCTACTCAACGCTATTGACAAAGAGCAAACTTGTATTCAGCCACATGAACTGACCAGAGTCCGGGGCCTCTGTGATTTAATCGCGGTAGTCTAGATATGGTCGTTAACTGAAGCACGCAACGAAAGAGTATAGTTAGCCTTTGCCACCCACGCACAAAACTATTGAACATGCCACAAACACATAAAGATTTTACCGACCAACACGGCTGCAAGTCCCCTGTCGCGCCTTGCCTTTTTTCGTATAATGGTTTTACTTGGCTATTTTGCAGGCTTTCCTGACAACTGCTCGTGCCACCATGGCTTTGCTGGAAAAACTGAAGGTAAGCCCACTGAATCGTCGATTCGTTGAAGAAGTGTCGAATTTTTGCTCACAGATATTAAACATGCCTAAGTATGAGCAAAACGTGAACAAGGTGAATGCAGGAGCCAACGTTTCGACAAGTGAACTTGTCTTGAAGAAGACAAGTTCAGTTGTCGAAACGTTGGCTCCTGCATTCACCTTGTTCACGTTTTGCTCATCGTCTTGAATTTCCATCTCCCGCATTCCCCGTCTTTTCTCTGGATGCCTAAGTATTGTCGTTTAGCGATCAAGCTACACGAATACCGAGGTGAGAACTAAGGTAATACATATCAGTTCCTAGAAACAGCAATGATGTTGTGGGCCAATAGCCACGTGCGCGGGTGCCGACATATCTGGCGCTGGTGTCTGAAACGGCATTGGCTGTTTTGAACACCACGGTCATATTTGGTGCTAGCAAGGTTCGTGCGAAAGTGCATGGTGTACTAAGGTGGTAGCGTCGCAAGAGAGTACGCGCACCCTTAATCTCGTTCCCTGTAAGTTCCTTTAAGTGGAACATTTTTGAACATACGTTCCACTTAGTTGGGAAATATTTGTTGAAACACATTAACGAGATTAAGATGTTCCGCGTGCCGAAACGCGTGTGTAAAAACAAATCAGTCACACACAGTTACAACAGTAGCAAGAAGCTCGCCCGAAGTAATTAAGAACTTACGCTGAAAGACGTTAGTTCCACGCAGGCTCCACTTAATGAGCGGAACAATTTTGCAAAAATACGATCCATTTACTTGGCCGAGCTTACGTGCATCAATATTAAGAGTTTACGGAGGAATATTTAAACAGAGCGAATGTAGGTTGCACCTGCTTTTAGACTTTCTCCCTTTCTCGATTAACTCATGCCCATTTCTATCAACTTACCGTGAAGAGAAAGAGAGAGAGAGAGAGAGACGAGGACAATAAAAAAAAATTTTCTCGCAGGAAATGATTCTTCCAGGACTCCTCGCGCAGCTGGACACAATGCAACCACGCAAGAAAGCAGCCACCATGCTCAGCTTGCTCAGGACGCAAGCAGCCGGTGAGCGGAAACCGCTTGCATGCGAGAACGCCGCCTACCGCTGCGGCTGAATTCCGGGCATTTATCGCAGGCCCCCAGGCGCCTTCATCCTTACAGAGCCGCAATAAACTTTGTTGCGAAACGAAATATCTGCCCAATCTGTACGCCGCGGCCGTGCCATATTATACGGAGCAACAACCCCCACCCACTCCCCTTCCACCTTCATTATAGAAATAGCGCATTTGCATAATCTTCTCCCAGATCACCAAGACACAAAAAAAGAAATAAATTAGGAACACCAACGAAATCAGCATGACATTGCCATTCTAATGAAGAATGTGCAGTGGAGAAGTGCTCCAAACGGTACTGACTCTTGCTTAACCGCATTTTGCCTGTCACAGACAGCGTGTGGCTCAATTAAGGTCCTTGCCGCGCTCTTGTGCTACAGGCATGAGAAGATCATTCGCTGCTGTGATCAGCAAAGGAGTGATGACATGGAAACGATGCATAAATTTAAGCGACTACCCATTGCGAAGTTATCCGCAGTGCGATATTACAGCGTTGCCAAAGCGTCCCGTCGCCACACCCTCCTCTTCTGACGGAAACCTTTTCATCTTTATTCTTATGGTTAGGGCAAAATTCGAAGCAATTATTTGCGACATTCCTTGGCGAAGGTCACTGCTCGCATGCGAGATAAAACGAAAAAAAGAAAGGAACTTCAGCTATCGTTATTGCGCTTTGTATCTTGTGTTTTATACGTTAATAAAAGACGGGGAAGGCAGGAAAATATATGCCCACGGTGGAGTTTTCTCGCTGCTGTCCAGTTAGGTCATTTAACAAAAGTGGCGAGGTAAGTTACCGGCGTCGCGTGTATTGTGAGCAAACTTGTTGTTCGCCAGGCATTCGTAGAAGATGAAACGCGAAGGATGAAAACACTAACGATGACGTAGATGTGAAATTTGTTGCAGTCCACATAGGATTGAGAGAGCTTGAAATTAATGTGAGTATTTATCTGAATAAAACAAAGGCACGAAAGAGAAAGATGTAAAATGGAAAATGCGCAAAGGAAAAAAAATTAGCGTTAGTACAATTACGCACTGGACGCACAAGCTCCTTTCTCAACAACTGTTGTTCAAAGGTTGTAATTTAGTAGGCAAACGAGATGGACCGACCCACGCACTTACGGATCGTCTTATGAATCACCTTACTTACGAATCTTCTTACGTTCGACAGTTCTTGCGTATATATGAATGGATTCTTCCATAGGTCTCCAGTATATACGCGCACCTAACACTTCTCAAGAGTGCTTCATCCGTTAGTACGTAATTTTCCATCACAAAAATATTAGTCATCATTCGTTTCGACATTTCCTGTCAACTTGCTTTCGAGTGCTTTCCTACCAGGTACGCATGTGCACACATACCCTTCTCGCAAGGAAGGGCCCGGCCACGCAAAGATAAAGAAGGAGAATGGATGGATGGATGGATGCAAAACTTTAATAAGGTCCTGAGAAGGAGAACGTCTAAACGAATAATGACAAATATCAGATGGGGACATAAATTCATGCCCTAAGGGTGTAGCATATTTAGGAAGCTGCAGAAAGTACGCGGTCAAAGAAAACTACGGAATCGCTCACGTACGGAGCTTTCTATGCGTGCAAATAACACCATGTGGTTATCTTTAAACTAGATGCATGCACAAATACGTCTGTCATAATAGCGCAGGGTATTGCTTTGGGATCGCAAAATCGACTGCTTCATCGTTCTATCGGTCAACCACTTTTAGAAAAAAAGTCACAGTTTCGCCCGAAAGGCGAAGCATTAATTGCGACAGCAAATTATTAAACAGCTATACGAGTAAGGTTAGTCCTCTTATCAGCTGCATAAACTGCTGTAAACATTCACTTATTCACTTACTAACTAAATTAAGAAACACGTTCTCACGCGCGCACAGGCAAGCATGAACACATCTCGCTCAATTACCGCGGACACTCGCTGTCAGAACGCTAGCGCGGGGAAGAGAGCGAGTTGACCTTCTTGCTGTGACTCGCTTCAACGCGAATCAGGCCGCGAGAACACAACGCACACGAAGCCATCAGCCCTCGGCGCACCTAGACTCTGTGCTCACTGTAGATCGCTTTCAAGATAGGGCCCACGCATACGCAGACGCAGCCGGAGTAGAGCGACCTACGCACCCCTTGCTACCTTGCGCGCGACGGAAGACGGCGCCCTTCTCCCTCGCTCTCCTCCCTTGGGCGCGCGAGATCGAGCCGTCATCCCTCTCTGCTCATCCTCGCACGCTTTCGATCGCTCCTACAGCATATAGCGCGCGGTCGCGATGTTATCGAACTTGGACCTTAAAGGAACATCACGGCTACGGCAACGACCGCGGTTGGCAGAAATTCGCACATAGTGTCCATATACATTTGCTATCGCAACGATAAGCGTAGTCGCGAAGCACATCAAATATAACTACGGTCATCTACTTGTGTAAGTAGACGGACGTACATTCTGCAATGTTTGACCCCAGAGTGTGAGACGCAATCGAACGTCGTTCGGCACTCTCGTCGTGCACTGGAACGTTCTTGGCAAGGTGCTAGTGCATGGGCGACTGTGCTCTTTACTTCTCGAGTCGCAGGCTTGGCTGTGGACCCACTCTCCGTGCTGCTTCGCCGGAACCCGGAGCCGACGGTCGAAGGCAGCGCGTTGCTCGAGCCGGCCCTTCGGGGGTCGCGCACCCGTCTGCACCACCCGCTGTCCGAAATGGCGCACACTGACCACTCGGGATACGCGTCGAGATTGGGTGCGCTCTCCATTTCCTTCGAGCACGTCATGCCAAAGGGATGACGGTATCTCTTGCCTTCACATTATATCCACGGCCACGCCGTCGATCGTTTTGCTCATAGCCGAAGTCAAAAGGAATGGTATCTGGATAGCGCAGCAAAACACGGACGTAAGAAGAAACGAAGACGAAGACAAGCGCTAACTATAGACAACGAAATTACTTTCCAGGATCGGTGACCAATGTATCATCAAACCGTCAATATTCTTGTCCACGAGAGAGTTCGATTTGTGCACGCCATGAAAACTGATCGTATTTGCAATGTATCTTTTGGGCTTTTTATGTGTTTTCTGGATGTATCGATTCTATATTGCTTTCATGCCGTCATGTACATATCTTCAAGGTCGATATCACTGTACACGTGGTTGTTTGGGCGTGTAAGTACGACCGATCCCAGAAATAAATTCAATTGTTGATAGCTAGCGCTTGTCTTCGTCTTCGTTTTTTCTTATGTCCGTGTTTTGGTGCTCTATCCAGATACCATTCCATGATGACCGACAAACAAGCCCATATCGCCACCCTCGTCGAAGTCAAAAGTTTTGTATCCAGCCCAAAAGTCAAAAGATATTCTTTAGGGTGCTGTTGCGGGACTCCTAAACCACCCATGGTGCTCGAAAGCTCATGAAGTTGACTACTGTATAGGAATGAAAGTTGGTTGAGTTGGTGCCCAGGCATGATGTAACGGCACACAAGACATTGTACTATCAGATGCCTACAATATTCAAAATCGACATTTAATTTTGTTCCACAGCAATAACGGTCATGATTCTCGAAAGACAATCTTTTTATGAAGGCCTCGTGCAGAGTACTTTTCTGTTCGGATTGCGATCTACGTCATAACTCTTCCATATAATAATGCAAGAAGGCACGCACCTGGCACGCAGTGTTATGAAAAGAAAATACCCGAACGATTAATGACGATTATTCCATGTAACAAAATAACAAAGCCGAGAGTGTAATAGAAGCTTCAGAACCTTGAAGTTTCTGCGAGGGCACCAGTACGTGACCCCACGACCCCGTGACCCCAGTCTGCTCATGACTTAACTCACTTCGAATCATTTGACAAAGGCCGTATGACTGCTGCTGTTCACTATAGGTATAGCTCACGGTGTGCCACGCAGACGCTATGGGACGCCGAAGTCCGCCAGGTCGCCGAAGTCCGTCAACTTCCGAGCGCACCGGAACGCGAAGTCTGCCCACCGTCCGAAGTCCCCGAAGCGGCAGCGGTCAGCAGCTCGCAGATGCCGACGACTCCTCCTTCATGTCAGTCAGCGATAGCGCCACCTGGTCCTTGGCCCGTTTCACCACCGCTGTCAGCAGCATCGAACGCTCCGGTGAGGACTTGGGACGCAACCCACAAAAATTTCTATACCCGCCGTGGTTGCTCAGTGGCTATGGTGTTGGGCTGCTGAGCACGAAGTCGCGGGATCGAATCCCAACCACGGCGGCCGCATTTCGATGGAGGCGGAATGCGAAAACACCCGTGTACTTAGAATTAGGTGCGCGTTAAAGAACCCTAGGTGGTCAAAATTTCCGGAGTCCTCCACCACGGCGTGACTCATAATCAGAAAGTGGTTTTTGGCGCGTAAAACCCCATAATTTAATTTAAAAATTTCTATGAGAGATCTCTGGCGCTGCGCGGATTCAGCTACGCCATGAAGTAGAATGATGGTTTTTAGTACATACGGATTTGTCTAATATTCGTGCTTCCGGTTTCAAACGTTCCTGCGATGTTGTTTAACAAGCCTATGTCCTTTCTAAACTTTCAAGCACTCATAGTTTTCTAAACACGGCAAAGCAGTGAGCCTCAGCACACACGCGTATGTCTTTTTGCGATTTGTTCCACTTATAACGCACTATTTACTTGAAAATGATCAATTTACAATGTCCCAAATCCTTTTGAAGCCAGGAGAGCGAAGTTTCAGCTAATTCGTGTACTGCCACTCATTCCAATGCTGACTGAACCACCCTGCTTGTCGCTCCCATACCCGTAAACACTAGCAACAGATTTCCCTCTAGTTATATTTGTAGCAAACTCTATCATGGGGCCAGCACCGTCTACGCTCAACATTGCCACATGGGCAACCATGTGGGACGCATTTGCGACATATGTTTCGGTTCATGGGTCATCAGGGGTGCTATCCGGAACACTCAAATTTGACCATATTGACAAATTCCTTATCGGTAGCGTTCTGAGCCAATCATAGAGGCCGTACACGTCCTAAGAGCCAACCAGAGCTACTAGGATGGCGAATTTGACAACATGGCGCAGCCTGACAGTGTTAAAAATAGGGCCCCTCACCAAGCCCCATAACAAGTTTCGGTTATACGCTGGAAGTCGTTACGTGTCCTCTAGGGAGCGTTCTGCCGCAATTTTCAAATCTGCTCATTAATAGCCGAGATAGAAATATTTCAGTGCCGCGAACCCATGATTTCAGGAGGCAAGCTCCACTGCTAAGCGGGACACTCTCTCCACTTGCCTCGTCTAGTCTCCGCATTGGATTGTAAAACTTTATTTGTCCAACAGATGTAGGGAAGGCTTTAAGTCTTCCCACCTAGACGACGGCCAGGAGTCCTTGGACCCTAGCGGCGATTTCGGCCAGTTGGACGGTCTTCAGTTGAATCTCCGGATCGGAGCTGAGTAATAAGGTCTCCCATTGTTCTAAAGAGTCTCCGCAAACAAAATTCCTTCCCTGCGTTCTCCCTTACCGGACGTCGAGGATCGTGTGACGCATACGTCACGCGCTCCACCTTCATTTTTTTTTCTCTCCTCGCTTTTCTTGCGGCGCGGGGCACTTCCGCTGACGGCGTCGCGCGCGAGCTGCTCTGCACCATTGTCTCGTTTCGCGCAGCGCACGATTTTGCGCGCTGAGCACGAGGGCACCTGACTAGCCGTATAGTCAGGGCTACACAAATACTGAGGTGGAGGCAAGGAAATCACAGCGCATGAACCCGCGCTGGGACATGATAAAAAGTGACATAGTTTTGGTGTCTGCGCGCGTGACTGCACGACGTGGGAACAAGCACACGAAACGGAAATACATCTTTCTTGTTGCGGTGCAAAGTAAAACAAAAACATGCAGACATTCGGTTTGTGCGTTTTATTATTTCGCTAAGCTTTAATTCGTCTATTCAAACAACATATTACACAAATAACAGATGCTGCCTTGAATAATTCTCGAAGTCACGTGTCACAACGAGTGACGTCACATTCCAAACACGTGTACGTAGGCGCACTAGCGCGTCTACGTCCTCCTCCGGCTTGGTGCGCGGCGGCCGTGAGGAGAAGGGAAAATGGCGTACGGTTTCAAATTTCAGATATTTCCGCGGCGCGTTGCGAGGTAATAATTTGCAGACGCGATCGTTATCGCGCAATGTATGCTCTGCGCTTGTCAGCTCAAAATGGCCAGACCTGGTGAGGGATCCTTTCAAAATATCACCCCAGGCATCGGCGCGTCCATTTGAGGCCACCCGGCAATGGCACGGTAGCAATGATCAGAATGTGTTCCATGATGAATTAGCACTGCGGAGGTTAGGACTAAGCTAGGAACCGGGTGAACGGCTGCCAGAGCGCGGGCAGCTGCCTTTTTATTGCTTCCCCATGGTGCTGAACGCGCCATCCGTCGTTGGCCGTGGCGATGTAGCTGCTTCCGTACGCAGGCTCAGGCGGTAGAGCCTATTCCCAACCCTTCCTTTTCCTCGTGGGAGGCCGCTCTTCGGTCCATTTGCTCGGATGACCAGCTCTGGCTGGTGGACCATGCTTGCCTAGAGATGTCGGCCAGGGGTCTCCCGGGCATCTAGGGGACCAACCACATTTAAATAGATCCAATAAAGTTTTATCCATTCATCCATCCAAGCGGAAAACGGGTGGCAGATGGTTCAGTCGGCAACTACCCTGTATTCCACGCGAAGTTGCTGCGCGTCAGCGCGCCCAAAATAAACGCTGAGGATGCGTCTCATAGTTGACCCACATCTGGGTGCACGTTAAGGAGCCTGTCAGAATTAGTCTGCGATCTTCCACTCTTCTGGCCGGCACAGTAGCTTTTGGACGCAAGAACTCATCACTTTTATTGCAATTACGATTACATGGACACTCCGAGCGCATTTCGGCCGTTGCCGTCGGCGTCACCGTGGTGTTTCGTATAACGTCCAAGAGCGATAATGTTGTGGCCACGCGCCGCATACTGTAGGTGCGAGTGAAAGCGTGCGAGGGTGAGCCACGGATGGTGGCTCGATCTCGCGCGCGCAACGAAGGAAGGCGGGGGAAAAGCGCACTGTCTTCCACCGCGCGCAAGGCAACGAGGGAGTGCCGAGGGAGGGAGGAGGGTCATTCTACTCCAGTGGCGGATGCGTATTGCGCGGCTGAGCGCGGCCGCGTGCTCCCTATCTTGAAAGCAATCTGCGATGGGTACAGAGTCTAGGCTCAGGCAGAGGGCTGATAGCTTCGTGTGCGCTGTGTTCTGGCTGCTTAATTCGCGTTGAAGCGAGAAGCATCACGAAGGGCAATTGGCTCCCTGCTGCTGCCGCTCTTCCTCGCGACAGCATTTTGACAGTGAGTGTCTGCGGTCACAGAACCACATGTATTCATGTTTTCCTGCGTGTGCGTGACGCCATGCTGGTTAAATTAGTTAGTCGGCGAATATTTACCATTTTATACAGCAGATAAAACTACTATCCTTACTTCGTATAGCTGTCTAACAATTTGCCATCGCAATCGGCGCTTCACCTTTCTGGCGAAATTGCGACTTCTTCTTGTCATTCCCACTTTTCGTAGACACCGCTGTGAATCCTACATTCGACCCTATCGAAACCTGTACTCTGACTAATCTTTTCAAGTGCAAAGCGCCCTCTCGACGCCTTTTGTGTCATCCTACCGACGAGAACTTCCAGCCAGGCTGTTCCGTCTCCCCGTTACCTTGTTCAGACAAACATCTTTAATTAGACATGCAATCAACAGCACGGCTCGCGCAACACGCGACGGTTCAAAACGCTGGCAACCAGACAACCACGGCTCTTCAGACACACGCCTCTCTGCCTTTGACCCCGAAAGTTGCGTAGCTGGCCAAGCAATTAGCGAAGTCGTATCCTGGCACCGGCAGCTCGAACTCGCACTCAGTGCAACACAGTGGAGGAAGTAGCTGCTGCTAATGAGAGCAAACGACACGGACGTACGCGACTTGAGTCCCTTCAGTATTCAATACCGCTCACCATTAAACACGTAGAGAGGCCTGCGCCTAAGGCTGCGCTTTCAAGTATTGCGCTTGGCTGTGGATAAGAAGGGGTAAGGGAGAGGGGACGTGGAGGCGAGCGTGCTGTGAAAGATCTAAATTTAAGAGGGCGACTACTGCGTTTGTCTGCACGTGTGTGCATACAAGGGGGTCATAAATGACGCCATGCTCAAAGAAAATGTTGTCACTCTACTAGCAGCGATTATGTCTTTATTTACGCTTTTGCACCGAAGCAGTCCCTAAAATCAACGCATTCTTATCTGTGTCCGCGTTTCGGCATTTTCAGTTAAATATCTCAAATCGCCGATAAATATAAGGCTAACTCTCATTTAGGAATCTCGTTCTACACGAAAAGAATATTTAAAAAAAATAAAGATATGGGAATAGAATCACACGAGTAAGTTTCTTTATATTGAAGCGTTGAGTAGTAATAATCTTGCGAAAGATTCGTACCGTCCGAATATGTCAATATGAGAATTTGCCGCAGAGTTCGTACTTTCTATGAGAGTATCACAGACTACAATTTCTTTTTATTTATGGCAATTAAAACAATTTTACGTGAAATTATTGATTGCTTCTGGTCACGGAAACATTGCGAATATCTACCGTAACTCTTTATTGCATTTACCGAACGCATAGCGTTACGGTAAAACGCATTTCTAGCCGTAGGCACGGACAGGTATTCCTTATAGCGGCAATACCTCAATTTTATTGTGTTTACCACAGAGATCGCTGAAGAAAGAGCCACATTTTCGTGTGAATGGTAGCCGAAAGTGATAGGTACCCTCTAGTACGCACAGGCAAAAACGTATACACGCCGAATCCTTTACCAATAAGTACGCTGGCAACGCTTAACCGTATGCATGTAGCGGACGGCGCGGGTCAGTAAAACGGAGGCCGGGAGACATCTAAGAGATTGGAGTTGGCGTGGGACGAACTGGGTTGACCTTGTGCGCCAGGCCAGAGTACAACAGAAAGCACGTTCTGACAGTCTGGCACGAAAGTCGAGTCACGGATCTACAGTGCGGGCTTGACAATATCTCGGCCCCGGCGCTATTAAGATGACGAACGAGTCCACGCGGCTGGGTCGCGCAAGACTTTCCGGGACAGAATAGGCGGGGCATATTAAAAAGGAAACGAGAGGCGCTGCGAGGGAGAGGAAGAATTTCAATTTTACGCAATGTGTGAAGCAAAGAGGGAGAGAGAGAGAGAGAGAGCGCTTTAGCTTGCGTAACACCACTGACCAGACGACGTGAATCTGCCTCTTTCAGTTCCTTGATTTCCTTCCCTAACTCAACAGTGTTTCAAAAAGCAGCCTCGTAAAGTTCCTACCACGCAGTGCGCCAACATTTACGCATACGAATGTATATTGGCTCTGGGGTGACTCCGTATAGGCTGTCCGACGCAGAGTGAAATTCGCGTAAGCGGGCCTCCAGCCTTCATCTGCGCTAGCGGTTATTTTGCGCATGCGTCGTAAATTACGTCTTCTGCCTATAGAGGGCAATAACCATTAGAGACACGCACTAATGGTGGCTTCGTGGTGTGTAACTAATACGTAAATATACGTAATTACGTAAATGTGCACTGCCCAGTGGTGGTCCGCCAATGTAAGCACCGTATATAAGCAAGGTTGTTTTTTATTTCTTAAGAAAGAAAGAAATGCATCACCAATTAGCCCCACAACGTGCTTTGTTGAGCGTATATAATTAAAGGTACGACGTAACACCGTCTGGTTATGTAAACGCATCATTAGTAGACATGGTCACTGAGAAACACCGGAAAAATATTGACCAACGTCACAAAAATATATATTAACACTTAGGGACCTGTACGCATCCCGAAACGTCATTTCTTATTTCCTGTCCTGTTCTACTAATTACGCCATGCAGCTTTTGTAGTTCAAAAGACTTCTGTGGCTGCTCCTTCCTTGTACGTTTCCTTCAAGGAAAATCAATTCAATTCCATATGCAACCCGCAACATAACGCACAAACACATGCTTCCGACGGTCACTACAGAATTTGAAGTTTTCTTTAGAGTTTTTTTTTTTTTCCTGGCACATGCAACAGTTTTTATTGAAGTCTGCTTTTCGGTTGCCTGATAGGCGAATTTCTAGTTTTCACATGACTTATAATACGCAAGACATGAGCTAAAGCTCCCTCTTTAGCCCGTGAACGAGAAGCGGTGTTCTTATTTCATGTCACTAAGCTGCGTCACTTGTCCATTGCAGACGTGCACGCCGACAACAAGAGTTCCCGGTCAATGTGAGTATAGGCCTCCAAAATCTGAATCTCGCCTCGTTTACCGTACATATCCTGGCTGGCCTAACGTTAACAGGGGCCCTGTAACGTAAAACTATTCCAATGTGTTCTTATTCCAATCTCCTGTCGTCAAAATTATGTAACCGCCGACGCAAGCATCGGGCGTTGACCCACAGCGTTGTTTGAACAGGCCAGTGAAACGTTCTCTTCGTTTATAGGAGATCAGTTTTGTTTGATTTCAAAACAAATAGCATTGCCTACGTTGACAGGCTTTTCTTATCAAATTGGCTGACGAGTACCGTAGAAGTGGAGAGGTTTTTGGTCGGACCGTAGATAACCGAATGAGGAGGGTGGTGACGGGGTCGGCGATTGGCCCACTCCTCCTTGCGTAGCTTACGGTGGCTGTTAGAATATCACGGCGGCGTGCAACGGAAGGGTAAAAAAAAAAAATCACCGAGGATTACGATACTCCTAAACGCGAAATTTGAGGGCAGCTGTACACGTGTTTCCATTTCGCAATATATTAGACAGTTTTAGTTTATTGTTTGCAGACAAACGTAGAGGCGCTGCGTATGTGAAGAAATAGCGTTGTCATCATTGTGCATGCTCTGAACGTTATTTGGACTCTGTGGTTTTACGTGCTCTATGATAACGTACGTAATTCGGCGGGTTTAAAGTTCGTAATGTTTACGGACGCAAAAAAAAATATATATATATAGCGCTGTCGAACATGGCGGCACCCACGGCTTGGATTCAGCGTGGATTCTCGCGATGGCTACGCTCTGCACTCCCGTTGACGGACAGTAACTATTGAAATGAACTTACGCTTTCTCTAAGCGATTTTGCCACACCCTCGCCCTCCGCTTTACTTCTCGCGCTCTCTTCGTTCTCGCCATATTTCTCATTCCCCGCTGCGCTCCACGTTCGCTCTCACATTTCCTTGTGCCCGTCCGCTCGGTTACGAGGTTGGGCGCCGACGCCGACGGTCGCCGCGGGAACGGACGCCTAAGAGCTGCGCTCTGAAATGCCGCCAAAACGAACCACCAAAAAATAAAAGCTTGCACAGCGATGTCATGTGCGTGCTGAAAGGGCTCGACAACGATATGCTGCCACGCAAAAATTTCCAGGTAGCTTCGAGTAGCGAGTGCCAGAGCGATAGGTGGCAGCTATATTTTATTCATTTTGGAACGGAGCAGAATCCGGCTATACCGCAAAAAAATAAACTCAGTTTTGTTTGGCATATTAATGCATATATACCACGTACATGTCCCTTTGACGTGGTGATTTTCCGCTGTTTCGTGATGTCGCGTGGCAGACAGGCGAAGTCGGTGCAGCCCGAAAACTTTTGACCAATAGCGGAGTGACAATGGGGAAAAATATGCGGGATCAGAAATAATTACTTTTGTTTTCTTCGGTCTAATCATGCTTAATCAGTGTGCACACGTCATATCAGATAATACTTGTTGCTGGGCCAGTTGGTTCGTCTTATTACCCGAAGACGTAACCAAGGGAGTAAAAAAGCTTTAGGACAGTTTTTACTAGTTGCAAGTGACGCTCTTTCCTGTCCTAAAGCGTTTTTTTTTTCTTCCCTTGGTTGCGTCTTAACTTCGGAGTCGTATCAGATGGCGAGTTTCCGCGGTATTCCTGACGCCACTTGACAGACAAGCGAAGTGGGGGTGGCCTGAAAAAATGTTTCATCAATCGTGGAGGGCTGATTGCATAAATGTAACAGAAAAGTTTGCAATATATTTACATTATAGCGTCCCAGAGCGATCGCAGATGACTTGGCAATGAGGCGCACTAACAATGAGCATGAAACAGAAATAAACGATAGCTTGCGACTACAATGAATAAACTGCACGTGCACGCGCTCAGCGACTATAGGTCGTGGCGCCACGTGCTGTCAGTGCTCTTCTGTAGCAGTGTTCATCCATACTTGAGCCCAAAATATCAATCGTTCAAATCCTACTTATAGGCGGCATTATATGAATGCGCTGAGTGTAAACATAATATACTGCGCGCCAGGATATAGTGCCAGTATATAGTATACCGTTCGAATCGGAACGCATAGATGCGACCTCTGCGTTTTTATAGAGTGATCGAGCGTGTGCGTGCGTATATCTATTCAAATATGTGCTCGTAATAACGGAGCGTGTTGTGGTTAGCTGTGCTTAACTTACGAACCCCCCGTAAATAACTTTCTGTGCACGCTTGAACTCTGCGCGGTGATCTAACGGACGACCGCGCCCTGTAGGATGACCGCCGCCACGGCTCAATCCAAGCGGTCAAGCCAGAACAGCAGCGATTCTTGTAAGTATTCCCTTCCTTGTGAAATGCGTACGTCACGCAGTGGTTGGTCATCATGCATGATGCGGCCTTTGTCGAAACGCCGTTAATAAAAAAAAAAAAAAAGTCAACCGACAATGGCGTCACACTCTCAGTTCACAGTAAAGCGCGCTGCTTACGGCACTCAGGCACGCGGACACGCATAACAAATGGAAGAAGGCACGGACAAAACGGGAACGGGGCGCGAATTAACAGCTGTTGTGTTGTTAACACGCAGTAATCATCACGCAATACTGATACTAATCCTGCGTACACTTAGCCAGTAATCCGAAATCCTTGTCTCTCACTTCGCTCTTTCTCAGTGCCACGCTGCAGGTATAGTCTCGGAGTTCGTATACGGCTGCGGCAGTGAAGGACTTCCGGCAGTGTGTACTGCAACGAAGCGTTGTCGCAGAATATTTGTTGCACGCTGCGTTCGAGAGCGGTCGTGGCTGGCTGTGGGGGACGACTCTGTCGCGTGCACGCTATACGTAGTGAATGCTGACGGCGTCGTACTGCTACGCAGTCTGCGTGGAAGCCTTCACTGAGAACAGTCGAATACGACCACGCTCGAACGCGGCTGGCAACTAAGCCAGCAGACACAGACTCGTAGTGCTTCCAAAGTGTACGTGCGAAAAATGGTGCATACGGCTTCTTCGTATTTTACGCATCTGTTGTCGGATTGGCATACATCTATGAATGATTTCTTTTTCTTCCACTTTGCACGCATGGAAAAATATAGCTATACATTTTCGGCATTTATAATGAAACAAATATCGCACTTAAATGCATGCTTTAGCAGAGAGTGCCACTGTAAAGGCATAAAGACCTCGTAGAATCAAAATATCCAATATATTGGAGACTTCCGAAAAAAAAAAGTATGTGATGAACCCGCACTAACGTTTTAAAATCCAAGCTAAAATAATATAAACGTGTGGCAAGAAATTGACAGAACAAGTCTCAGGATGTCTCAGATGAACTCCAAACAGCCCAGCGCACTATTCTTGATATTCTGAATTCGATACCTTAATTTCCTCATTTAAGCTCTGTAGCCTTAATGCAAAGACCATATTAGCGTTTCTGATACGATTCGGAAAGCGTCCATCTGCGGATGATATCGAAAACCAATTACTAAATAATTATTTCCATACGAATTAATGTAGCTTAATACCATTTTCTTATTGTACTTATTCAATCTCTATGGCTATAAATAAATGGAACGTGTTGTTTTAGTTTTATATGGCGCTTGGGCTGCGAGGGATCGAGTGAGACTGTTCAGGTCAAAGGTCGTAAAAAGCCATCTCTGCCTCTTCGATAGCCCGCTAAGCTGTCGACAGCCCTCTGCATGTCTCACTCTAGTATGGACGTTGATGCCCAGCTGAGAGCTCGGAGACGGAACCCTCCACTCCATCGTCGGTGTCTTCGGCCGATTATCGCTGGCAGGTCGACACGCTGGTGGGGCAGGGGCAGGCGCCAGAAAGTCGGCAGCCGTCGAAGCATCACTCAAGGACACCACCGGTACGTAGATCTGCGAAAGCGTTGTGGGAAGCTTAGCTGCAGAGAAGGAAAACGCACGGTCGTTCTCCTAACTTAAACTAGCAGTGGCATGACATTTCCGAATCTTCATATTTTTTTACAGCTAAGCTGTTAGCCTCTAGTTGGTCGGTATTTTTCGTGTCCGTCAGCAAAATAAATAAATAAATAAATAGATTGAACCAAATAAAAGTGCATATCGGCTTTAGAATCAGGCATACAACAGAGAGCTCAATATTCATTTCAATAAAGAAAAGCACAAAACAAGCGTCAAAACCACATGACGGATGATAAAGCGCCTGTGAACAATGCGAGGCACGTTCCTTCTCCCCGCGTGTGTTTTTAGGTAAAGATTACGGTTGCATAAGCTGCTCCGGTGGGAAAGGGGCAACATCAGCATACGAATCAGTGAGTGACGTCACCAAACTTCATATAGAAAAGCGAGACCTGCCTAACAGCTCATTCAGTTCATTGCAAGACCGCTATGGGCAGACCACACAAAGAGTCCCGAAGAGCAGCGTGAATACGATGAGCGTCTAAGAGTGCAAAATCGTAATGCTCAACAACGGTGTCGTGCTAAGACTAGGCAGAACAATAAAAAATTTCATGTCCCCATCGACGGCATTTGAGCGATTTTCCAACAGCTTCGCTGGCCACCCGCTTTCCCAGGGTCAAGATGGCGAGTCCTTATTTTTTCTTTTTTTCCCCCTTTCATCTTCATCGTTCTCCGTCGATTTCAAAACACTAGAAGAAAATTACGGGAAGTCTCAAAACATCCAGAATTTACTACGATAGCTTTTCTCGTTTAATTGCAAAAATAATGAGGGCCACACACTGCTCCTATGAGGCCAATTCCTGTTCTGGCGAGGAATGAAAGCGTAGTCGAGGATGGCAGAGCACTAAACGCTCTAGAAACGGGAAGTTTGCAGGCATTAAAAAAAATATGGGGTCGGCTGGCGTAAGACAGGGGCAATTGGATCCACATCGATGGGAGAGGCTTTCGTCCTGCAGCGGGCATAAAAGTACAGAGGTTGTGAACGATGACGTTGAACGATGGATGAAATACTTTGCTACAAGCCGGGTTCCCTTTCGTTTTTCCCGAGCTACATATGTGTTATGATGTCATGATGCTTGAGGGAAAGGGGGGCGAGGTCACGTGGGAGTAGATCACCGCGACACTTTTTTTGTCGGTAGCGCATAGAGTTTCTCACTATAATACCTAGAGGGAAATCTGGCGCCACCGCCTATGGGAGTCATGGGAATGACGGTATATGTGTCTGCGAGGCTCGTGTTGGCTGGTGTTGTAAGAGGCTTCGTCTAAAACGTGGATATGGCTACATAAATAACGCGTTCTCAAAGTAAAATCTTTATGAAATGTTTCCATTCACGCATATTACATCTTTACTCACCCACACTGCATGACCAAGCGAAGAAAAGCAAGAACAGACGACCAACTGTTTCAAAGCGAGCGCGAACCTTGTCGTCTGTCCTCCAACTTTAGCGGCCCGCTGATACTTCTTACGCAACATATAGTCGTACACGCAATAACAAGTTTTCATAGTTAAACAAAACATGTTTTCGCGTGATAATAAAGCTAGGTTTTGAATGTTTGGTAACGCTACCTACTCGTTGTAATAAGATAAATGAGGGCACACTACTAGATCATGCGCTAAGCAACATGACGTCACTGCCAGAGGCTGGTATCCTTGATGTCGACATAACAGACCATTATCCTATCTTTATTTTCCTCAACTCAGAGCCGCAGTCACCCACTATTTCATACTTCAGCTACGTACTGAACAAAGATGCCTTTTTGGAATCTGTGACTACAACTGACTGGTCTGCTGTCCTTGAAAATAATGATTCGCAAGAAGCCTTTTCTCAGTTCTCCGCAATTTTGTTATCATTAATCGATTCACATACCGTCAAGAAAAAATGCAAGAAAATCCTCTCCCTTCCTCAAAACCCTTGGTCAAATGCTAGCATACTAGCCAATAAGCGGAAACGTGACAACCTATATAAAAAAACTAAAAGGAAACCTTTTAATGTCGCCCTCTCTGCACGATACAAAAAATTTTGCAACGCACTCAACAGCAAAATAAAGAATGCGAGGAAGACCTACTATGAGCACAAACTTGGTCAGTCTGGCAGCAACTCGAGGCAAAAGTGGCAAGTTTTAAATTCATTTTTGCGCAGAAATGAACAACTCTCATTCATCGATACCATCACAAACGATCACATTACATATGATCAACCATTTCAGATAGCAAGAGCGTTCAGTGATGCCTTTTTTCCGGACAAACCAGTCATCAGTAGCCGTCCTTTGTCACTGAATCGTGTGCCGCATTCATTTTTTCTTTATCCTACAACTCCCCATGAGGTTCTTGATGTCATTCGCAAGCTGAAAGTAACCAGTGCCGGTCTTGATAATATTCATCCTAGTAACATAAAACTAATTGCTCATCTCATATGTGATGTTTTATGTTTTATTATCAATTTAATATTCAGGACCGGCATTTTTCCATCTGGCCTGAAACGAGCAAAGGTAATTCCAGTTTTTAAGAGAGGCGATCGTTCTTTACTAACAAATTACCGCCCAATATGTATACTTCCATTCTTTAGTAAAGTGATTGAAAAGTTGACTGTTACTCGATTGACCAATTACCTGTCTAAATTTAATATTCTTTCCAATTCTCAGTATGGTTTTCGTCCTGGCTATTCAACCGACCTTGCACTTATCTTCCTAACGGATCGCTTAAAAGAAGCTATTGATAAAGGGTTTTTTGCTGGTTCAGTTCTTATTGATTTTACGAAAGCTTTTGACACTATTAACCATCACATTTTGTTTTTAAAGTTGGAAGCTCTAGGCATAACTGGGCCAGCGCTAATGTTACTACGAACCTACCTGCAGGATAGACATAACATAGTTAAAATTTCTAATGTTTTTTCGGAAGCCAAGGTTACTAACCTAGGGGTACCGCAGGGTTCTATTCTGGGACCTTTATTATTTTTAATTTACATTAACGATCTGCCTGACTGTCTAATATCCTCACAATGTGTGTTGTACGCCGACGACACAACCATAATTAACTACGATAAAAATATTTCGTCCTTAGTTACTAAACTAAATAATGACTTGGCTAAGGTTACAAGCTGGTGTATAGATAATAATCTTGTTATTAATCCCTCGAAAACCAAGTTTATTGTATTTAATTCCCCCCAGAAACCATTTTGTTCAGTTCCATTGCTGATTCTTGGTTCCCATTTAATCCCTTCTAGCACTCATTGCTCATTCTTAGGGGTAGAACTAGATTCTAACCTCAAGTTTCATCATCATATCTCGAATATCAAAAAGAAAGTTGCTTACGGCATTCGGTTATTAATTAGAGCCCGCCAATTTTTTAACTGTTCTACACTTGTGTCACTATATTACGCTTTTATACACTCACACATTAACTACTCGTTAATATGTTGGGGAAATACATACAATACTCACCTCAGTTCACTTCAAACTTTGCAAAACCAAGCAATTAGAATAGTCACCTCTAGTCCCTATAATACTAGCGCTCTCCCATTGCTACACCGTAATAACATTCTGTCTGTCAAAAAAACTGTGATGTATAATCTGGGTATATTTATTTTTAAGTTATTGAATAATGAATGAAGTTCCTGCATGCATAATTCCTAAAACCTGCCTGGTCAACACTAATGTCACTAGATTTGCTTTGCACAATAATCTAATTTTACCTCAAGTGCGCACCAACTATGGCAAACAATCAGTTCATTTTGCTGCCTTTTCATTTTGGAATTCCATACCACTTTGTGTCAAAACTTCGCGTTCAACATCCGTATTTAAAAAACACCTCAAGAACTTTCTTCTAACAGAAAATATTTAACGTTAACTTCTTTTTTTCTTCTTTTTTTTCTCTTTTTCTTCACCCTTATTACTTCAAATATTCTGCTATTCTGATACCTTTCTTTTTTATTAATAGTCATGTGTATTTCAAAGTTGTTCTGTTGTTGTTTCTACTATTGCATTTATGGTCATGTATATTTGAAATTCTTTTTTTTTTTGTGTGTGTTTGGGTAAAATTACCTTTACTGTTCAATTCGTTTAGCTCATTTGGTTTTACTGCATTTGCTCCTTGCAATTGTATAATTTCCTTCGTTAGATTTCTTGTAACTAACTCGTAATCTTGTTTTGCATTCTCCAGTACTTACTTTCTTCCATGTTTGCTTATATATGATTTTAATGTAGTTCAATTCGTTGCTTTAGAAAGCGCATTTTTATAAATAACAGGAGGTCCCGATACAGTCATTGACTATGGGACCTCCTTCTGTATATTATTTGTTTTTACAACCTGTAATCTATAATGAATAAAATCAATTTCAAATTTCAATTAAAACAGCTTTTCACGCGCTGTTTTAGTAGAAAATGAATCATTGTGACAGACTGAACGGTACTTGCCAGGCGCGTGTTCAATTGTGTCCTGTCTCTCCGAGAACGATGTCAATCCGAAGTCACAATATACCGGCATTCCCATGCATACCACAGCGCAGCAGCGCCAGATTTCCCTCTAGGTAATGTAGTGAGAAACTCTATGCGGTAGCGCTCGCTCCGGCTCGTTCGATCATCTATGCCGCGGCGCTACTTGATACTTGCGTGGCTTGACGTAGATGACCAAGCCCATCCCAAAGCGGTCGCGATGTTCACATCGAGGTGAACACGAGTGACGTCGTACAGAATCGATCCACCGAACTTCCGAAACTGCTGGATCACTCGATCGTCGAAGGATTACATTCAAAAATAAATGTGAAGCAACGTATAGTTCGATCAATAGGATACGGATAATTCCTCTAGTTACCCTTCAACAGCTAGGGCACGTATAAACATCGTGTCTACGACATTCCGAGCACCATACTTATATTTTCTTTTACAGCGAAGATGTTAAGCGGAGTTCCGCAGCGGTTTTCTAGCGGCGGTGGAGGCCCACTTCTGTCGACGAGGTTGCGGTATGAAATGCCGATCAACGGGCACCAACCAAAGCAACCTGCGTCAGAGCCCCCGAATTTGCTTGAGACGTAATTATCCATTATGATAATATGAAATAAAAGTTGCCTTACGCATACCTCACTCAGATAGGCAACTTCTTTTCGCGGTTTATTTTAGCCAGCAATCCGTATTTTTTTCTTTCTCGTGCCGCATTTTGCTGGCTCCACATCACAGGTCAGCTGGAAGTTAGTAGGGCTGCAGCGGTGCAAGCCGACGCCGTGGCCGTGGTCTTTATCAAATGTCACTTTAGCTCGGGTCCAACTATATAAAATGCCGTTTATTCGAATACATGTAAAACACAGAAATACTTTTCCGGGATAACGTCTGGACTAATTTCAATGAAACTTGCTGCATTTCAGAGACAAAGTTACCCACGTATTCAGAAATGTGTCTTGAAGCTCAAGCTTGACTTGATATAAACGACGCCTGGTTCGAACGCGCTCAAGACGCTCATTGCGTTTCATTTGGTGCGTTCACGACAGGTGTCATTTAAATCGAGTCAAGCATGGGCTTCAAGTTAAGATGCATTTCTGAATACGGGTGTTAAACTACTCTTGGAAGAAGACTTTTTATTCATGGTCTGAATTTCCATTGCGAAAATTTCCGAATATTGGTAAGGTTGAAAAAGAAAAGAAAATACGACAGTTTTCCTTCGGCCTCATCTCGTGTATCACAGACGTCCAACTGCGAAGGCGCTCCTCGTCGCTCCAGCATTGTGAGACGCCTTCAGCGCCTGCACTAAACCCCCTATCGATTTTAATGTTTCGCATTCGGGCGAAACTGCCTTCTCTGTCTTTTAAAAGCCAAAACAATTTGCGCGCCAGTATGTAGTGCAAGTACATAGTACCGTACCGATGTTTCCTTCTTGGGCGAGTTGGGTGGGGCACATCGAAGCCATTGTAGCGCAAAGGAGCACTGACTAAGAAGAGGACCGTAGCGCCTTTGGTGCCCTGTCCTCTTCTTTGTCCGTATTCCTTTGTGCTACAATGGATTCAATGTATATAGTACCACTCGAATCAAAATGCACAGTTGCGATCTGCGCGTTTTTATTGGGCGACCGTGACAATACATTTCCACTGTGCACACGATGCGCAACGAAGAGTCTCGCTCTACACCACCTTCCAACTTAGCGGGTTCGACGCTCTGCCTTGCGTGCATGTGTCCTTATTTGTGCAGCTATCCTTGGTGCTTGGGACCAGCCGCATATGGGAAGAACCACCCGGTCCAACGGCACGCACCCTGGGCGACCTCTGTTCATCGCTTCCCTTCGGCGAGAGCCTGCTGCATCTCGACTACCCGATGCCGTTGCTCCAGGCTCGCTCGTGTCTTCAGGCGCTCGCCGACTTGTTCGCCTGCCCGGAGCTGTTCGCGGAGTACGTACTGTGCTCCCTTTAAGCGACGTCCGGTACGTAGTGAAGTAGGGACACATAGAGTATGCAGTGGAGTACGCGCTGAACTATCAACGTGAGCGTCCTTAGCCTGATTGCCCAAAGGTGTCTTGTTTACAACGAAACTCATTAATGTCCCAATCCACGCCAACGCTGTTTCTCTGTGTTCCTTTGTCTATGTTAATTATGTACCGTGTGACGTTCTTTGAATCGCCGCTCAGTACCAACGCGGATAACCCCTCTAGTGAAAGCAATGAAATAGTGTCACGAAGATAACACGGACAGCATGTCTGCAAAGCGTGCTCCTTGGCAGAACAAGTCTTAATGAGGCGAAGCAAGCTTTACGACAGTTTTTAAACTATTGTTGTTGTTTTTTTCTAAAGACATTTATACACCGAAAATTTGCTGCACATTAAAGAACATTAAGTGATCATCTTTATTCCGAAGCTGTCCCTTTCCGCGTCTCTCATATAACTTGTGCGACATTGGGACGTTAAGCATCGGCCATGAGCACGCTACATAATCGTCGTGTCCTGGAAGCATCTTGCATATCATATTGACCGCAAATAAAGACGGGGACAGAGGGAGAGAACACATAAACAGCACGGGCTCGTGTTCTCTCCCTCTGTCCCCGTCTTTATTTGCGGTCAATATCCAGTAAATACCAACTAGGCCAAAGTGTAGTTCTTCTGTAAGCATCTTGGTCTCGTCCTACGTCTTTCCTGCACTAGTTAAATAAGTCTCAAGTCTATACAGGCGTTTACACAAGGGGTGAAGCAGTTCTGGGACGGAGGTCAGAGTACTCCTTCCCTTAAAGCATGGGGTGCATTGCATATGTTCCTAATAGCTGCACCATTGCAGCTGTGAGGCAAATTCCCATCAATCATTAGAACGCGCTGACGTACCTGCGACCTGTGCTCGAGCATCGTCTGACCGCTCGCGAGGACCCCGGCGGCTCTGCAGGCAAAAGTTAGAAAGAGCGGATGGTGCAGGTTCCTTTGTTAGCTTCAGAGGATCAGCGCGTGATTCCCGCTCGCTCGCTCGCAGGATCGGCTCGTCAATGCGCGCATCGGAGCGAATGCTACGCGCGCTACGCTGGTACCTGGCCGGTATCCACTATGTCAAGCGAGGCGACGGCATCACCAAGCCGCTGGAGCCGGTGTTGGGAGAGACACACCTCTGCACGTGGTCCCTGCGCTGTGGCCAAAGCATGGGAGACCTGCAGTACGCCGCTGAACAGGTCTCCGTCAACCCGCCGCGTAAGGCAGCGCTCATGGGCGCGGCGTACAAGATCGGGTACAAAACTGACCGCTATGGCAAAACAAATTTGCCGCTTCGCCATAATGCGAAGCGGTAGTACGATAGCTGGCGCAGTTCTGGTGCGCAGTAAACCTTTCACTGCTTCGGGCGGTATCGGCCATATAATATGGGAGTGTGCTGGCTCCTCAGGGGCCAAGGAAAACATTGACAGTAGAGAAGCGTGGGAGGCCTTGCTCCAGAGCGAGGCTGAAGACGACCAACGTCGAGCAATCCGCCTGGCCGTTGAGGCCGTGAAGACTCACCGTCCTCAACGCGCGGGAACTGCTTCGTCCTCCCCCATTACCTGCATGTAGGTTAAGAGGCGGGCACCCCAGCTCGGTGGAATAATAAAGTTTTCAATCAATCAAACAATCGGTTGAGGAAAACATTCGCCGGTGCGCACGAGCATTCTTCTTTCGAAAAGGAAAAAAAAAACTTTGTTTGATTGACGCCTTTATTTGAAATGATGGTCTGTGACATAAGATGGCGGCACTTTAGTCATGCCTCCAATCCGAGTCGTATTTTTGTTTGCGTAGGTGGCGCTCGCCGACGGTAGACGAGAAGAGCAGGGACTCAACTGTCTGCCCCTCCTAATCCTCTTTCCTTTCCTGCCCTTCGCTTTTTGCAACTGGCTTCGTTTATATTCTTTTACAACGCCGCTGGTTTATGAAAGGATGCAGAATGCGGTGTCAGCCAATCGTTCTAACGAAGGCTCAAGAAGCCAGATAGAGTACTGTCCATGCACAGCATTGTTTTCTGCAGCATCGGCGGAGTGACGGAGAAGTTGTACTTCAATTGGCAATCAATTTGTGGGGACGCTGTGTGTGTGTGTGTGTGTGTGTGTGTGTGTGTGTGTGTGTGTGTGTGTGTGTGTGTGTGTGTGTGTGTGTGTGTGTGTGCGCGCGCGTGCGTGCGTGCGTGTGGGTGGGTGTGCGTGTGTGTGAACGCGAAAAGAGAGAACTGGAGGGGCCCGATTCTTATTAATCATATAAAAAAAGCCAACAATGAAACCACAGGGGAAATTACTTGTACTTGGTAATTCAATTAAAGCAATTACGTAAATTAATGGGAATGAAAGTGGATTAAAAAGCAACTGGCCACAGGATGGATACGAACCCACGCCTTCGCATTGCGACTGCGATGCTCTTACCAATTGAGCTACCGCGCCGCCGTTTTCCCATCCACTTTCTGGGGCATTTATGTTTTACTACTAGAAGTAATCCTGGGAGTGTTAGCCAGCGCCACCATTCGAAAACCTAGGCAGCGGATGTGGAACATCCTTTCTGCCTAATTTTCTAATTTTCAGCGCAATCGTAGAAGTACTTGTGGCACTAAAAGATTTCTTTAATAAGGCCTTCCGTAATTCTCGTTCATTCTTTTTGTCTCGCAGAGACGTGTCTGTACGCCGAGTGCTCCTCCAATGGCATACGAGCTTTGGCGCAGCTTCAGCCCGAGGCATTTAGCGTCGGTTCGTACGTGCAGATCCGGCTGCACGGCAAGGTCAGCGTCTACGTGAGCCAGTATTCCGAAGAGTACCTGTTCGAGCTGCCAGCTGCATCCGTGCGGTGCGTCGAAATTAACCAAGCGTGTCTTGCGTGTAGTTTCAATGTCAATGGATTGTCAATGGACTGTTTTAATGTCAATGAAAAATCAATAGAGTTTCAATGGAGTGTTTCAATGTCAATGGAGTTTCAATGTCGGAACAACAACATCCCCCTTAATATTTGTATTAATTCCTGTGAGAGCAAGAAACACCTTCCCGGCTGGGAAAGGCACCCCCGAAACTTAGTCCTGGCTGCACGACTTTTTTTACTTCTTTGTGAGCAGCACTATTGCACCACGTGAACTTTGTACACGAAGACATTTTAGAACAGTGTGCAGCCTGACTATAGCATCACACTATGTATAGTGCTTCAGCCGCAGGTCAGCAGTCACGTGAACGCGTTGCTTCTTCACACAGCTGTATGTTTCTCGATGAAACGAAAACACACTTGCACAGACGCGCAACTTTCGTAGCACACACGTGTGGGAGGTGTGTGGGGGGGAGGGGGTATGTGTGCTGTAGCATCTAGTGCCACCCAATGCTTCGCGAAGACTAGCGATGATTGGGTGCTTCTTGGACGAAAATACCTTTAAGGGGTGTTACGATTCACAATTTTCACCATAAAGAGTGTAAATTCATTTAGTGCATGCGTGTCAGTCTGCTTCCCTCTGGGCTTATCATATTAACCGTTAGCACTTATAACAGCACATCCGCTCTTATTGCAGAGACATTTCAGGCAAGCCCTGGTTCGAGTTTTGCGGCGTCGTGAATGTCAGCTGTTGCCAGACAGGCTATCACGCAAAGATGAAGTTCATGGCTAAGGTACGATCCGTCATATTCGCTGCTGCTACGCGTCGCTGTATTCTCGTGCAGACGACAGGTGCAGACTTTGTGCGCAACACGCACCAACCTGGCTGATCCTTTTAGCGCCACATTTCCTTGAGTGTTGTAAAATGAAATTTTGTTCTGGTAACGAAGCATATTTGCGTTGGCATTGTTCCTATATAGGCATACAGTTTTTTTTTTAGCTGCACCAAATTTTTTAAGAACTGCTTATGGGAGATTTATTTATTTATTTATTTATTTGTTTGTTTATTTACATATACTGCAGCCCAATATAGGGATATAGCAGAAGTGGGAACATTATACATTGCTGTACATTACAGATTAAAGACACAAATATACACAAAAAGATGAATGATAAAAAAGATGCACTTCACATGTTAGCGAAGTGCTTGCCAGTAGTAGCTGTAAAATCTTTTAGTGATAGTGAAATAATGTTACCGGGTAGGAAATTCCAAAGCTCTATTTCAGGTGGAAAAAAACTGTACTTGAATGTGTTAGTACGAGCATAAATAGGTGTTATGTTCAAGGCGTGGGAGCTACGGATACAATTTGCGTTAGTAAATGTGATATAGTTACAATCAGAAAGACAGGAGGAGGAGTTACTAAGTGCATATAAAAGCTCTAAGGCTTCAATGTGATAACGTGAAAGTAATTGCTCAATGTTCAGAGATTGTCGAGCCTGTGTTGGTGAGAAACGACGGCTGCAATTTTGGCAAATGAAACGGATAGATTTTCGTTGAACGTTATTGAGCAAGCTTATTTCACACTGTTTGTATGAGTACCAGACGACAGATGTATATTCTAGAACATGGCGAACGAACGTTTTATATAATGGCCGTTTAGTATCGCGGGGGGTCTGAGCTAAAGTGCGGCTCAAATAGCCTAAATATGTGGCGTAAAGTAATTAATAAAAACGTTTATTAGCATGATTATGTTAATTATTTAATTCAACATTTTTATTTATCGCATAAGTAATGGCCGCCTCATCGAGTAATTTAGATCAAGGGTTATAACTGTGTTATCTGCCATAGGCAATGTTTAAAAATTTTGGTGCAGCTAAAAAAAAAAAACGCCCTGTATATATATATATATATATATATATGGGACAGCCTTGTATATAAACTCGGAGAGTCATCTGATGATGGGTGACACGGCGTTTCTGTCATCATTGTGACGGCATGTAATGTAGCTACGACCGTCTAACCACATTTCCTAAGAGGGAATCTATGTTAGGGGAAGACTTACGCATCACCAACTCTATGTGAGTGCTAGCAATCTTATTGTTGGGCAAAGTCGCCAGGTTGCGGCCACAATTGACTCCATTCTGAGCGAAAAGTCGCTAAGTGATGATGATAATTACTTGCTCACAGTTTTCTTTTTCTTAGATCTTTGTCTCGTTACCTTTTGTTAACATACCTCCTGCTGTGGCAAATCAACGATCAGAATGTGAAAAAAAGAGAACAACCCCCAATTTGTGGAACGGTGTCACATATCAAGGTTATGTTTTGCCAAGAGAAGCGGCTTTAATACATTCAAACAGCTAACAAATTAGCTCTTCGCTGTCATTAGGAACAACAAACCGACGCACATATATCCCCCCTTGGAATGAATTATGGGCGAGGCATTGACCTCTGTCAAATTCCCTTAATCAATTTCACCGGAGGCAATTTGCTCGATTAGTCGCTTAAACAGGAGCACTAAAATGTCGCTAATACCCCAAAAAGGCAGGTGTCATTAAGACGATCAAAAACTCGCTAAATTTAGCCGCATTCTACATAAATTACGAACACTGCTTCAGGCGTCATTAAGAGGAAGTTGTAGTTCGAGGGTTCCTATCTAAACACATGGGAAAGGAGGAATCGCTTTTCTTGGCAACCGCTCCATCGAATTCGATGGGGTGTGTTGCCTATGAAAGAAAAAAGTTAAAATCTGGTGTCTTTCGGAAGCGGAATTCTTATTTACGCCGTAAATACTTTAATAAATATTGTCGAAAATCACAAAACTTCGAAAAACGAAGCTATCAAATTTACAGTTCTGCAAACTCAAATGCCCGAGCAGGGTGGCAACAAGAATTTTTGTTCTGCTGTTCTCTAACCTCTGTTGTGCTACTGGAATTGCAAAGTTTCCCTTTTTTTATAAGTGTATATACTTGTCCTTTGAACAGTATGCATATATGTTCTTGGTCTTTATATGTATAAGGTGACAATAAAAGTTTAATTGTATTTAGTACTTGGTGCAGGTCCATTTTTTGTTTATTTAAAGCAGAGTCACTGTAGCAGAATGCATTCAAGCGCTTAACCAATGTAATATATATAACGGCCGGGTCCTTGAATGTTTCCCGGCCACAATAGTCGCTTCAAGGTATGTGTATATCTGGAACATCCGTTGGACGTTCCCCGGGGATATATATATATATATATATATATATATATATATATATATATATATATATATATATATATATATATATATATATATATATATATTCTGAACGTCCCCTGAATATCCATGTTGAATGTCTGCATCGGACGTACGTCGGACGTTTACGGATATTCCACGTACAGCCTGAATATCCAGAAAGGACGTCCGTCGGACGTTGCCCGGATATCCGTGGTTACTTGGGCAATTATGTAAACCACACCTAATATTTCATCTAAAGCGGAGAAACATGATGTACTATGTACCGGTATGAAGAATATCATTATTATGCGAGTAGGACTTTTGCAAAACATTCGTAAACATTGTAGCAAATTTACATCAGCTGCAAATTCATATATTTAATTTTGGCCGCTCTTTCGATGCTCTAACAGACGCAGTTTACAGAACAGCGACATCTGTTTTTGGAGCCGAGTCATGCATTAACAGACATGGTGCTTTTATTTTTCGTTAAACGTGCCAATATCTGTGCAATTTTTCAAAAAAAGGAAAAAAAATGAGTTCATGCTTCAAACAGAAAATTCACTTCCAAGAGTCACTAGAGTTTAGCTTGCTCTCTCAATTGCAACAGATTTCATTGAAACGTTCCTGCGTTTTACGTGCACTACGTGCGTTTTGAGTGTAATAGGCGGCAACGGAGCTGGCGCCGAGCTAAAGCTTCCTCTTAAAGCATATCCAGGGCACAGCGCCAACATCAGCCTTCCTTGCAAACACAAACGGCGGCATACTTTTCAAAGTATGGAGACACTAGACAGACGTATCAGTAAGCTCCCCAAGAACTTCCGTGAGCATGATGCTTCCTGCAGCGAGACCACTGTGTTAACCAGCAACCTCATGATCAGATGGTCGTACTTCCCGCTTCGCTAGCGAGTTTGCAAACCTTATTAGAGCGAGAATGGGCATTCATGATTCAAACATGCATGCGTTTTGTAATGCAGTTGTGCGGCACCCTTGTAAAGTATAAGTTTTACGTCACGATTTCTATACACGTCCGCAGTTAGACTTGTCAAACTGAGTTTTCTTTCTTACTTTATTTGCTAGATACTACCCCAGACATTTAGCTCCCAACTGTACAATGCAAACGAAAAAATAAATTCCAGCAGAACCCATCGACAACGATTGTCTAAGCTATACACAAGTTTGCCGTAGTTATCCCCACGTTTGCTAAATTTGATCTCGGTAGCATTTGTAGTCATAACTATATGCCAGGACAGTGGGCTAAATAGTGCGCCGCTCATAAAACATACTCATAACGCTCCGGAGCATTTGCATACGTAATTTATTGCAAAGAAAATAACTAGCCCACACGCTTTGAACTTTGCCTACGCATCACCCATAATGTCCCTTATTTTCGCTAAATAAGAGCAAGCTCCATCATCTAGTTCACCGACGACACCACAGACACCAACTAAGAACCTCGTATGACACATGAAAATAGGGGAGAAAAACCAGGGTTTTTCCGACGCTTATTTAGGCCAGGAGCATGAACGTTTTACCACACATTACGCACGATTCCCCTTATTTCTACCGAAATTGATGTTTGTATCTTCTGCATTTGTTTTAGGAATGTGGGAAAACATTGCGAATAACGGCAGCACGGCACTCTGGAACGCTTGAATAAGTAACCTTCTACAAAGGCCGTAAATAACACACACAGATGAAATATTCATCGTTCGTCATTCACAATGTGCTTCCTACTTTGAGGAAATATAAACACCATGCCTTGCATACTTCGTGAAGTTGTAACTGCCGTAGTGTATGGACTCAAGGTAACATCCCTTGGTACGGACGTTGCGAGAGCAAGCGGAATTTCACAAGTGTCGTGCGGTCACGCGAAAGCACGTCGTGCGCAAGCATATGAACCCATCCGCGCGTTTTCTTGGTTTTCCGCTACCACGAAGCGCTGCGTTGCAGGGTCCGATGCCAAGCAGTCAGAGACACAGCATTCAAGTGGACGTCTACAACCCCGTCATGAATCGACCCTTCGTGAGGCTGCACGGTCGATGGACGGACGGCGTTACGGCCTCCTGGGCGTCTGGAGTACGTGGGCACAGTTGCATGCAGCTCGAGGGTGCTGCAGCGATTTTCTTAAAGCAAATCGAGTGTCCACCACATAAGCTGTTAACCTCTAGTTGGTCCGGATTCTTGTGGGCTCATGCTCACCTAAAAACAGTACCTAGGCCTAGCGACAACGGCCACTCAGACAGACCTCAAACGGCATCTGGAAAAGAGCCTTGTCTTCCAGTTTCTGTGCAACAGAATTCTTTTCTCGTATATTCGAGTTACAATCCGAAGCTATCACGTCTGCAGCTTGTGTGCAAGTGGTGATTTACGAAATTTCTGACGCAATTTACTTTGTAAAATTCAAGTAGTTCAATAAGACACACTTGGCGGGGAGCATACAAGAATAAAAATGTATGCTGAACTTGCGGACACGTTCGTGCGCGCATCACGTACGTAGCTTGTAGTGCTGCTTGTCCAACGTCCACAACAGCTTCGCTGTACATCCTCTGTCACAGAATTGAATGGACGCGTTTTTTTTTTCTTTTTTTCAGTGCCCCTTTGCTATTGGCGGACCTGCGCCTTCTGCCATCAAATGTTTGGCTTCCCCATAGCACATATACACATGGTAGATAAGCTTGCAGCGTTTTCGAGAGCTCTCATCCAATGTGCACAAGAACAAAGAAATTCGTTTTTCTCCATATGCACTGCACATAATTTGATGACATTTGATGTATTTAAAGGAAACTTCTAAAACCTAGCGACAGTAGGTAGCACATTTTCTTTTAGGCTGTCAACTTCTTCACAACATTCATTGAAAAATTTTAAAAAGTATTTAGTTTTCTACTCTGTGAAAGAGTAATAAATAAATTCTGTAAACTGCACCAATTAAGGCATCTAACTCGGACAAAAATGATCTATTACACACCGCTCTCAAATATAATACTGATTTGTAAGCAGGACTTTAGCATATAGTACTCGGATTATGTGAAGAGGGGGAAATCTCGCGTTATATTTGAAGCATGGTTCCGAATATGACACGAGGTGCTTCCACAGGCGAGTGAGATCGTCGCCTGCTGCGTTAAGGGGCGGGGGTTGCTGTAGTAAGTGTTGTGTATGCTTGTGTACTTCCCAATACGATATAATTTCCCATTTCTGTAGTCTCTCTCTTGCTGTTTTCGTTGTCAAATACGAAGCCAGCTAACTCTCGCATGCTTGCGTTTCCATGGAGGACAAACAGTGGTGCACCTCAGTGTGATGTTTCTTTCCCCCCATTTCTTGCCATTTTAAGTGTCTGACACGATACTGAGCCTTGTTTCATTACATTTGCGTTATTGTTGCTATTTTAAGCATACAATTTTTTTTTATTACTCGCTGCTACTAGGCAATGTAGAGGGCAACGCGTAGAGGGAGCATAGTCAGGCAGAGTTAACCTGCATTTAGTTTATTCATCCCAGACAATGTATGTCTAACTAAATAAAAAGCATTGGTCACGAAATTGTTTTTAGGCCCCAAGCGTGTCGAGACAGGATTCTGTCTTCCGATCACCCAAAGAGTGACTGCTAAGAAGCAAAGAATATGCTTACTCCTTCTGGCATAACGCTAGTCTAGACGTGTCATCTGGTGTATACGAGAGAGAGAGAGATAGGGTATGATGTCAAGACAAAACAACCGGCTGCTGCAGTGAGGCTACCCCAATGACTTAAAATAAACCTCAAGGATATACCTAACAAATGCTTTGCCTTAAAAGAGAAAACTGCAATGTTACACAGCCAATTCACCTAATGAAGTATCGTTTGTTTGAAAGTTTGCTCCTTACAAGCACAAATCAAAGGTCAAGCTTCTCTCATTTTTTGTTGTTGCAGGAGACGAAGGAAATCCTGAACGCACAGTTACTCAAGCAGGCCCGCCGGGAACCTACCTTCATCACAGAAGACAATCCCAAATGCTCTACCATGTGGGTGGCAACTACAATTACAACCACGAGTTGACACATTTGTGCTTTGTAAACAAAGTGTAAAACTTTGCTACAGTGTCGATCATGGAAATGTGCTGCTGCTATCATTTAATAAGTTAGGCATTTAAATACCACCTTTAAGGATCGGCTGATATATTATTAAACTGGTACAGTGTTAGTATCAAAATGAAAGAAAGAAGCACTCACTTTAAGTTGCTAGCTATGAAAATATGGCCTAGCTAAGCAGGTGCAATCACTTTCTGAGCAAGTCAGCAGGTGCAAGATTCAGTTACATTGGAAAGCCAGTGGTGTTAGAAAGGAATTCAGATGCTGATGCAATTTTTCAAACGAAAATATAGATTTCTATCGGTGTAGTTCCATATTAGGGATCTCGTATTCTGGAGCGACTTGGGCGCACGATCCCTCGCACTTCATGGTACATGTGTGTCTTTGTATAATCTTGGTAAAAAAAAAGAAGCTTATGCTTTAACTTCATGCATATGTTCTACCTACAATATTTTGTTCCTTCAGGCTATGTGATGAAATCGCAACATGGTAGATGCTAGAGAATTTCATGTTGGAGAACAAGAGGGACAGTGAAGACTTCATTTCAATAAATTATTTATCCCACAACCAAGTTGCATTCAGGACTTTTAGCTGAAGTGAAGACCTTTGCATTAAAAATGGTAAACATAAGTTAATATTCTGCAAGATCCACTAATAATTTTTGTTCTGTTGTATGCAGTGGTGTAGAAATTGTAAAGAGAGAGGCTAAAATATTGGTTACATTC